>NW_023339651.1:16390809-16403876 GCF_004916995.1 Morone saxatilis
CTGTATTCATAAACTGTTGGAAAAATACTAAACAAAAGCCAACCATAGGCTAATGTAGATGTTGTGAAATGTGAATTTGACAGCTAACTCAAATCCCAAATGTCAGAATCCCTGCTTGTAACTCACCGCACAGTGATAACGTGGTAATGTTACACTGAGAAAAAACAATTAAAAATGGTATGGTACGTTTTGGCAATTGTTGACAGTAATGTAAAGTACACAGTTTGTCATAAATAGGATAAAAGCCTTAAACCCTTTAACATTTGTGATAATGAAAAGTAACAACTACTCCACTACATTTATAAGGCATCTGTACAACTAAGTTTCATTTGTTAGGGTTTTCAATGCATATTAGCCTACAATTGAAATGCATCACAATTGGATTAAAGTACCTGAGAGTATTAAAAGTAATAAGTAACACCAACTGCGGCTGAATTAAAATGTTACTTAGGCATTAACACACATAATTCAACATTTCAGCGTCATTGTTCAGTATAGTTTGTATACTTTTGTAACTTTCTTTAATAAATATTTTACAGTAAATACATTTCAGGTTCTTCTACTATTATATACATACTGTATATTTATATATACACACACACTCAGCCACTGTATGCGAGTCCTGTTCTAGCGTGTATAAATATACACCTATGTCACTTCAACTTTGTCTTGCAGTGACAGCAATAACGTAAGCTGTTGAATATTTATATTAGGTGAATCCAATCTTTCTATGAGGATCGTAGACTTTATAAACTTATGGAATAAGTACATTTGTACTCCAGTATTTAATGGCCATGCTCACATATGCTCCACCCATGTAGGTGTTTTCACTTAACTGCCTGATTCTACCTCTTTTAAAAGACAGTGGAGGAGTGAACAAAATGTGATTGATTGCCATCTCTGTCACTCTGTAGTTAGGCGGGATAACTTACACATTGTCATACTTATTGGTATGTTACAGTAGTGACCATCCATGCAACTTCAACCTGATCAGGTTGGTCAGAGACTTTTAAGTTTTGGAACAAAATGTGTCTGTTTGCAAATGAAAGTGTGTGATAATATGAATCATCAATAAGCGGGCAAATAAACAGTAACCAAGTCATAAATGTTTGCTTTGGTGAATCATTAACATTTGCAGCCAAGCGGAAAGGTGTTTATACATTTTATGGACTCCTCATATTATAACCATACACATTTTTCTCAAACAGTACACAGCTTGTGGCACAAGTCTGGTTAGGAGAGTAATGCCACAGTTGCAGATGTTTTTTAATGATATCCCAAAGGAAACATTAATTATTAATTATTTATATGTGCAAAATAAATCCAAAATATATTCTACACTATCAGGGAGCACAGTTTTCACAGTTATTATTTTCTTCAGCTTTAAACATTGGGGTTTACAATAGTGCCGTTGTTTTGCAAGTCACGTTGCAACTTAAAGATCCATGTCATCATACAAGTGCAACTTATTTTGGCAGGTTTTTACATTTTGTGTCCTTGGTGGGAGACTTATGGTATGTTAGATTAGGACACATTAACAGGTGAAACGTCCTTTGCTGTAGTTTCATTAAGATAAATGAGATTCCAGGGAAGTTGGGGAACTGTGGGAAAACCGTTATCTGACAAGAACTGGAGGGTCTGAGGGGAGAGGAAAACCAGGGAGCAAACACACACACACACACACACACCACAATCAGAACAGTTATATTGTATGCAAACACATGCACCGACACTACACAAATACAGACTATACACTACAGATATCCACTTGCACACACATACTGGTGCACATGCACAAAAACTTTTAAATGCACAGATACACTTAAGTCATTCTATGCATGCACTCAACACATTCACTTAAAACACACACAAACACACACATACTCACACACACACACACACATCGTGGGATTCTTGTTGCACATATCCAAAACACTAACCACACTGTTTATCCACCTACGCTCAACTGTAGCTTGTTACCACGACAACGCCAGCAGCCATAACTCCCTATATTGACTGAAGCAATCATTAATCTTTTCAAGTCTCTCCCGATGGACCAGTAATGATATGTTAGTATTCCAGTCTCCTCGTACCACAGCACTGGTGGACTATCACCCACCAAATGAAAATATGAGGCAATGGTATGTTGGAGACATGGAGAGAGAGGTTTGTGACCATGGGGTTGCCAGTTTGAATCCCAGAACAGCAGGGAAACTTTGACTGGTGACAGAGCATGCAAAATGCTCTCCATTCCCTCAAAGAGCACAGTAAAAAAAATGCATGGTGAGTTTGGACCAGTGGTCACTACTGACCATGGACGAGAGAATGGTGGCTTAATCAATCATCTTCTGAGTATGGGTCTTTTTCTTCACTAAAACAGAAAGCAGGGACTGTATACCACAGATCTTTTTAGAGGACATTTGGAGGAACATAGTAATTCATTAACTGTTGTAATGTACTTTTGTCTGCCTGTGCAGGCAACAGTAGATATTACAACTTCATACAAGAACATTATTTTTTTTTATATGCATACATTGTAAACACAGGAACAAAGACAATTCATTTTGATTACATTTTATTTCTAAGCCAAAATCATAAATTTTACTCCAAGGGCCTTTAACAAGCTCAAAGAACAAGAACGAAAGGATCCCTCCTGCAAAATGAACAATACTGTATTCGGTTGAAAGCCTGCAAACAATAATGTGAATATGGAGCCAGGAAGACATCAAGCAATTCCCTGGTGCTGCTAAAACCAGTAGTACCTGGGCCACATCACATCCTTTCCACCAACACAACACAGTAACTAACTTTAGCTACAAATTACACACAAGCTCAATATACAGTAACAATCTGAAACAAGGTTTGGTACCATTTCCTACCTTTTCATAGCAATAGATGTTATGTTACACAGATCTCAGGAATTTGAATCTGAGATTATTTTGTCGTCACGTTTTTTTTTTTGTCGTCACACTGTGACTTTGGGTGAATTAGATTTTTCAAATCAAGATAGCAAACTGTATTTTGTCATCCAATTTTAAAAGGTTTTGACAATTAATGGCGTGGGAAATAGCTGTGGTATATTGGTCATCCACAGTGACCAACATACCACAGCTATTTCCACCTACTTGACGAGATTACAAAACAAGGGTGATGTCATTGCTTGCTCAAAAAGTACAAATTCAGTTTTTTTTTCTTTTTTTTTCTTTTATTTCACCAATTTGAATGATGAATGTAATTGAACATTAAGTGAATTATATACCCACATTATGCTGGCAACCATGACTAAAGAATTTAAATGCTCAGGCCTCAACCTTATCCAGCCAAACCTCTGTTTCTGAAGCTGATGCCTGTCCCATTAGCCACACAATGGAACTTGGCATCGCTAACACTAGCATTGTCATGGTAAAATTCCCTGTTCCTGCATTTTCCTTACAGCGTGTGTATTTGCATAATTCCGGCAGATAACAGTTTCTTGACTATCGCACTGAATCAACTCAGTACCTTTTAAGAAACTGAAAACCTTCACTCTGTAAATGATAGCTGGGGAACAAATCCAATTATGATTGACCTATAAAAAGCCTGCTAACCCTGCCGGTAAGAAATCCATCAAGTCACCCTGGCCAACTTTTATGCCAGTGCTTTACTTCACCGATCCAATCTTGCAACTCAAAACAAACCGCTTATAGCATATCGAACATACCCGGGGCCGCATTCTCCATTCTCTCGCGCCGCCTGATCGACCGCGGTGCCGTGTTTGTTTTTCTTGCACGCTAGGCAAAGGCTAAGATAAATATACGGCGCTGGGGAAGCTACATGTGATGGTTTATTAATGCGGCATTTTATGATGGACAAATATGTCTTGTTGCAGGGTGGGGGTGACAGGGGCTGGGGTGGGTTGTGTAATAAGCACATTTCCATCTAACCACAATGGCTTTGGGCTGAGCGAGAGGAGAGGGGAGAGAAGACGAAGGGCAGGCAATATGAGCAAATTAAAACCTCTGTCTCAATTCCAGATCTTTGAGCTTAAGTAAAAATAATTGTTACATGTTTATCTAAAGGCCATTACATTAGATGCAGCAGACTACTTTGGCCAATATGGGCAAGGCACTGACGACAATACGTGCTGCACCTCTCCCTATAAGCATGCACTCTCTCTGTTCTTTGGTTGCCCGGCTTTATCAAACACACAAAAGCATAGAGGAGTGAGGAAGTCAAATCCTCAACTCAAACTGTGTGTGATATTAGCTATTGGTGATCCTATGGGGGCCTGTAATCTCAGAGTCCATATGACTTCACAGGCTAGGAACTCGCTGGTCCTGCAGTTCATGCAGTCTTCAAGGAGCCAATGTAAACAATGAAAGGATAAGCGGGGTGATTCTTTGCCAAAGTGTTTATGGACTCGTCTGTGTCCACGCACCATTATTTGGTGAAAGTACACATGTATGCAGTGGCCAGTTAGGTCCAGTGAGGGCAAGTGAGTTTTTAAAGAAAAAGAAAAAGGTAGACAGTGTGCTGTAGAAGGGGTTTGAGGATTCAGATCTGCTATTCATCACTGTTACACCTGCTCTCTGCCATGATAACATCCACATTGGCAGATGCCCGATTTTACCAGCCAGTTCAATGTCCAGTTCAACTGTTGGATTTATTATTAATTAAATTACTTTCTGTTTTATTAATTACCTCCTTTGCTTTGTTTTTACTGATAAGTAATTAATACAGATGGCACTTCTCTTAGAAGTGTATAGGATTTGGCATCTAGCATCGGAGTGGCAGATTGCAACTAACTAAACACCACTCGCATCTATATTTGACAACAAAACAACATGGCAGAGTCCATGGAAGGCAATCCATGGCATCTGTAGACATTCAAAAAGGTAAAAAAAAACAAAACACAACAAATCCTATATTTAGGTGATTATACACTAATGTAAACATAATCTCTGAATATTATATTCCATTTCTGCCAATAGAGCCTCTAAATGTTACACAACAGATCTTTAACACAGTTAACAAAGTTCATTATTATTATGCAGACATGCATTGCTTGCATGTGGCTGCTGTTACAATAGAGGCTATTGTATCAGCTTAGATACTGCTGTGCGGGATAAGAAGAATAGCTGTTTAGCCTTAGCTACTGTCCTTGACAACTATCTGTAGGAGGGGAGTCTAATTCCTTCAACTGAATATGTGTGTGTGTGTCTGTATTTACTTGTGACTGATAATTGCCTATAGAAAGGTTTAAAAAGCTGGCATTGGGTATCAGGGTTGCTATTAGCTGGAATTCTTAGCTAAATCTTCTTAGCTGCAGTTTCCACCAGCTATAGCCATCACTAGTAGACATTTCACACAACTGTATAGGAGCCCAGATAATACAATTCATTGCATTAATATAATATATTAATAGTAGTTTAAATGGAGGACAAGTTAGCAAGCAGTTGCCCATTTTAATCCCCAGCAGACAAAGAGCAACATTAGCATTAATTTGAAGCTGTGTCTCTGGACACCTGACAAATGTCCAATATTTACTTTCCTTTAAGATACGTTTTAGTCTCAGCTAAATTCTGAGGGAAATTTCTGGCTCTTTAGATGCTAAATCCTACACCAAGTTCACAAACCAGATGCTAACTTTGTGTGTCGGTGCTGCTAGCTTAAGCACCGGGTGGTTTTAGAGCCTGCTGGAAACGAGGTTCATGAGAACTGCAGTAAGGTGATAATTATCTATGGTTTTATCATTACAAAGGAACTCTTTATTTTATTACACATATTACATATTGTCCCACTGTTCATATAAAATATTTATTTGTGTAGCTTTAATATTATTGTGTGGTAATCACATGCTTGTGAAATAATGAAGCTCAATATCTAGAAAAGGCAGGCGCTTTCCTCTTCAACTTATGGGAACCGTACAGAGGAGAATACACACACACACACACACACACACACACACGCACACAAAATCACTGATTCATATAAATGCATAGACACACATAATGACACGCATGCACTCGCACACACACAGTATCAACGTTAGCTCATGAAAGTTCACAACAAAGACAGAGTGACAGAAAGGAAGAGGGAAAGAGAGCAATAGAGAGAGGCGGTATCTTGTTCCATGCTGTTATTAGTTTTCTCTTCTGGAACTGAATCTCGGTGAAATATGAGGTCTCTTTTTTTCTCTCCCTCATCCTCTCTCTCCCTCTCTCCCTCCGACGTCAAACTCAACAGCAGAAAAACACGCAGCTGGATGTGGCAGCCTTACAAAACTTAATAACACATGTCAAGAGTCCCCTACCCATAACCAGTTGTGTAACACCGGTGGATCACATTATGTTTCTATTTTTGCACTGCTTTGGCCGCGGTCAGTCTATTACACAACAAAACCCACCCTTATTTTCATTTACCTAAAGTTTCACGTCTATATATACTCTCAGACGCCATTTCCTGAACAAAGATGTATGTTAACCCTCCGTTTGTAACTCTGGGATACAGATTATTAAACTTGTTAGGCTGAGAAACGTTGTAGGTGAAGTCACGTTTAGTACATTAAGTTGTCAAATGAACACAAGTTACAGCATATGAAATGTTTTATCTAAGACTATACAGTCTTTAAAACAACCAGTGTGTAACATTTAGGAGGCTCTATTAGCAGAAATGGAATATTGTATTTAATAGGCATGTTTTCATTAGTGTGCAATCACCTGAATATAGGAATCGTTTTTGTTACCTTAGAATGAGCCCGCCATATTCAAATGCCATGTTTCTACAGTAGCCCAGAACGGACAAACAAAACACTGGCTGGAGATGGGGACTTTAGCAGCCGCCACAGTTTATCCTACACATTCTCAGGTCTTTAAATACAGATATTTGCTGTGTTCATTTTGTTGCAATCTGACAACACTTCACACTCAATGGCATTAAATCTGATAAGCGGTCACGTTTAACTCCCTCCCACTGCAACCTCATTTTGAAGTCAGTAAGATTCTCTCAATTCACTCTTTTTAAATTAATTACAATTATGCATTCAAATTGCTTGCCAAAACTGCAAAGAATTTATTTTCATCAAATTCAACAACAATGTGAGGACCTTTGAGTTGAAGAAGCTCTTCGACCACCGGGATGCGTTGCCACAAAGATGTAAAAAGCTTTGCTGTATGTTTATGTTCTGAAAGAGCCCATTGACCAGCATTTTACATTGTCTTATATAATTTCTGTGTCTCTTCAACCTGCTGTACACAGCAGACAGGAAGTGAGCACTTCAAAGACGAGAAATGAGAGGAGGAGCATTTCCAGAGCTTTCCCGGATGCTCGCTGGGTGAGAGGTTTTTCCTTTTCATCCCAGGAATAGAGGAGATAGCAGCTATGTGCCAGGGGAAGCTTTGAGGACTTTGCCAAGGCATACGGAGATCAGAGAGAGAGATGAGTTTGGGGTCAGAAGAAAGGGAAAGGAACCTCCATGGTGGGATATGACCTGAACCTCCTCACTGACTCATGTTACTTCTTGCAAAAGGAAAATGCCACTGTAGCAGATGGTTTCCTTCGAATAAAGATGAAGGCAGTTCAGTTTTCATTTCCTCCAACATTATAATCAATTAGAAATTTAAGGAATGACCCCTGTCTGGACTATATATATTAATATATTACATTCTTACTATACATGTTATATATATGCCCTTATGGCGTCAGTAGATGCAGAGAGATTCTTCAGATAGATCTACTGTAGCCTATGGTGATTTTTCTTCAAAAAAACTGATAATGATGAAAAAATGTTATAGTGCAGCTTTAGATTTGATTTTGTTGTTAAGGAGGTGTTTATGTTAATTGTGTGTTACTTACTGTGTGTGATTTCTTGTATTGTTTTCTGACACAGTATGATGCCGCATTTTTTTAAATCAACTACTGGACAGAAGTTATTCCCTGCCAACACCAGCATAGAGATAAATGACAGGGAAGAGGAAACACCTGAAGTGAGTCAGTAGCCTTCCTGGTATCAGACAGCACCAAAGAATTCATCCAGGATCAAGAGGACAACCGCCTCCCTGGCTGCTGATTCGTAGAACACTGAAAAGAGGAAGTCCAGTCTGAGGGCAAAGCTGGGAACAACGGCTGGTTAAGACGCTTCGTCAAAAACATTAATCCGATTCCCAGTCGGAGCAGGGCCTTTCTCTGCAGGGTTTGTTTTCCCCGTGTTTGCATGGGTTTCCTCTGTGGGCTCCGGTTTCCCCCCACCATCCAAAACATGTATGTTAATTAGGCATCCCTAATCAAAAAAACATATAAAATTATATTATTTTTTTTAAATAGATTGAAATCTTATAAAGCAATAATGTACCAAGCACACTCATTCTAATTCCCCTTTTATGCTAAGAAATGAAATGACTGTACTTCAAAATGTAGTTTATTTATGCACTGATATACTACTTGTAAGTACACTGCTTATGTTTAAACGTGACTTCATTATTAATATGTTCAAATATATTGTTTTAGTGGTTAAGGAAAAAAATGATAGAAGTATACTTTGTCTTTGAAATCACTTTTGTTATTAATAAGTACATTTTATTTTAGAAATTCATGATGTAATGCAGTTTTATTTAGAAAAATTATTTTCAAATAAAACTAGTTGTAATTTAGGCAAATAATTCTGAAAGACAACTAAATATCAATTAATGGAAAAAAATTTTAGGTAGGACTTTGCAGATATGCAAGCTGGCCCTGGGGCCTCAGTTAATGTTATCCCCACACAAAGAATACAGTATATTTAAGCCATAAGCCCCAAGAGGCTGTGGTTTACAGTTAATTTAGAACAGTTGTTATGAAGAAATGCGAAGTGGAGTGAATCTCTGATCATCCCCTTTAGTCACCTTGTGTTTACTTAAGCTCTATTTTCACAACCACCTTATTACACACCATACTGAGCAGGCAGCAGGCTGTACACACACTCATTATGGTTGTTGAGCAATGCGGATGAAGGGAGTACTCATGTCTAACAGGCATTACAAGCAACACTAAGTTTGGGTGTGTATGTTTTGAAATATGCCTTGTAAATCGAGGATGACTCCTTCACGTACTTCAGGTCGACAGTTCCTGCAGACAGGAAAAAAAGTTCAACGTGTCTCCGAGACATACCAATTGAGGACAAACTAACAAATAGCTGAATCTGAGATGTGCATCAGTCCACACTGTGCCCTCGGTTCATTGTGTTACACTTGGCTCTTCAAGCATGAGGAACTGCTGGCGATCATCTGTCTCCTACCTAGAAACCCTGTATTTCTGTGTTGTTTCCTGCAGGTGTGTCAGGTTACGTTCTAACTGTTCTAACTGCAAAAAAAGGACTGACACTTGCATTTGCAAGCTGAGATGCTGTTTGGTTGTGTCTTTTTTTCTCTTCTCTTGCAGGTTCATGTAATTGTAGGGCTGTCCACTTGGGCTGACTGGGAGCACTGGGCCAAGGTATGCAATAAAAGCTGTCACCTAAGTCCTCTTGGAGAGACTCTCTGTGCACTTTGTTTAATCATTTTTCCCCACATGTCCAGTTACTTCCACCACTGACTTTACTGCCATCCACATCTCATCTCTTTTTGCAAGCCGATTTATGTTTTTGGGAATAAATTAGGCAATTTAAGTGCATTTTTGTTGTCTCTCCCTTTATTTAGCGTGGCCTTTCCAGCATGACGAGCCGTCCTGCGGTTCTTTAAATGGCTTTGTCCTCAAGTTTGGAAAGTTTGAATAAACTGTTTCAAATGAGCAAGGTAAATGCTCTACACGCATACTTAAACCCAAAATGGGTAGATGTGTACAGTACAGCTGGAATTAGCTACACAGCCAGTAGCTTAAAGACAACATAATGCGTTGTCTCTGCTGTTGTTGCTACTTTTCCTGTGACCCCAAAAAACACACCTATTATGTCACTGATCATCACACTCCTCATCACAAGACATATTAACGTTAAACCCACTCTCTGTCCTGTAAATTCTATTTAAATACTACTAATCTGCAACAGAAAATACATTTGAAATTAAATGTAATGCTTCCCAGATCTAAGTATGAGCTACATAAAGCCTGATCCACTATTGGATCTCAATGTTTTAACCCATCTTACTCCAGTTTTGGCAACTGGAGCTATATGGTTAACCTGTTCTAGGGTTGTGGGCCCCACCCCTCACCAAAGCACAGAATTAGAAAATAATTCAGCACCCACTTTAGGTGATGTTAACTCACAAATTTGCATTTAAATCAAATTACCCCAACCAATTTACAGAATTTATACTCCCACAGTTGCCTGCTTTGCCCAAAATGACACTCCCCACAGACCTTATAGAAATATAAGCCAACAGAGAGCCATTAAAGAAAAGCTGTCATATAGGTTTCATTTTCCTACCACACAGCTGTTCACCTGTCAAACTGATTTTATCTAAATTTGATTGTCAATACATCGGGAGCTCTGTAGCTTCTAATGTGTGAAAATACAAGCACACACAATGCACTGGGAACCAATATTGGCAGAAATTCAACATCAGAGGCCTCAAACCTTTACACTGGACATCCCTAATTATTAGGATCCAATTCAATCTTTCACTCAACATGTGTAATGACTAGAACACAGAGGGAACTGCTTTTCTTTTATTACTTCAGATATTACCTGCAGTGAGGTCACATAGCCCCTTAGTGGATAAACCTAATAATACTGGCTGGGTTTGAAAGCTCCAAATATTAAACTGCCAAACTTTTTGAACTTCTTGTGCTTTCATAGTAGTGGTGTTGGATTTAGTGCTCAGGTGGCAAGAGAGAGTTAATCCACGACTGAGGGTATGAAACAGCAAAGGACCGTCCTACTTCGAGCAGTCCAACTCTGACTTATCGCACTCCAACGTCTACCAATGCAGGAAGCAAGCCCAAGCCGGATCCAACTGCCTCTCTTATATTAGCCACTTGTGCCACAGACTCTAATCCCACTGTGTGTGTGTGTGTGTGTGTGTGTAGGTGTGTGTGTGTGTGTATGTGTAATAAAGGGGATTTGAGAGCAGGGTTTTGGAGACCTACATTTTTGCTCTTGCTCTTATGACCAAACTATGCTTTGTGCCATTTACTCGCCACACACATACGACGCAGGTATTGCACAAACATCTGCACATTTACTACACACTAAGTACAACGTCACTAGCATTGCACACACATTCAGTAGATACAACTAAATGTTCTGTGTGTTTGAGTTGGCTTCAGAACCGGAGGGTGCAGAGCAACACACGAGTTGCTAAAACAACCCAGGTTCCTCTCAGCAATCCACTGAGAAGTGTGATTTGGGATGTGGAGGCTTTTTGACGTTATTAACAACTGTTATTAACATAAACTATTTCTTTTACTGCTGCTAATGATCAACCTCCACCTTTTCAGTACCATAAAATATAGAAAATATGACATTTTTATTGACAATCAGCCATAATACAACCACATAACTCACATTATGCACATGAAAACCCAAATTATCTGTCCCCTGTAGATCATTGGCTCTGCTGATCCATGCTAACACGTTCTCATAAACTATACTGGACAGTTTTAAGATTGACAAACCAAGTTGCCAATACTTTTAACTTTTAATTTGGCCATGTGGGTCATTGGAAACGAGCTGTAAACACAAAATCATCACATTTTATCATCTTACATAAAAAAAAAACGTGCTAGAAAACAGTTGCTTATTTACAAACCAAGCAACATTAGCATTCATTTACAGTCATGTTTCTTGCCAACTGACAAATGTAAATACAAATGCACGTTCTGCTCTGATCTATACCAACTCTTGATGAAAATCGGCTCTTTAGCTGCTAAATGCTCCACTATGTTAACCCGCTAGTCGCCAGCTTTCTCTGTCTGCTATGGTTGGAAATAGCGCTGATGAGAGCAGTAAGATCGAACAGTAAAGTAAAGTTGCAGGCTGCAGGATAGCCAAAACAATGAGCACGTTGTTTTTTGTGTTCTGTTTAGAACATGACTACAAACTACTAGGGATATATCTTTAGCATGGGCTAATGGCAGCTGACCCACAACACATCAATAAAAAAATTGTGCTAAAACTCTTCCTATGTAAAACAGCATTTTTAGCCTTCCAGAAATCTGTGATTGCATGCTCATTTAGCATTTGTCCCCAGAATATTACTCGTAGCAGGAGCCATAAACAGAGATTATCTTCATGTTTGGAAAATATCTTTTTACAGGAAGTACAACTGAACGGTTAACTGAATAAATAACGGAAAAAATTGACGTTTTTTTAGTTTCTGATCAAAAGTATTTGCAGAGGGTGGGGGTATGTTTGGGGGACTCGACTTGACCTCAGTATGTTTACAACCTTGGCTCCGGCCCTGCTGACAGTTTGCATTGCTGCGTCATTTGAAGTGCAAGAGGACTTCACCACAGGGGTAATACTGACCTATTTTATTATAGACATGAATGGACTACACTCAGAAGTCCATAAAATTCTCATTTACACTAAACAAGCACAAAAATTACATTGTCATAGTGTTTGTCTATAATTTTCCTTTCTGTGCTTGTGGTTTGGCATTGGATGCCCTTTCGCATATATTCCACTGAGGCAAATGGTGATGCCTGTGACAGATATTGTTTTGAAAAAGAAAAAAAGAATTTACATAAACACTTTTATGGTGGCCAAATGGCAACACATGAGCATGCTGTCCTCGGTGTCTTTGATGATGGTTCTCACAGCTTTGGTTGGTGTCATTTGCACACTGAGCCTGTGTAAAGGCAACATCAGCGGCGAGGATTTGCGGCGAGGGGAGGAGGCTCCATTAGCGAGGTGACAGGGGAGGGGACAAACGTATGGGGGAAGAGGAGGAAAGGAGGGATTCAAAGAGTTGCTGTTAGTCATTGGTTGACCCCCGGGGGCCTGTAGAGAATTTGAAAAGTGAGATAAAACGTGAGACACAGGCAGAGTTCGGCGACTGAAGGCCAAGTTGTAAACATATGTACGTCATACTTGAACTTGTGTAATGTCTGTGTGTGTGTGTGTGTGTGTGTGTGTGTGTGTGTGTAGTGAGCAGGGAGCTGAAGACTGCAGCTCT
>NW_023339651.1:16403976-16404110 GCF_004916995.1 Morone saxatilis
GAGAGAGAGAGAGAGAGAGATTGCGGGTGTTAGTCTTTTGAACTGGGGCTTTACATATAACAAACAACTGTACTAATGTGTATACAAAATGGATTCAAATCAGGACAAAAGCCTTATGTACACCCACATGGATG
>NW_023339651.1:16404131-16422363 GCF_004916995.1 Morone saxatilis
CACACACACACTCACTCACAAGCCCCAGATCAATCGCCCCCACACATGCTGCAGGAGAGTGTTTTTGTTTTGAGAGGAAGAGGGGTTAATTACTTACATTCTTCAATCGGAAACATCTTTCCACATTCCCCCTCTCAGACTCTTTAGCTTCATTTTCATTCTACACTCTAAAAACGAGTCCAGCTGGCTACACATGAAAAAGTAACATTAGACATAGGTTCCTATAAAATACAAGGAACTGTTCTCGGGGGTTTACCTACTGACTAATCCATACTTAAAAAAAAAAGACATAGAAAATCCTCCAACTTCGTAATGACGTTTCCTTGTGAAGTGAAGACAAAAAAAAACGTTGTACTAATGTCCATGGACTTATCTTAGGGGTTCATGAGCCTGTTGGCAAAAAACTTCAACGAATTTTGAAGGGATATTGTTGCAACCAAAAGAACCAAATAGTTCTAGTAAGTCTTTTTTTTTTCTTTTTTTACTTTTTAGAGTGTAAACTTAATGGTGAGGAGGAAAAAAAAGGGGGGATGAAGAGGAGATGAGAGGGTTAAAATCCCAGAGAGGCTCAATGGGGAACAGCTGCAGGGTACTGGGCAAAGGCCAGGGAACGTTCCGGATGGAATAAAAAGAGGATGAGATACCCCCAGGAGAGGAGAGGAGAAATGATTGGAGATTAGATTAAAAAAGGAGTAATATTGCAAAGAGGAGAGAGGCAACACAAATAGGCAAGAAATGATGGAAAAAAATTAAAGTTGAGAAACCCAGCAAATGCAGAAATGTGGAGAGATAAATAACCATCACCAGGAGAAGTACAAGGGGCAAGTATTTACGATTGGCTGTTGAAAACAGTACAGTCCAGATTTCACATTGTGAATATTCCATCCAATGCAAATCTAAAGCTTTCCCAAATCAAAGTACTGGGTACCAGGACATTAAAAGCTAGAGAACCTGTAAATCTCGTAACTGATCACTACGGTGGAGGGTTGTGGGTTCGATTATTTTACGTCTGGTTGCAACGTCTGCCAGTAAACAAAAGAAATTTGACATTTAAGTTACAAAGTGTTCTACTGGAAAAGTGCACATCTTTGAATGGCCGATGCAGTGGCTCGCAGCAGCTGCTGTACTGCTCAGCCCTTGAGCCAAGCACTTCAGCTCCTTCAGGTGCCAAAGGAAGGACTGCAGCTTTACCTCACACATTCCAGTGTGGGGTGACAGCAGGAAGGTTTGAAGATGAAGAGTGAATGAAAAGATACTATTAAAAGAAAACACAGCAGACATCTGATCTGGCTAAAGAAAACAAAGATAGATTATGTCAATAGTAACTGAACAAATATATCTTAGTCATAATGGAAGAGCAAACACACACATCACCTCTCAGCTCCCAGCAGCAACACAGCACTATGGCAGCATGTTCTGAATAAAAGGACTGCGGCTGTCTAAATAAACACCTATCATGTTGGTTCCCTAAAGTCAAATTAATGCTCAGGGCAATTTTATTTGTGGTTAATTTAACTGTCAGTGGTGACAGAGCAGGAAAAACAACTTTTTATTAACAACCACACCTTCAAAGAAAAGAGATCATCACCAGTCAAACTTTCACTAATGATTGAATTAAGAAAAGTCTGTTTAAAAGAACAGAGTTGTCTGTGTCAGAGGGTGTAGACAAGGAGTCAAGAGTTTGAATCAGAGGCATGGGACAGATGGAAGAGAGCTGCCTTTTATAGTGCCCCTACAAGCAGCTATGATGTGTTTTGGGGGTACTTGAGAGCTCTGATATGGACTGAATGTGGGCCCAGTAGCCAGCTGTGTTAATGAACTCTGTTGTCTTAGTGGAGCGCTGCTGCCACCATGTGTTGTGAATGTGGGAGTGTGCACTAGGGGTAGCTGGAGCCAAACAATCTGAGCGAGGCAGATACTGAGCACTGAAGGGTCATATAATGCAGGAACACATACTGCAAAGATATTTACCTTACATTAAAAGTTGCCCAAATAATAAAGAAAGATAAGTAAGTTTCCTCGATATAGCACTCACTGTATTGTTACTCACGTTACTATATCATTGACATCATTTCTAGTGACTACTATCCTTTCTAAATGTGTTCATTTAGTATGTGTATGCATTGTTTCCATTCAATCTCTTGTTGGTTTGTACACAGTTTTAATGGAAAATGTGGTTTGATGAAAGGAAAGGGTTCTTCACTACCCTTCCATACTACACATACTCATCTTATCTATTGGTAATATGAAAAATATTGATTATAGCAGCTTTAAAATTCTCCTCATGTACCCTTTGTCGGGGAGGGGCAAGATGACATTGCCTGAGAATAAATGAGAATCCAACTTTGGTTTATGGTCATATGGTGCTCTGTGATATATTAATCAGATTTAATGTTAACCAAAAGATTCTCTGATGGTAACATTATCATCATTTGTGTGGACAGATTATTGGAACAGGAACATTAAATCCCACTGTACATGTATGCATGCAGTGATGAAAAAGGTATAAACAGACATGCTGCCATATTCTTGAGCTTGACACTTAATTTGATCTGATTTTGATTTGTGTTTTAGATGTTCAAAGGATCATTCTGTGAAGTTATAACTACAAGCACTAAGTGACTGTACTTTGATCATCAACTAAAAACACTTAAAACTGGATGCTGGTGCCATCTACTGACTAATGTCTGCACTACATCTATAGGAATTAGGTTTAAAACATCAAATATAAAGTGTTTAGAATGCCATCTCTCTTTTTGTCTGTGATAGCCATGCTGCAGAGCAATGGAAGAGCCTCAGAATTAAATACTAACAGTTGCCACTGGAAGGCTGTTGTTTATCTGGTGTTCTCTTTCTAAATCACGCAATGGACCCACTGAATCTGACATCAGTCCCACAGGACACTTACCAACTGGCCTGTTTCTTCCTATAACCAAACCATCATTAGGCATGATTGAGCTCAAATTATTTTGAAAAACTGAATTTAAGACATTAAGAAAAAGCCTGTGTGTGTATTAGGGGAAATGGAGCATGCTGCCTCCCTTGACATATGGTTTAGATAGAAAACTGAAATTTAACTTAGAGACATCAGGTTCTTTCTCATAAAAAGCAAAACATGATGGATTACGAAAAAACAAAGTGTTATTTGGGCAAGCTGGGCTGTGTGCCTTTCTTAAACAGCTCAATCTGTGTATCAGAGACGACCCACTCCATCCTCATACCCTCTCTATCTCGGCCTGTTACTATTTCAGCAAGTGAGGAATCTACTTTATATCACCAACTGAGGCGAGACTCCGTTTCTAAGATCGCACCCTCCGGAACTCTATAGAGTGATGACGGATGCATATCAGGATGCAACTATTATTTGAGAACTACAGGGAGGAAGGAAACACAGCCCAGTGAGAGACAACCAGATGGATAAAAAGAGGGAGAGAAAACCGTACTAGGCTCATCATTAACCTTACTAATATACCTTCAAATCTTCTTCAAATCTTAAGTTAAATTATAAAAATATTTTCAAGATGTTTTCAGTGTCACAGACATATTCAATATATATTTGGCTAAAACAATGAAATTATTTTTTAGTGTTATTTTATGGCTGCACTATGAAATCAAATACAGTCATTCTTGTGGCAAAATGTATCTTAAAACTCCACTAATACATATATTTTATATTAACAATGGATCAAATGACTGTGTAACGTTAAGGGGGTTGCTTGTGGTGATGAACCCATAGGAAATTTTCACCCAATTTCACAGTTCCCCCAACTTTACAGTGCGTTTTTAGCGCATTTTACCATCTTTTAGCTAATTGTTTTGGTTTTCTGACCCACAACTTTACTGTTTTGGTTCAGTCCCACTGCTCTCATTAAATGTGACAAAGTAGATAGCTGTTTTCAGCAAAAAAGCTCTGAAATCCCCACTACACACTACCTGCCTAATACCAAACAGCACAGAGACAAAGTTAGCAACTAGCTGGTGAACATAGTAAAGCATTTACAGCTTTTTTTGCAGCTGCAATAGAGAGGCAGACATTTTCCTCAGGAGTTTGTGGGGACCAAAACGGAGTTAATGTAGAGTGAATGTTGGACTTTGTTCAGCAGGTGGCCAGAGGTCACCAGACACAATACTCCAAATGAATGCTAATGCCAACTCTGCTGGATGTATAAAAAAGCAAATATTTGCCAACGTGATATCAACTTCATAAGGCTTACAACTACAAATGAAATGTTTGGACGTTTGACCACATCTTTAGTGTTTGACAAGCTCACGTGTCCAGAATATCGGTACCATGCAACAAAACCCATTTGTTTCCCCCCAATCATTTGGAGCACATGCTGCATATAATCCATCTAACCCCAACCCTTTAACTGCTTTCCAGAGACACCCTTAATAAAAAGGACTCGACAATAAAGTTGCTAAGGTGACATTGGCTGAGCTGTGGGTGTTAAGTGTGATTCAGGAAGCATAGCAACCATTAGGCTACCATAAATAACAACGCCTGACCAAAGCCAATGAAGGCTTTATGTTTTCTGAGGTGGATTATGTCTCTAAGTGAAAGCGGTTTTTCATACTGTGCAGGAATGAGCAGCTTCTACTAAACAGAGAGGCATAAGTCCACAAGTCCAGGAAAAAGGGACATTTAGACTGCACAAAGGCAAATTATCCCTTAGACTACAACCAGGTATTTCTGTCCTAAATCACCATTAAGGAGAAGCAGGGATGCTGGAGCAGTAGACACAGAGCTTAGTGCTGACAGGCTGATTTCACATGCTTCGCACCTTGTAATTGAAGATGACCTGAAAAAAACACCACATCACAGCTAACTACTAATCATCCTTCCGCAGTGCACAGCATGCTAATCAGCTAGGGATAAGGGATGATGAGGAGTATATAAAGCCGAAACCAAGATTGTTGTGTCAGAGTGTGTGCTGCAGTCTGTTATTAAGCCCAATAAACACCAAGAGACACGCGAGTTAAGGAAAATTGAGACAGGCAGCAACATGACTACTATATACGGACACACACAGAGACCGTATGTAAACTACATAATGCAGACTTAACATGTGTATAATTAGTTACAGCCTTACATCGGGTATACAGTTAATGGGAGGTACTCACCTTCACATACACATTCAAAATACCTTCATAAATATGGTTTATTTATTTAAAAGCAGTTAAGTGCATTATGGTCTTGTGTTGGTGCAGCTGCAATAATCAAATGCCAGAAAATGTGTTAAATATCTGGTTCTATGATAAAAAGTCGAAAAGGTACAAGCCTGTGTTACGTACGACTCCCAAGGTGCATTTCGGTAAGGTACCTTTGTTTGGGCACTGCACTGTTGACCAGTCCAGGTTGCTTCTGTGCCGTTCACCCAGTGCATACTGGGACCAGCTGCATGTCTCCAGTGACCTTGAATAAAGAAAAAGCATGTAAATGGATGGAGGGATATTCTAATGCTTTTTTTATTTACAGAAAATGAGTGAGGGTAGTCTGAGGTTATAAGAATTTATGTAAACAAATTTAAACCACAGTGACACGTGACCTGCTAATGGAATTATGAGTGAAACGGGCCCTTTTGCAAAATGGGCTACTTCATTTTTATAACTACTGTATGTCACAATGCTTCTGTCCAAAAATAGTAGGTACGGCTTTAATTACGCAGCAGAGCCTCTCGGGCACCCACAGGGACAGCTAATTAGATTTGGTACCACTTAAGTGAATGTTAAAGTGCTCCAGAGGGTCGTGTTGCTCTGTACATAACAGCGCGATCTTCGCTTTGGATTCCACGGCCATTTTCACCCACTGTACCGAAACACAATACAAACTGCTGACTGACTGCTTGGTGTTTTTCACTGCTTTTTTTGCCCTTACACTGAGCCTTTTAGAGCTTTAAAAGAGAAGTGGGCGTCTTGTTTGGAAACCATCTCCTCCTGCCTTATTATAGTTTTCTTTTTTTATCAATACTGCGTGTGCTGTGTAGTCTAGTAATAGCGTGGATAAAGACAGCTGGATACAAATGGAGCTATTCAGCCCGTCTGTAATGGACCGCTCAGTTCGAGTGTGACTCATTCTCCGACCTGCAGCCCCTCGCTCTCTCTCTCTCTCTCTCTCTCTCTCTTCATACGATTATGGCCGGTAATGATGGCCTGCTGTCACTCCGTTCCAGCCACGGCGTTCTGAAGAGGTTTGACTCGCGCTGTTGGACTGTGCTCGCCCTCCTGTAGCCGGGGGTGGAACAATCTGCCAGCAGTTCAACCGAAAGAGTAGACGTGCATATCTGGATATGACACAGCTTTGTTGGAGAGGTAAAATGTTTTGACGTTGTAAAAAGTCAGTTGAGATGGAGAGCTTTTTGTTTTTAAATGGCTCCTTGACAGGCCACAAGAGAGATTGCATGTGGGGGATTCTGGGGCTTTTCAATTGTTCTCTTCTTTGCCAACAAACGCGTTCTCAGCTGGAAAGCAAACGTTTTTTGATTCTTATTGATCTTCTGTCCCTCTTTTCACAGAAAACCCTTCAACGTGGAATAAAAGTTTTTCTTCTCTAGAAAAATTCCTTTTTATTCTGAAAGTGAAAGTATTTTCTGTATAAGTTCCATTATTTAACGGTTTTGAACTATAATGAATTATAGATTTCTCTGTAACTTGTGACAAGAGAATCCAACTTCAGGTGTCACGCTACACGCCAGCATCCAAACACAGTGTTATGAACCAATCAGCATTGAAAATAACAATGGCGGCTGCTAAAGAGGTTAGCGTAAGTTATATCAGAACTGCAGAACTGAAGGCTGATCGAAATGGAAAAGATGAAGATTCCGTGCTTTGGTAAGAGTTTGACTACTTTATATGGGTCGCTGATCTCACTGGTTGAAGTAAGCCTGTGATAGATGATTCAGTCACCTTCCTAGATGGTTCTCTGTAACAAACCATCTGGGGCAGTCAGGTTACTCCCGTCTGATCTAAAAAATAATTTCCTTAATTCAACACTTTTTTTTGATAGAAGCTCACAGCATCACTATTTATTTGTTCTTATTCATGCCATTGTTTTATTACTTCGGTGCTCATGTTCCTTATTGTCATTTTATTTTTTCCCTCTTTGTACAGCACTTTGTAACACTTAGGAAAAGTGCTATATAAATAAAGTTTGTGATCATCATCATCATCATCATCATCATCATCTCGTCCACACAGCTCACTGGGATCTGCTCAGTGCGGCCTGAGTCTATTGTGGGTAGTCAACAGGTTAAGAGCCTTATAGCTTACACACGGTCAAGATCCAAGCCTAAAATAATTTTTCCTTCAGACACCAGCGAGTGGTGCTGTTCTTTATTTCTCTGTCAGCACACTTTATGATATTATATTATAGTTTGAGTTCATTACATCAGATTACTGTGCTAAACAGAAGTCCCAATGGGCATGCTCCTGAATATTTGGGTTTGTAGATAACGATGGTACATACCCAACATGGCTGTGTATAATGTAATGTATAACACCAGGGCCAGTGTGTGCTCATGTTTGAGTACATAGTGTAGCCAGAAGTTATTTGTGTCCTGCTGCCATAATGTACAACAGCCTGTTATATATGAAGTTGACAAAATCAAGAGAGAGAGATATTTTACAAGTCAGGTCAGAGTTTATTTATGGAGTAAAGCCGTGGTTCCCAACCTTTTCCGTTAAGGGACCCCTCTTCTACCATTTAGTAAACTGACACTCCCTGACTAACTGACATATTTTATGGATATTTCATATTATAACCCAAACAGTGAACTTAATAACTGCAAGAAGTTTGTGTAAAATGAGTGATATGGATTAATTTTGAACAGATTATTTCCTGTTTATGGACTTTTTTATACACTTCTCTGTCTGTGCTGTTTACCATTTTTAACAATCATACATACTTAATATGTTCGTTTTAGGACAGATTTCTTGTAAATGTTCTAGATGTTTTCTTACACCCCCTTTAATTCATTTTAATCGAGCTATTCATCTGTTTTTGTTCTATTTAGGTTGTAATTGATTCTATTATTTGATGTCTACTGTTTAATGTCTGTCTTGGGACCATGTTGGAAACTTCTGTGTTTTTACTTTAAAAGTAACTTAACAGCAGGCAGAAAGCAATGTTTTCCTGTACTGTCAGGTGGAAAGTTTCCAGCTGGTTTCATTTCTGCCTGATGCTGGATGTGGTTGGTGCACTGTTGCATCTGTAATCACACTCATCAGTGATGTCGACGGTTCCTCGGGTACATCTCAAGTCAAATTCGCAGTTTGTAGTTTAAGGCTGGGGAAATGTAATGTGTGTAACAGTGTCTTCGGGTTTACACGAAAACGAATAATCAGGATACCAGCAGGAGCATTTTCATATCCCTACCATATTACTCCATCCAGCCCAAACTTTAAAATGAGTGTTACCTTTAAAGGACGCACAGGATCACTCACTCTTCTGTTGCTCTTCTTTTTTTCTTCCACTCCGCTTTGTTTACTTTGGTAGAATCCAGTAAAACAAAGGGAAAGTGTTGGCTACACAAATGCCATTACTTTCAAACATTACTTTCTTATTTAGGATACCTATCCCACTGACATATATTTTATATTTTACACTGTATCCATTTATTTAGGCCAATACTTAATCAAAATAAACTAAACATTGAATTCTCTACACTGCACTACCATATTATGCATAAACAATACACACATCACTCAAAACCAAGGTAGGTCAGCTCATAACAGAGCACAGCCACACTGACATGCACATTATTACCAATAAATAATTTAATATGAGACTATATCCTCTTTGACTACTGCCATAACAGGCACTGCCAACACCACCCTTTCTCTACAGCGAGCTGAACCCTCCTGTCTTCCTGTCTTCCTGTCTTCCTCTCTTTCTGTCTCTCTCTGTTGAGACGCTGGGTGTCCACACAGGTGTTCTCAATTAACCTAATGAGCCGGCGTTGTCTTCCTCTCTCCCCAGCGGTGCGCCACCCAATAGCTCCGCTGGAAAGTGAAAGTGGAACTGAAGTTCTGGCACAGTTTCTTTGCTTTCCGATGGCTCTGTTTTAAAGATGGATTTTCCTTTCTTCACAGTGTGCTCTCTTTTGTTTGAGTAGTGTATATTATCTGGGTTTTAACTTATCAGTGCACCTTGTTTAATAAATAAACAAGTAAACATTTTCATGAATACATGTCCACTTATGGCCACTAGGGGATTCAGTGAGCCAAAGTGTCCGGATATGAGGCTCAGTCTGAGCCAGGCCTGCACAGCGCATGCAGTGTGATTGTAATGTTTAACTCTGCGTTGTAGGTGTTTTGTGTCTCATGTTGTGCAATGAAGGCTTAATCTGTTCCCAAACATAATGTGTGGTTGATAATAATAATAATAATATATATCCGAACTGGTCTGCAAACTACAGGCAGTCTGAAGATGATCTGTCTGACTTCAGGTGGGTGTTTGGTCCAAAAGGTCTACAGCTAGGAAAATGTGGGTGAGCAACATCTAGATCTGAGGTGCAATGGATTGATAAGGCTCTCAAACCTGTTGACTGACAACATAAGACTCATGAGATCCCAGTGTTCAAATCTCCAGCGAGCCTATTTCCTCACCCCTCGATCCTCGCACCTGAAGGGGTTCTGGTCTGCCGTCTTGCGGGCCATCCCAAATAGGAGTGAGGATACATGACAGCAGCCTTCCCAGAAGACAGCTGAACACCATGGCATATATATACACCTTCGACTAGGTGGTGAAGGCCCAGTGTGTAGGATTTAATGGCAGTTGCTGGTTGCAACACCCTCACCTCACCCTCCCGTTCCAAGCATGTAGGAGAAACTTGTGTTTGGTTTGTCCGATCTGGGCTACTGTGGAAACATGGCGGCTCATTCTAAGGTAACAAAAACCATAAAGATTCTGTATTTGCAAGGTGATGATACACGTAAAGTGAGCGAACCTCGATAAACGTATCATTTCAATTTGCGAAATAGATCCCCGTAGAAAATGTAACCACACTGGAAAGAATATAATGTGGTAATTATTTGAGCACGTGTGGAGTATATAGTTAAGGTTAATTAGTCTAATTAGCCAAATGGTCAGTGGGTGTGATGAAAGGATTCTTTTAAAAAAATCCCATACAATATTAGAATATATTACCCACTTGAGAATGAGCGCAGTCTCAGCCACTCATTAGCTTAGGTTTTTGTTTTTCTAGGAGAAACGTCACTACAGTAATTCCTAACTCCTCAATTTAGGAGGTCTAATAAGGCAGACAACCAATTTTATCAGGGTGCTGTGGCCCTGACACTCTCTGCCCGCTCGCTGCTTGTGATGTTTGTCATTCAGATAATGAAGCTTACTAAGCCTAAAATAGAAAAAAGAAAAAGACAGAAAACCCAGCCAATTAGTCGAAAGTAAAGGCGGCAGCATCCGGGCGATGAAGGCCTTAGCCTCACTTACTCACAAGCTGTCTGACCCCTGTGTGACCAAAGGGTGTGTGTGCTGAGCAACACACTGCATATGTGTGTGTGTGTCTGCTGCAGACTTGACTTCTTGATCTTCTCCTTACCCAAGTCGTGACCATCATTATATGAGTCATAGTGTGTGTGTGTATTTGTGTATTTGTGTTTATCAGTGTGTGAGCGAGTAGTATTTGTGTGCTGTGTTTACTTCTGCTTCAGCCTCATCTGAATCCACTGATTCTCATTTCCTCAAGTCCACAAGATAGCACATAATGGAACAATAAGTAAGCCTTTAATTAAATGAAGGCGACAGAACCAATCCATAATTGCCTTCTGGCACCGACACTGAATGCTGATGATAAATATGTCGAATTTTTAGCCCGCTCAATGAAAGGCATCGTCCAAATAAGACTGACCTTTTAGACAAAGAGAGGTAACTCTAACTTGACAGGGATCTCCGAAGGGCCTGTAGGTTCATACATTTAAAATGTCATGACTGTATCCTGGTGTAGCTGACAGAGCCAGGCTTTTTTGTTTCCCTTTTCTGTCCAATGGAAACGAGGAAAGAAGCCCCTGCTACAGTGAACATCGTTCTGTATCTTACTTTGCCGGTATCGCCTACTACATAAAGCTGTTGTGTAAGACATACTGTATATCAAACTAAACGTATGCCTCATCCCATCTTTCCTGCGTCAATCGAGCAAGCACACCCACTTTATACAGCGGTTGGCAGAGTTGAAAAAGTAGGCAGGATTTGAGCCTCTCTCTCTTCTCTCTCTCAAGCTCTCTTCTTTACTTCCATCGCTTCTCTTGTGTGCTCCTTCATTCCAATTTTTTTTGATTATTCTGTGTCGCTCCTCTCTATGATGGTAAGAACTAGTTTGTTTCAAGCATACTCCAGACTTTAGCCCTAACAGATGAAGTAAGGCAGATAAATACCTCTCAGATAAAGTTATTGGACTTTTAGATCAATTCATCCTTGTTCTATCCCGTTATAGTATTTTATTTTCAGAACATGGCATTTGATTGTTGTTACAGTTACAGTATGTTGCCATAGTGCTGGGCATTTGCAGCCTGTGATGCAAATAGATGAAGATCCATGTCTGTGTGGGTTGTTTGTGCGTCGATCTATAAGTAATCCCTCGGAGCTCCAGTAGGGGGGATCACACTCCTCTCCATCAATCAATGCAGACACAGTCAAGGTGAGAGCTGTGTGCTATTTTCTTCATCCCCTCTCCCCTCACTACTTGTTGTTTAAGGTCATTACTGTTTGAGCTGGTTATAGATAGGACACACATTTTTGCTGCAAGGTTCAAGTGTTTATTTAATCTCTGTAGGAGGTCAGTTAATGTGTCAGCTAAAGGAGCTAAAACTGAGGTAAGACTTTACAAATAGACAGTTTGTATCATTTAGAAAAGGATGACATGATTTAGTTTGAGGTTTCAAAATGTCTTACAGTGAGAGTAAAACTAGTTGCACAAGATGCTCTCTTCACCTGACGAGGGGTTGCAAGGCCTTCTTGATTTTAAGGGGTGCTAGACAACTTTAAAAATATACACAGTAGGCCTATATATGCGCGTTTTATTCACTTCTGTGAAGAAAAGTAAAAGTAAACTGTCTAATAGAACAATGGTCAAACTTCAGGGAAAAGAAAAAACTCAATGTTAAAAAAGAACACTATTAAGCACTTTTTGCAGTTACTGCAGTCACTATTTGGATAAATTGTACAGTTTTGAATATAATATGAAATATCCATAAAATATTTCAGTTAGTCAGGGGCCAATAGTAAATGATAGAAAAGGGGTCCCTTAAGGAAAAAGGTTGGGAACCACTGCCTTAGAGCATAGCATCAGCATTGTCCAGAAACTATTAAAAACACATGTTCCTTCATTTACATGGGCACTGTGGACTCCACAGAAACTGTCCTGCTGCTGTAAAACTGCAGTGCCCAGCCCTTTTTCAAAATCATATTCAGGACTTCAACGTACACATGTTCAGTTGGAACATATTGGCTGAGAGCTGAGTAAGTAAGTATGAAGAGACAGACTACAGTTAATCGAAAATGAGACCCTGATTCTGCTCAACAGATGTTGGAGAATTAATGTGAAAATGTTACATCTTGTTAACTGTAACCAGAGTTTATGAACAGCATGAGAACGCAGAGGTGAGATCCAATTTGTCCAACTTTGGAAAGAAAACCTGCTTTGGTAACTTCTCCCTCGGAGGCTGTTTGTAGAGAAAATCGATTTTCTTTTTAAATCGGATGATCAATGAAAATCTTAATTTCTTGGATTTGTTGGACAGAAAGCGCCTGTAGAGCCTGTAGCTAGATGTGGCTTTCAGTGTCGTCTTGTTTGTCAGAGGTGACATGTAGGTGTTGTTGGCACTTACAGTACAGCAGCTTTAGATATCACGCTTGACTTGACCGCGTGATTCTAAAGAAACACGTTCCACTGAAACTGCCTGCAGCTCTCACCAGCTTCTCATATGAACTTATAAATAGATTTAAATTTTTTAGAGTTTCTAATTGAAACTTTTTCCCCATAGTAACGCAACACCAACAGACACCCACACACACACACGGTTGTCATTCTTATCTTTTTCTCTGCTGGCAGAAACACACTCACATCTGAGCACATTCTTAGCAACAAGAGCCTCCCTGTCAACATTGTTCTTTGCATCTGGGTTATTTCATGTCAGGTCTTTTGTAATTCATTCACTTCTTCATTCTGTCACTTGTACAATCATCTTTGTGTTATAATTGTCTGTCTGTGCCAACTTCATTTATGTCTAATTATTTGTTATTGCACTTCTTTTCGTCTTTTTAGAAGCCTCCTAGGGTTTTTTCGCCTCCCCCTTACAGATTGCATTTCCTATCACTTTTGCCTTTTTTAGAAATGCCTAACAAATAACATATTACAGTTAGAGGTACTGAGGTGGAGTGCGGAGGTGGAGGGAATCTCACCCTTACAAATGGAAGTACGGTAACTTCAAAAGAACAATTGTTCCCCTGTGTGCACGGGTGGGCGACGAGAAGAGGTGGGTTCAGACGAAGTTTAAAAAGGTAATCCACAGACTATGTTTTCCTCATCATCAGTGCCATTCCGACTTTAGACTTCACACTTAAACAGTGGGGGTGTTACTGTGATGCTGTTTTCTTTTGATTTATGGTTAAAGTTTGAGTTTCTGTAGGTGGCACTTAATACATGACAGAGCCTATCATTTTAGGCATTAATGTGTATTATTATCTAAATGTGAATTTCTATTCTAACATGCTCCTGTGCAGTGTAAGCAGCTTTCAGGGTAAGTTCATTAGCCTCAGTGGTATCCAGTCTTGTTTGTCAAGTTTTAAAATACACAGTTTGACTAACAAAAGAGAGACTTTTTGCCTTGACCCCATTTCAGTTAGGATGAATGGGATTTTTCTTTTTGAGGCATTCATGCAAAAGCATCTGTGTGGCTAGATAGAAGGCTGTGGCCATGATTAAAAAAAATAATGGGTCCAAGTTTCCCCAATGTTATCTCTTTTTACCTTATTTTTAATGTCTTATTAAGTTACAAGTTCAGGTTTATTTTCTGTAAGTTTTATTTTTCAACATAACATTGCACATTTATGTTTGAAAGCCTTCTCCACAATGCCAGAAAACAAATGCTGGTGGAGAGATACTGAATACTTTATATATTTACCAATGTATTTTGTGTTGGCCCAGAGGAAGTCAAATGTAAAGCTGCACATTTTTCATACTACTTGTATGTGAAAGGTGTTGCTCAGTGATGACCCCACAGGGAATTATCAGCTGACCTGTGGGACCCCTCAGCTCTACGCAATATGTCTTTCAGCTCATTATCTTGGTTTTGTGGCACACAACTCTACTGTTTAGGTTCAGTCTCACGGCTATCATAAACGCTGTTTCCAGTCGCTAAAAGAAGATTTTTTTTTAAGCAAAAAGCACTGATGAACCGATTGCGCCCTGCCTCTCCAGCACCAAACAACAGACAAACCTGGGAACTAGCCAGTGAACAAAGTTGAGCATTTAACAGCTAAAGAGCCAGATATTTCCCTCAGGGGTTGGTGGAGACCAAAACAGAGCTGAAATAAGTGTGAATATTACATTTATGAGGTAAAATGTCTTCTAATGTTACTCTTTGTCTGTATAAATATAACTGTTTGCCAAAATTGTCTGTGTTTAGGGCTTGTTCTGTTGCCCCCAATGTAAGTTTTGCAAAAACCTCAAAATCTCCAGTAAAATGCCATGGAAATGACCTCGGAAATAGGAGTCAGGCTGGTCACAGTGACTTTGATAGCCAAGGGGAATGCTGGCATTGGCAAGATATGTATGTGGTCCTTGGCTGGTGGACCCCCTGCCTCTGACATCTCCCAATCCTGTCCCATCCACAACTCCATTTGACTGCACATGAGCAAATCCACCGATATTTAACTGAGGAAGAGGAGCGCTAAAGCACATCCCCATGTATGTCACAAGCAGAGTGAACCAGCCTTAGTAGGTGCATCCTTCTGAATACAGTCTCCTTTAACCAGCAGGAAAATGGTGCACCATTGACTTTAGACCATGGTTTTTGTTGGTCAATGGTGCAGTCGCTTTCTGCCTCCTCAAGATAGCAATGCGTCAAAAATGCGCCTGACCACACCTCTTTTTTAAAGACCAACACGCCCATGGGCAGACAGATGGGTTGAGCACATTTCCTACTTGGACAACGTGGGCGCTGGGCGTGAAAATGACAGCTCCGTTGGTGGGAAACTAGCAATGGGCTGTGCACCGCTCTGTGCCAGGTGTAAGATACATAGGGCACCAAGAAACTAGTTCATTTTAAACATGACCTCCAGCCACAACATTATTAGTGTTAAAAAGGAGCAGGAGATGAATACATGAACTGGTACAGGAAGGAGAAAGTGGAGAGGTTACATCCTCATAGCGTAGGTGGCGGCACCATAAGCAAGGCTGACAGGGCATGATTTGGCACTGGTCGCTGCCAGATGGGCTTGACAGCATGAACCTCAAGGCGATATCAACCTGCCAAGGCCCATCTCAGCAGCACTGCCACCGCACCAATTTCCTGGTTGTTTATTTAGGTCTCCTTTAGCTACTGTAACAACAACATACTCCTTGGGTCCACATAATGTACACATAATGTCTGGTCAGTGTTTTCGTTCTTTTATTAATCCACACAGACAATAATGGACTTTCTGTGGTCCAGATGGGAGAGAGGAGTCTAATTGAGTGATTAGTCTTTTTTTCTCTGATAGTGAGGACAGCGGCTTGGAGGGGGGGTGAATGGCACAATCAGTTCTGAGAGGCAGTTCTGTAGGTTTAATCAGACTAGAGTCAACACACAGAAAACACACACTGGTCCTATTAGATTCAGATACTGTATTTTCTAACGCAAGAGTGATCCATATTTGCCATTTGTGATAGTACGATTATATTTTGTAAAGTGCAGCATGAAACAGAGTGGGAGTAAATATGATATAAATAAAAAAATGTTAATTTCAGGCACACAACTGGGCAACTCCCTCTGTTGGGATTTGATCGAAACAGCTACTTGTGGACCTTATGGTGAGACTGGTCTAGCTTGGTCTTCTGGGTTGTTGATTGGAATTGTTTCATGCCTTTGAATGAACGATACACTCAAACATATGCGATGAAGAAAAGGACAGAAAAAGACATTTGCCTTCCCCAGATAGCCTTTTTCCAAATAGTTTTCTCAGTTTCTCATGGGAAAAGTGTTATTAAGAATTTTGTTCCTTGTTCTTTTTTTATACACTCAAGCAAATGAACAGTCTCTCACTTCAACACAAACACACATACACCTACCCACACACACACACACACTATGTGTACTCAGTAGGTCACTACAAGAATTAAAGCAAATAGAAAAGAGTATTCTCATTTGTGTGGCAGTTACCTAATCAGCAGACTGATGCTCTATCCTCGTTCTAAGCCATGGCGGCGATCATTTAAACTTGCTTTGACTTCCTCCGGAGGTTAATGCTGCCAAATAATTATTCTAGCCAAATTTCAAACTAATTTTGTTGGAGCATATGTATCGTTCTCATGAGGTGTTCAGCTCTGCCACATGCTGTCCTTCCAACAAACGTCCTCTCCTGGAAGTGCCTGAGGCTCGCAGGAGCCCCGCCGCAGGTACAAATGTTTTTATGTCGTGATGGCTGGTTTGGACAGACTGTAAGCTGGCTTGTTCCCAATGAAGCGAGGAAACAGACGAGATAAAGCTGCTGGTCTGGGCGCTACCAAATGTAAACCAATTATACATGCATACATGCGAGTGCATACACACATTAACACATGCCTCCTTCACCCAGTAATCATTTTGTGATCTCTTCATTCCGACGAAGATTTTTCAGAAAATTACATTAATGTCAGGCTAACTGCCTCGGGTAACTATAGACTAAAGGATTGGTCTATAATCAAAATGAATAATATGTTACATGCAGCCCTACTGTTCTATCTTTCTAATTACTCTTCCCATATGAAGGCTACAGTTTCCTGTGATTTGACTCTGAACACACTCCAGGAAGGTCACAGGTAAGCATGGCTTGCTGTGGGCGAAGAATAAAAGTTGTGACAGCTTAAAGTCCACGTAAAATAGAAATGGTGGAGTGCTTATTGCTTCTGCATATGAACTAGCTACTAATTAGTCATGCTGTTGAACCTTCGCTCTATGTCACTAAAAGTTGAAGTCTGGTTGACAGGTGGATGGTGATATTATTGGTTGAAATCAGTTAGTTCAGGCTTATGTAAGCACGTGACACATTTTGATTAACAGGACAAAATGATTGCATTTTGATATAGAAATACAAAGAAACAGAATTTTTGTAAAGTTGTTAAATAGGGGTGCAATATAACTGAGGATGCAATATTAGAAAGGTTTAAAATGACATTTTTCATTTCACCTGGACTTTAATGGCTTTACATTTAGAGCTAGCAACAAGCAACAGTCCTTCTAATTTCCTATCAAAGCTTTATTTGCTGTAAGCCCCCTCACCTTTCCTTTCAGAAAGAAATTTTAAATCATGCGAATCTATTTTGTGTCTCATGTAAACATATTATACAGTATAAACACGTTATTTAAATACAAAGATTATGGTAAGATTTCAGAGTAACTGAGTTACACTGCATGTAATTCCTATCACCACATTATTCTGCTGTGCGATATGGAAAACAGAACTTTGACCATTCAGATGTACGGTTTCTCACACACTTCCTGTTGCTGACACAATAAAGTACATTGAATTGAATAGAAATTACATAATCTGTAAAAATACATATTTTTCAAAACCACTATAAATACTGTGCATTGCTGTGTGACATTATTATATCACATTATTATAACCTAACTTCCTGCGCTGGGATATTCTCTTCGTTTCACCTCCCAATAAACAATCACCACTGACCCACAAGGAAATCTGTCTGTGTGTGAACAGTGGGCATTTTTACTGTGTGTGTGTGTGGGTGTGTGTTTTTGTTCATGCCTATCTGCAGCACAAAGCTCCTCATTGTTACCAAGCGTGAAAGGGTGACGGCAGCACAGCGGGCAGTAGCGTGTAAGATCTTTCTATAGCTCTCATCTATTCCTCCTCCGCCTCCTCCTCGTCCGCCTCCTCCTCCTCTTTTCTCCCTCCACATTTTTTTTCCCACCGTGTGTGATGAAACACTCATACTATCCATTATTGAAGGCTGCTGTCTGTTATTAGAATGACCTTCTTTCACAAATGGAAACACAAGCACACACACACACACACACA
>NW_023339651.1:16422462-16424895 GCF_004916995.1 Morone saxatilis
ACACACACACACACACACTCACTCCAATCTGCGCCACGCACAGTAGCCTTCATGGTGTGCCAACAGCACAATAGCACCTACACTGGCAGTGATTTCACAAGTAATTAGCTCTTAAGATTAAGACGGCTATCTCAGCCTTTCATTCACTACTTAAGGCTCCTTTCTGGCCGTGACATAAAAACACATCACATTGCAGCCCCAGAGGGCATTCAATATGACAGACAGCAAAAGGATGCAAACAACTGTTGACTGGAAAAGGTTGTTAGGGCATCTACTATAGTGTAACCAGTTGTAAAACGATCTAAACATGCGTCACACAGGGCTAATTAAAAGCATGGTCAGCATTTTTACTGCAGATTGGAACTGCAGAACTCCTTCAAAAACCTGGAGATGCTTTATGGAGGCTGCTTGCCTCAGCCTCAGGCCAGATGAGACGCCATAAAGGCGAGTGACAACAAAAAGCGTCAGTGTACTCTTTATGGCCAGGAAAAAAAAGAATTCCTGATGAACGGCGAAGATTACGACAGTGAAATCTTTTAATAACCATCTTTAACCAGACTTATTCAAGACACGCATTTCTAAAACCAACTTCAACAATTAGATTACACCCACATTATACCATAATGGTTCAAAGAGCTCCAGTTAAAGTGCAGCCACAATAAAATCAGCAAATTCAAAGATGAGCAACCCAGACTCAGCTAATGCCTTAATTACCACAACCAGCTCAGAATACAAAAATAGAATGAATCAGGGCTCTAAAATTAAGCATACGCTACAGTGCTACAGTACTTGTGCATGTTGTAATGCACAGGACAACAAAAAACTGCATAAAGAGCTAAAAAGCTTCAACAGGGAAAGTGCTGTCTAACCTTCACATGAACTTTCAATGCTTTTAATCCAACAACCATGGATCAAGGTCTCACACAATGTTGCACATGTCACCCATTAATATGAGATAAGGTGGCTCTTGGGTACCACTATGAGTAAACAGGCACTAACTTACGTACTCAGCGTGCTTTCTGCTTCACTAGCTGCATATTGCTAATTAACTGAGGCAATGACCCATTAACTCATCACTAGCAACACCTGAGACTACCAACATTTTCTAAAGGGAAAAAACAGACTTGTGGCTTTGATACGCAAACGTTGTTGTCATCACTGTGGACATTTTGACTTGTAATACGAAAAGCACAGGTGTAGCTAATAACGTGAATGATGGTTCCAGGTGTGCCAGCAGTAGCTGGGTCTTGGAAACAGCACACCATAACAGAATGCAGACATTATGAATGCTATCAGTCAAACGTCCACTGAGAGAGTGAGACATTTCTTAAGCAGGTAATTTCTGGCTGTTTTTAGCTAATTTGAATGCTAACTAGATCTTGCCATAGACAGAGAGCTGAGCAGGAACATGGGACTAAACTTTAACAATATGGTGTAAAGGGAGGGTGTAAGTTAGGTTCCACTAGCACCTATGCTAGCCTATGAGCAACCCTCCTTAACCTACACCTAACATTACTCTTAGTGTCAGGGAAGCTGCTTTGAAATTGTGGCTAGCAATGCGGCAAGCTACTCAGAAACACTACACTTTTGTTGTAGCAAGCTACACTAGCTTTATGTAAAGTACACAATACATGGGCACTCATTGTGGAGTAGTTTATTATACAATAAAGAAAACAATTGCTGACATTGTGACACATAAAGTCACAAGCATTGGTGAGTAGGCTATTTAAACAAGAACTGATAATAAGTCAATTATTACTGGACCTCTCAAAGTAAACCTAGCACAACACCTAAACCTCTAAAATTGCCTCGCCTCCCGTAGAACCATTAGCTGTACCAGGTAATTAAAGCTTGATTAGGCAACAGTAGGCCTTTGTCAAAGCAGGAAAAGCCCAGCTATAATTAATTCTACATTATTAACAGCAGCATTTTATTTGGTGTGCCAGTGTATGTGCCCTTTTATTGTTCATGCCGGCTCACTGTCATGGCACACTGCGACATTTCAATGGAACTTAACCATCCATTACTATTACTTTGAATCACACCTGTGCTTTCCCTGCTATGAAAGTTAAAATGTCTGCTGTGAAAAAGTCCCCTTGAGCAGTTCTGATTGAAAACAGGTGTGAAGTTGAGGAGTCTCCGGCTTACTGAAGACAAGGAAAGGACTTCTAGCGTTTTGTTTGTTACAGCCCTCGTTCAAGTCAAAAAATCTCCTTTGAACCTGTTACTGATGCCACGGGCAGTGAATGGCTGGGGGAAGACAGAGCTCACAGATTGTGTGGTATTTCCCTCCAATTTGGAGTCAACGTGACTCTCAAAATTAAACAATAGACCTTTTCGAGAGCAGCATTTTTTTTTTTTTTTAAGTATTTGTTTGGCTTTTTATTGCCTTTATGATAGTGATAGCCGAAGACAGACAGGAAAGGGGGGCAG
>NW_023339651.1:16424948-16437124 GCF_004916995.1 Morone saxatilis
ACTCAGCCTCGGTACATGGGACACCAGCTCTATCGACTGAGCTAACTGGGAGCCCACAGCAGCCATTTTGACATGAAATAGTAGGGTGAACACAGGTGCTACTAATGATACTAATTAAGGCTCTGTCCCTCTTAGTGTACTGGAATCTTTCCAATGAGCTGACATGCACAATAGCAGCACCCGGACTCTGACTGACCTGAATGGAACAGAACCCTATCATTATGTTTACCCTACTATTTCATGTCACAATGGCTGCTGTGAAAAACGTCCATTGTGACTTGCAGTCAAAAATGTGAAAAGTGAAATTTTTCAGCTAGAAATGATGCCAATTTGCACTACTTACATGTTTAACCCAAAGAAATATCATTACAACCTTTGTGTAGTGTTTATCATCATTAAAGCGGCAGATATATTCTTGCCATTTTCACAGGGCTTCAGTAATAGAAAACTGTGGCTCCACCATTTAGGGTCTAACTCAACCAATGTGATTACTGCTGCCTCCAGAGCAGCTGTGCCTGTGAGATATCAGCCAAAATTGGACGTGGGATAGTTACAGCAGATCTTATGGATTGGGAAATGTCATTGCCTCAAGAAAGAAGAAAATCAAGGGGAAATATAGATCAGCGTGCATAAGTGCACGCGCCCCTGCACGCCCATACACACAGTGCAGTGTATGCTCTTGTGCCGGTGATACGAGCCGTCCCCAGGGATGCATGTGTTTGGCTCATGTGTCTCAATGTCATTGTCTGAGAGGAGAAAAGGGAGCGTGAACAACCTGGGGACATATATCGGGGGAATCTGACGAGGACGTTGACCGTGACAAGTCTAACTGTCATGCCTTTGTGCAGGGGAACGCACATAATGAGGGACAATGGGAACGCAGAGAGAGGAGCGGGGAGAAGTGCCGTGTTTCAGTTAATGTGGTGTGGATGTTTTCACTTGAAACCCTGAATTACATATCACTGCCGCCATGTGAAAACCGCTTACTTCCAATGTGGGTGCTTCTTTTTTTTTTACCCTCACTAATTACATTTCATGCTTCTCTATGAGCTTAGACATTTTGTCAACCCTCAGGCTGATGAAACGTAGTAAGAATCCCATTGCATTATCTCAAAATTGTAGTAGTAGGGCCAGGGACACGCCAGCGTTGAAAAGGTTACACTTTGGAGATACGAGGTTTCCACCTCTACAAACAGTAATGATATTCCAGCATCCCCCTTCAGGTGGAAATCTTGCACAGCCTCGTAAAGAATCTGGAGATGTTTCACCTAACAACAATAACTTGTGTGACAGCAATTGTGAAAAACAGACTGAAACAGATAATGTGTAGATAAGTGTGACCAGCCAAAGCAGGTACAACAGCAAATCAATGCATATTATGATAAAACCTGCATGTTATACCTAAAGTTGTACATTGTCTTCTCTGCTTTTGCAAAACCCAGCCTACTTTTGATTCTGCAGCCTGCATCAGACCCTGAACAAGGCGCTACCTTAGGGACATCTCAAATTGCTCGTCACTCTAAATAATGAATTAATATCACTGAATGAGACTGGTGAACGGTTAACCTCACCCCCACCCCTCCTCTCCTGAAATCTGAGGGAGCCAATCAGAGCCTTGCATCCTGTCTACCACTTCCCGTAGGCCCCTCCTCCTCCCCTCGCCGATTATATAGTCTATGGACATCGGCATCTCAACACACACACACACCGCTGCTGCTGCTGCCGCGAGCAGCTCGGGAGATGAGGCTGCACTGAAAACATTCACCCATTGATGGACACTGGAAATACAGGGTGAGTGCATTTGTAGCAATGTGTGTGTGTGAGGCTGGAAATAAAACATTCTGTCTTCTATTTTCAATCTTTTATCTGTTTTTACCATTTTCTTTTTGAATGTTTTCATTTGTGGCCAAGCTGAAATGTTTCTTGTGTTCTTGTGCTCTCTCTTCCCGTCTCCCACTCACTATTTTCAGCTCTACTCTCTCCATTTCTCCAATTGCAGGCACATGCTGGCAAGTATTGAGAGCAACAACAACAGCAGCAACCTCACTGGCATTGACAGCACCAGAAGCAGCTTTAAAGAACCCCTGTGTAGCATCAGAAGCGCCTGTAGCAATCATCGGCCGCACACTGAGAGGACCGCCGCCAACGGGCAGCCTTTCTCGTATCGTTAGACGAGGAGAGCAACTCCGAGATGGGCTGCTCCTCAGGCCGCCAGCCGCCAGCCCCGGTCCTTCACCCGGACCTCGACTGCAGAAACAGCAGCGAAGCCAACACCTTACCCCAGGACTGTGAGAACCAGAACCAGGGTTTGAATGGCTGTGGAGAAGGGGATGGATGTGTTGGAAGAGACCCAGCCAAACCTCCAGAGTCTCTCCCCACGCTGGAGAGACTTGCCCAAGCTACAGGCGGGACAGAAAAGTCCTGGTACCGCTGCGTGTTCCCATTCGGCGTGATATCCCTAGTGATTGGCATGGCGGGCACCGGGGTGACTTTCAAGTTTAACACGCTGCTCCAGACCAAAGTGGTGTCAGTGGCGCTGCTTTGTGCTGGTGTAGTGATGTTGCTCGTGGCAGCAGTTTGCTGGAGGGCCCACAGACTGAGGAGGAGGAAAAAGAAGGAAGGAGGATTCTTCGCGGCTGATCAGGGCACTTTGTGATGGAGGGTGGACTAACTTTAAGATTAACTTCTTGAACGAGAGAGACAACTGATTAACAAAAATGAGATGTAGGGACATCCATGCTTTTCCTCTATGCACCATGACAGAGTGATGAAGAAGGTAGAAGAAGAGTTGAATAATATTAGAAACATTCCGCCAGGGAAACTTTGTGACAGTGTTGACTCAGACAGGAGGACAGATGTGTTTTCAGAAACGGACAGTTTAGCATAGGCATCATCACCATCTTGAGCAGATTAGGGTAACACACAGGGTAAATTATGCGCGACACTAAACCCCCCCCCCCTCCCCCCCTCCTGTCTTCTGTTGTATCCACTAATGGATTTACTTGGAGATTCAAGTGAAGCAGAGAGTCCAGAGCACTCTATTGATCATTGCTCCAAGGCTGGTCTCTTGTGTCAGGGAAATGTATGAGAGATTGGCACCTCAGGAATAGTTATTTGACACTTCCTGATCCTCTATCTGCAACTTGACAGCGCACAATCTCCCTTAAAGTGGTGTGCCCTTGTGGGTCAGGAGGTGTTATCTTAGATATGCCTGTCAGGAAAATCTGGATCAGCACATTAGAGGTGATCAGAGCAACAGTGTTAAAGATATTGTCAGACTGTGCAATTGGTTTACAGGTGGACAACTTTCCTACCAAGGGAAGCATCATAGTGATAGAGGAGCTCAGGACCACATGTTTGCCGCTGTAAAACCCGGCCTGACTTGCAGAGGTAATGAAACATAATTTTCTCTCCCTACAAAATCACTGTTGAGGTGCCCTTTTGAACGTACACCACTTAGTCCCCGACTGCTCCAGTGCGGTCCCTCATTAGGTGAAAGTGCCGGTCTGCAGTGAGGGGCTGTATCTAAAAGGGAAGCAGGGAATCAGGCAGAATCATACAAATTTTCCCAGGGTGAAGAACTCATGCATAGCACATGCATCTTTCACCTTTCTTTCTGCAGTCTAATTTAGTGTTATCAGACGCAAAGGTCAACCATTTTTCTTCCTGCCACCAAGCTTTGTGGTGGATAACCACGATCCAGCTGTGCTAGATCGATAGAAATCACCACTCCGTGAAGTATTAAGCTTTGAAGGTAATGGGCTGCATTTTCAGTCCCCACAGGTCCAATTGCTTTCCCCAGCACCCTTGCACTTGTCTTAGATGACTGGTGCATTGTATGACAAGGAAATCCCATTACAGACTTGCTTCAGTGAACACACACCATCAAAGACAAAGTGCATAATGGTCTCGTCCCTGCCCACCCGGTTCCTCTGATCCTCGCCTCCCGCTGTACCCAACAAAGGCAAGACCATTGGACATTTAGGTGTGAGCAATGAGGGGAAATCAATTTCTTTCTTTCCTTGTACCTTCCATTCTCCTGCTCTCCAAGGAAGGATTTAAACAATTGTTTATATAGGCAACTGGATATGAGAAATGAACATTAAGTTAACTCTTGCCTGGACACAGGCTTAACAATGTTTAACTTGTCATTCCTCATGGATCAGGTTAGCTTGATAACAGAGTGGTAGCTATTGTAAAAATCTGTCTTAACGCATTTGTCCTGGATATTGTCCTTTCTTGAACACCATACACTAGAATCATATGACTCAAAAGTCTGATGTTTTTAAACCAATTAGCTATCAGACGGCTCTTTGTAAATTGTTCCTTGATGGAAGAGCAAAATCTTAGTTTTGGAGCCAAAATGTAGCAGTGTCTTAGCCACAGTTATTATGATAGTGTATGGTCTTTAGCAGCAGATGATGCGGTTTTGAGGACGACCCAGCAGCTTCTTGTCAGCTGTAGCGACATTATTGTAATTGATTGATATTTGGTTTCTATCTCTTTGATAAAACGTTTACCGGTCATCACATGTGGTCCAATTTTTTGCATGGAGTTACGTTATCATGTGGAGCAGCAGCTGTAGAAATGTGTAGGCTACTGTATGTGCACACCAAAGCTACACTTTAATCAATGTCGACTATTCAGTTTCATGAGGTACTTTCAGTCTGCTCATAAAACCCAAGATGATCTGAGGTACTCCCTCCAGTATTGATGTGTTCATTCATGTGCACACATATTTGTTCTGAAATACTGTGTATTCTTCTAAATGACATATCATAAATACTGTAGGTACTGTGTCTAAGAGTGTAGCCACATTTCTGAATGTACCTCCAACAGTGAGTGTCTTATGAATATCCTTGTATAGACTGTAAAGACTATTCATGTATCTTCTATTTTGAGTAGACAGAGCAAATTTAGACAAACAGTACAGTATGTATCTCTTTGAGACAGTTGCCTACAATATTGTTTGTATTTGTTTCAACAGCTCTCTTGTAATGATTTTTAAGCGTGTTGCTGTGCCTGTTAATTGTAATTGTTTCATTCCAATATGAGACATCTGCCGTTCAAAGAAACTGACACAAAAAGTGAAAATCTCGTCAAAATGAAGCACATTTAGGGTTATAATTACAGTTATTTTTAAGGACAGAAAAATTGTCTGTTTTATAACATTCACAGGTATATTTCAGATTGTATTTTTTTAGCCAAACTTGATAAATATGGTTTTGGAATGAAACTATTCAGTTGCTTAAGTGGTTGTGGTCATTTTGCTTTGAGTTTATTGGCATGGCCCAGCTTTTCTCTGAGTGCCTTTTACTTGCAACATCAATATTCCTCTGTAAGGTGCAGTTAATGTAAGCTGTGCAGGCCTACTTGGTGCCAGTAATGGAGTAGCCCTTGAGAGGTAGAAATGTTTCAGTTTATTTCAGTCAAGTTTTTCTGTGTGTGAGTGTTATGGTGTGCATGAAAATACCTTAAGTCACAATTTGATACGGTTCATTTAGTAAATAACCAGAAATACCAAATATATTTATCAAGAAGTTTATTTTTTGTCTCAGTGTGTGTAAGATTGTGCATTTTTGTTGTTTACTGTAAACTGCTGAAGCACTGAATTAAATGCAACAGTCTGTTTTGGAACCAAGCTCTATGGTTATCATTTTTTTTCACCATGCTGGGAAAGTGCTGCTGAAACACCATTTAGTGTCATTACTGAAGTCATTCATGCGCAGCGGTTGGAGAGTGGTTAGCAGCAGTTCTGAGTGATACGACCACCATTTCCCCCCTCACTGACCTTTTTACTCAATCTGTAGTGACCATTACGGGCAGTGTGAGCCACAGCTGGTGTCATTATCTTCTAATACAACAGTACTGCTGACTGCTAACATACACTACATTAGCTAGGGCAATATTTGTTAAAGTTTAGTTGTTTAGTTGCAGATCAGCAGTGTGGAATGTTTGAGAAATTGACAATACACATCTTTGAATGATTCATTATTAAACATAGTTTAGGTTTTGTAACAATAAAAGGGAAAACAATTCTTTTTTTTATCTAGATGATATTAAAAATAATTTAAATATCCTTCAGACTGGCCTCTCCCCTTTTAAAACGTATATTTTCTGTAATATCTTATATGCAGTGGCCTCTTTCTTTCCTTAAATATCACGTTCTATATAGCATTTGATATGATATTCAACATTAAAAAAATGCAACTGGAATTATAGAAAAATACAATAAGCATTTCAATGTGCATTTCTATTATTCAAAATTTTTAGGTTTTAAGGTAAAAATTCTTAAATTCTTATATTCAGGTAATGAAAACATGCAATATTATATTATATTATTATATTTCTGCCAATAGATCCTCCTAAATGTTATACACTGGACCTTTAAGTCGAGTTAATTTTACTCATAAAGTCCAGCATCACAAATTTGGCTGAAGCAATCTGTAAACCATAGCCATAGAGCTGAGAACCTTCAATACAGTTGTTCAAGCACAACTACATAAAAATTCTTTTCTCACGTAACTCACAATTTATCTCTTGCTTTTCTTGTTATTGCTCCATCACATTAGCATGTCCCACGTAACTTCTAATTAGCACGCTCCACTTACTAGTCAAGCCTAGTAGGTCTATTGATTTTCACCACTGCATACGTGCTCATCGCCGCCTCAGCACCTTTGTGAACGCAGCTGTTTCTATGATTATTCAAATGAGCAGCCATCCTGAATGCGCCCACGCATTCCCTTCTTCCTCCTCCTCCTCCTCCTCCTCGCATACATCCATTTATAAGGGATTGTGTCATTCTCTCTCTGGACGGAGCTAAAAATAACCCAGGCTGATGTCGAAAGCAAAGGAAACAGAGGGGTGGGCCGCTGGTTGAGAGAAGAATGTGTAAGAGTGAATAAAGTGAGGAAACTGCAATAACGCCTGACATTTTTTTACTGTAGTTAGTTTTCAGTAGATGGACACAGAAAATATTTAGACCCAGTATAGATACATTTGACTGACTCAAGCTGCATGTTACAAATATATTCATTTATACTGACTTCCTGTGGTTTCTAAGATACCCAACTTGTAATTGAAACCTAAACTGTGTAACATGCTCTTGAAGCAGATATAATCAGTATTTTTTATTAAAAATGGATCACATTACTTGCATGTAAAAGTTGTTGTTTCTAGTGACGAGGCAAAATAAGTGTTCCTACCCGCAATTATTCATCATCATTCCCACGGTCCTCAGCAGCGTCATTTTCAGCCATCAGCAGGCATTTGTTTTCATCAAAATAGCTCTAAAATTTCACTGTTTGCTACCTTCCCAGCACCATAAAAGCAGACAAAGTTAGCAAATATAGCTGATGCCTTTAGCAGCAAAAGAGCCAGAAATTTCCTCAGACGCTGTGGAGAATAAACCATAGCTAAAAGAAGACTCAATATTTAACTTTATTCATCTGGTAGACACAAATATTTCAAATAAACGCTCATTTTACCCTGCATATGCTGGATGTGTAAACCTGCAACATGTTTAGCCTAGCTTAGAAGATAGTAGGCAGAGGGAAACAGCTAGCCTGGCTCCATCCAAAGTAAATGTTATGATAAAATGTTGTCAATGTGTAATAAAAATGTGCCTACCAACAACACTGAAGGTAACTAATTAACACATTATATCTGGTTTAAGCAAAAATGTAAAAAAGATATTTGTGGTTTCAAGACTTTGGAGCGGTGCACATTAAGTGTGCTAGCCCCTGTTTGTCACGAAATATCTCCCAACAGGTAACATCCCCTAAAATCATAATTTGTCATTTTCATTAATGTTCATGTACATGTTAATAAAGCAAGATTGAAGACACATTGTGTAAATAAGACAGCTTTAGTGTTGAGTCAGATTTTTCACTCAGTTTGCCCCTATTTTCACTCTTTTGCTAAGCTAGGCTAGAAAGACATTCTCATCGGGTTCTCTGAGAAAAAGCAAATAAGTTCTTAAATATCTCTTGAATATTATTTGTTATTCATTTATTCAATTCATTTGAAACGAATATAGAGATTTAGAAACAGTAAGAAAACATACACTGGAGTTTTAGAGGTTATGGCAGCGTGAGAGGAAAAGCTTTTCTCTGTTTGTTCAGTGTGGTTTACTAATTCCACTACATACACATGATTTCCACCTGCGTTGGAGCAGACCACCGGGGTGAAGCTTCAGTAAATTAGCTCTAATCGCCTTTAAATATCACTCTCCATGTTTCCATGCTGATTACTTCTCTCCTCCCCTCTTCCCTCACCTCTAGCTCTCCTCTTATCATTTTCTCTTCTGTGGTTACAGCCAGTGTCATGGACAAATCATCTCATTAGCATGTTCTGTTAATTAGCCTGCTATGGATTCCTTCTGCTTAGTTGCAAGTCACTCGTGGCGGGTCCGGTGTCAAAGGTTGCCAATTATCACAGAGTGAAGTCGCCTCACATGTTCTGATCCGTCCGCACCATCTCTCATCCCCTCTGCCTTCTAGCCTTCTGCTACTTCTTCTACTTTCATTTTTGCTGCCCATCCACTTTATTTAGAACAGGCGATGAAAGTAGCAGGTGTTAACTATACTGATAACTATAATCGGTTAGTGCTGCCTCTCATTTTCACAGCAAAAGAAAAATTATACCTATATGAGCCTAAAGGTACCACTTGGCACAAGCTCAACTCTGAGAGCTGGGGAAAGGTTTGCGTTTGGATCAACGGTTGTGTAATTGTACCTGTGAATGTGAATGCCTGCACCACGTGTCCTCAGTTCAGTCGTCACTTATTTCTCATGGGTCTGTGTGTGAAGGTAAAGCCAACAAAGATTGCAGAGATGAACTTGAATGCATCCGCACCCGGTGAAAATAAATAAAGAGCTCACAGAATAAAAGATAATGCGCAGTCTGAAAAAGTCATTTTCCTATGTGTTTTTTTTATATGTAAGTGGGCGGAAGTGCAAAAGAAGTATTAAAACGGTAGGCAGCTTGCATAGCATACATGCCTTTTATAGCATCTATACAGCTTCTTCAAAACTACTACATACTAAAATGCAAACGATTGTAAACCAGCCTCTTGGTCAACTAATCATCTCATTAAATTCCTCCTCATTAGTCTGGCATCATGCCTGATAGATACAGAGCTACAACAGTGAAATGGTTGAAATTACTTTTTGTTGTCCTGGGGCTTCATTACAGAAATATTTCAAAATAGATCTGCAGCCTCAGTCTGGAACTCACCCCGAGCAACAAGAAAAAGGTGCGTTTGTGATCTGTACAAACACTGGCATAGCCCAATGCCTGTATCGATCAAATTTAAAATGAATAATTTTGGCAGATGTACCCAACATGGTCTTAGAAATTTAAAGTGTCATCATACAGTTCAGTAGCCTTTTAATCTGAATATTTTGGTGTTCCTCATCAGACCTAAACAGTGGTGCTGGGTCTATGCCATCCTAATTCTTCAGTTAGGATCTGTAATAGCTAAATTCCTATTAAAAGATAGGATTTTTTCCTAAATGCTGACATCTGGAGGTGTGATTGGATCTCAGCCAGGTGTAAATGCAGTCCATACAGCTTGAACACATTTTAAATGTAAACATTGAAATGAAAAATACAATCTCCAAGTTGTAATCCTGTGTCCTCGTGTTTAATATTCATTCATCTCTCTATTACCTGTAAAATATGTGTTAGTATATAAAAGAACTCTTATTAAAAGCAGGTGTAAATGCAAAATCAATGGATCAAATGTCAGTATCCAGATAATGATTAATAAAATTCAGATACAGATCACATGTTGATACCAATTGTAAAAGGGGCCAGTGTGTTCCAACCTCAGCTTGTCACCAGTCCCCATTCCGGCCTGCACACTGCCCCACATCCTTTTAATAACCCCACTATAAACCAGCTCCACTGCTTGTGTATGCTGTTTCTGACTCCAAGTTACTACCTGTAAGCCTCAACAAAGGCCAGGTAAAGACAGTTTTATCCCTATCTGCCGACTCTGCTCAAACTCATTTTGCCCGTGTGTCGCACTCGTCCCCAGACTTCCCCTCTTCATGACACTTTTATATCCGCGTTGGTACCCGTGCTGACAGAGGCTCACCACAAATCACTGCAGCTTCAGCGCTAACTGTCAAAGTTGGACGGTCAGTTACTCCACATGACTCCATTTTAACGGAATGTAAAGCAGAAGTCCTCTCTCAGATCCTCACACACTGTTAGATCTCATCAACCTCGAACATTCACTGTGCTCCAGGTGTTACTTTCTGATGAAGTGCTGTAAATTACTTTTCCCTGTACCCACTTTCCCCTCTTCATTTCTAGTGATTCATTACATTTCCCAAAATGCTTTCACGATTGAACTTGGAGAACAGGCATGGAATTGTTACGTCTAATCAATAGGCCTATACTATATTGACACTGATGCATCAGTGTTGATGTGTCATTATATAGAAACCAATACACAAAACATATTTGGAAAAGGGTGCTTTCAATTTGCTTTCAAAACACAGCTTCACGCTTCTCCTGCCCGCGTCCCTCCCTCACATCATAGCTCCTCCTAGAGAGGGAAGAAGAAGAGATGCAAGGACGGAGGGGCTGTACCGATCTGACATCATTTTGATGGAGATGCACAGCATCCTAACCGTGCTATAATGTGTTGAAATAACAACGGATGCCTGGAGACATCTGCTTCAACTATAGATGCTTTGCGACATCAGGACATCATGGAATGTGTCATCAGTAGGCAATTAAAATTAGATTATTCAAAAAAAGAAAAGAACAGACGTCAGGGAGCAACAACATTAGACCAAAATAGTCTTTAACTTGCGATTACTGTTATAAACACTTTCAGATCTCATCAATCTGGAACACTCACTCTACTGTTTGTAAGGATGCACATGGAATAGAAAATGAAAAAAAGATAAAATTTGTATAATAATAGTAAAGAGTGTTTTTGTGATTCATGCATCATTCAATTGACAGTTTTTATTTGTAACAGCAAAGACACACTAATGACATACAAACAGGAAGGCAAACAAAAAAACCCAAACAAAAGGACAGGAGGGAAGGAAAAAACTAATAAATGGATAGATACATAAATTAAATTAAAAATGAATGAATGGATGAGTAAGTAAATAAATAAATAGAAATTAATGAGGGGACAGGAATTTAAGTAAATCATTGTGCAGCAATATTATTTTCTTCTCACAATCATTTGTGGTGTCTGTGTCTTATATTTGAGTTTGTTGTGGCATTAACTCCGTGGCAACTCAAGAGACTTGAGAAGTTTTGAATCCTTTTCACTGAAATGCTTAAATTGTCTTTTTGTTGGTGTTGTTTTTTTGCTTTTTGTAAGGGTTAATTTAGTTCCAGCGTTCTGTTCAAAGATTGAACCACTGACAGATAGTGAAATATTTTCTGTTTGTTTTGTTTTTTTTACAATTTAGTAGAAGAGTTTTCTTTGCGATAATGAGGACTTCCAGTAGAGTTGCTGTGATTTGTTTTTGTGATGTGTAGTGAAGTACACCTGAAGCTCCTTGTATGCACTGTGATGAGGCTAAGAGGATTCTGCACCAAGTCCTCAGGAATAGCTGCGGGCTTTGAAGCCAATTTAACACACTGGCAGAAACGTGTAATTACAGCGATGGCGTCCGTCAGGTAATGCACAAAATACTTTTTCCTATAAGGTTACATTGTGAATAAAGCGTCTGTAAAATGGTGGAAACATTTTATTACATTTTTCAGGGTCACAACCCCTGCAAACTGACTCATTTCACTATCAGAATTTGATCCATTCGTTCCAATAACATTTTGAAAGTCTAGGAGAGCCACACGATTGAGTCATTTTGTCCCTATTCAAGTTAAATTAGGGTTACACCAGAAGTTAGCCTCCTCCAGTGCTGTTTAGCAGTTATTTCTTTCCAGATGTGTAGTACTGGTAGGCAGAGCCAGAGTGCATGGAAGTAGTTATGGTAACGTTAAGGTGGCTGTATACGTCTGATTCAGTAAGTCCCATTATGTGCCTCTTGTGTTATGTGTAATATGTGTTATGTGAATGACTTTGTATTGAATTAATCTTGTTTTAGTGTTCACCAACATGTTGAAAATGTTATTGCATATTGAGTTCAAAAGTCATTATTGGTGCTGATGTTAAGATCTTTTCCCCTTTTCACTAG
>NW_023339651.1:16437151-16452662 GCF_004916995.1 Morone saxatilis
AAATAAAGTCTGTAATCTTCGTCATACTCTCCATATCTAGGGGTGGTAGTTGAAGGTTGGATATAATAGTTAATTGTTATTTTATAAATCAATATAGTGTAAGCAGCAGCTGTTGTTATTCCTCTCTCAACACATCTGATCAAAGTGGTGTTGCTTTCTAGTAAAAGAAATTCTGCATAGGACACATCTGTCCTCACTCCTTGTCTCCTCTGAAGCCCTTTTAAGGGACTGGACTACCGAGGGACCTTGATTGAATTCTGGGTCACAGGCTGAAAGACAGAAGGAAGCATAATCATGTGAAAGGAAATCCCATAAGGATTTCAATTTCCTTTCAATTTCCTTTTACGGCTTTTTCCTTTTACGGCCTTTGAAAGCAGGGAACGGGGTTACGATAATTAGAATTTTGAGCACAGTGCTTAAGTGTAAAATCTGAGCAACTTGATGCCACTTAAAGTGCCATTGTTCCCTGTATAGGAATAATAACAGCTCAAGTTGGCAAAACCCAATCATGTGTAGACAGCCTTAATGTCACATAAACAGTTAATCACACAGTAACAGTACATCTGCTTCAAATTACATGACCCGTTAACTCTCAGTGACGAAGTCAAACTAAATATGGGTTGAAATGACACACAAACAGACCTTCAAATGATGGATTTAACAACTAAATATCCACACATTGCTATCTTGTTCCAAGTTTCTTCTTCTATACTACATATACATGACAACATCTTCCTCAGTTTAAATGAGCTGCGTGAACACATGATGACATGGCTTACATCAGTGATACTGGATAATTTATACTATACATGTGAGGACAATATGCTAAATCATTTAAATACTGGCAGTGGCCACACAGTACCCATGAAAATACCACATAAACATTGCGTTAGAAGTACAGGCTAAGATTAATTCATTCCACAGGCATCATGGGGTGTTTTGATTGCTCCATAACTCATTAAATCTTAAAGAGGCCATGGAAGTTCATTTTTTGGTGGATCGTTAGTGTATTGTAACCGTCGGCCTCATCTTTTTATTGTGCCTTTGTATTTCCTAAATTACGTTACCCACTTTGCTAAATTGTTAGCCTCAGTGGCTTCTAGATGATGACAGTCTTTTGGCATCCGTGTTGCCGTTTCCTAGCAGCGTTGCACTTACGACTTACAACTCACAACTTCCCATGTCCATTAAAAGCATTAACGATGGCTCTGTCTGATGTCTCAGTATCAATCAGCCATGTTCTGGCAATTTTATTTTCCTTCAGTGACCTGTCAACATGTCTTCTGTGAAAAGGCCTATAATGGCAGTGATCTGTCCCTCTTCTTATCTTTCTATTTCTGTATTTTCTGCTTTTTTTTAACTATTTACTATTTTGTACTTACTATCTTTGGAGCTGCCAAATACGACATCTGATTTTAAATGAGTAAGGACTTGGTTAGGTGGTGAGAAATAATGACTTCATTTATCCTCTGAATGCGTGTTCTTCTGTCATCTGCTCAGTTTCTTTCTCTGTTTTTGCTTAATGAGAAGTAGAAACATGTTCAACACCAGCACTCCATTACTTGGCATTGTACCACTTATTATTATAAGATCCAAACTAACGTGAAGGTAACTGGTGACAGACAGCACCGTGCATCTTTCTTCTCTATTTCTGTCGCAAAAAAAGTTATTTTTATAGTCCTCAGGAACCTGCCAGCTCTCTTGCAGGTCTCCTCTCCTGAATCTTCTGCTGAACTTGTGTCTCATGAGCAAGCCGGGAGCATTTGTTCCCCTCTCAGATGAATCAACGATGACTGACAGGAGAGCAAATGAGATCTGCCCTGGTGCTTTATCTCAACCTGCCTCTATGTTTTAAAAGCTAATAAAAGGTTTACCATACCACGTCAAAGCGGCCAAGTCTGACTCACTAATCAATGAACCCCCCCTGCAGACTGCTATGGACACATTCACGTGGGGCCATTCAACTAAATACACACAAGTACACACTCAGTCACACACTGGACAGTTCAATTACAAGGCGGCTATGCCTTATCACTGCCGACAATTGATGCTATTTCTTCCCTGGCTGCATTGGACACACCTACGCAGTGCAGATGGCCACACAGATGTATACAAGTACATACAGGGACTGGAAGCAATAACATGATGTAATTTAATGCAATCATGTGAAATGGCCCCTTTAACTTATGTTAACACTATGGTTTTTTGAAGTTGTGGTTTGTGCTCTTGCACTGGATTGCACTGGATTGGAAAGCGTACCTTATATTTTGTCCCACTGGGTCAGTGAATTTTTTATTTTTTTGCTGAATCTCTAAATTTAAGATTAAAGAGAAAGAATTCCAGGATAAACTTTACGCGTCACGTGCCAAGCCCTGATGACAGCAGGGCATAGTGTCTAGGTAAAAGATATGTTTGTCAATTATTTCTTTAAATATACGTACATGGTGGTTGTAAAATGTAAATGTTAATTTTATATTATATTATTGTTAATGCTAAATTAGTTAATAAATTATTCAATTTAGTTTAATTATAAATTTGTCAAGCACAAATCTAAAGACACCCATGTAAAAACCTACTCAATTTAAAAATGTACATTGAAATTTGCACATTTTGACTCAATAAGAACATATTATTCAATCTAAATTAATAGATTTTCTCTCTCTTTTTTTGGCCATTTGGCCAAACACAACACTCATAGTCTCTCTATGAGTTGTTACAGCTAGAGTTGGGTATTAATCTTAGTCTCTATGATTGACCACAAGTGCTAAAAGAAAAAAACTTGCTTTTAGGGTGTTATCTCTGTGTACATTACAAATGACAAAATTCACTTAAAAGCAGATGGGAACTTTATGTAATGATCTGAGCTGCAGAGCTTTGAACGGATATTTTTAACTGAAGTTGGCTTTCATTCCATCACTTCATGTACACAAGTTAATTAATAATATAAGCAAGAAGCAATAACTAGGAAAAAGAAAAAATGCTAGTTAGAAAAGTTAAAGCAAAAATGTTCAAAACCTTTTGACAATAAATCATGTTGTCTGCTGGGAGGGAACAAACATGGGGATAACACATCCACTTCTGCTGTACTGTATGTCAGAAAAGGAAGCAAGTTTCCAAAAGTCACCGGCACCCATCTCTGAACCACCATAATCACACTTAATAATTGATACTTCTCCCGATAGCTGTCTGAATGATCACACAGCAGTTTATCATGACTCAATTTTACGTGCCAAAGAACACAATGCACTTTGCTTGTCATAGATAATTATTTTTGTGCTCCAGTGTGGAAAAGTACACAGTTTATTATATTGCAAGAAAATGACTGCACAGAAATCATGGGAGGAATGAAACTCCGGCACCATCTGCTGTTATGACAGATTTGTCGTATTTTTTGGAAAAGCAGACTATCACATCTGTCATTGTCGGGTACAGTTAGCTTTATAAGCCAATAGGTTGTTTTTTTTTTGTTTGACCAATTTTAACAGCACATTTTCTTCTTATATGTGACTCCTTCCTGAAGTAAGATGTTTTACAGTTCCCCTGAGCATGGTGGCACACATTTTGTGATCCTCTATTGTACATTTGTTAAAAAATAAATGACACATAAAACTATTCATTTTCATTATACACTACCCAATATAGAAATAGAAAACAGAAGTATTTTCACCATAGAGGTCTGCTTATAGAGGCCCATAGTGGATTTACTCACGGGGGTGAAGAGAATCAGCACAAATTTCTGTATCGAGTTCAGCTTTGGTGAACTCTGACCCAAACATTTGCACCATTGGCCAATAGCCAGCTGCTTTCATAGTGTTGATCTATGAGGGGGTGGATAGCCGGAGGTTTAATAATGGAGCTACCACATTGTTAGCTGTGTTGTGCCATCCAGTTTTATTCAACACTCCTCGGTCAAACTATAAACTGCTGGTGGAATGGTTTGCAGACAGTTGTTAGACAGGAACTGGTGCCATAAACACTTCTTTTGGATCAACTGTGTTTACTGTAACTTAAAGGACCAGTGTGTAGGATTTAGTGGCATCTAGCTGTGAAGCTGCAGATTGCAATCAACAGATTACCACTGCCCCTCCAAATGTGTAGGAGAAACTACGATGGCTGGGAAAACGTGAAAGGCTCTATCTAGATCCAGTGCTTGGTCTGACTGCTCTGGGCTGCTGTAGACACATGGATAAATGTAGATAAATGTGGCTCATTCTAAGGTAACAAAGACACAACAATTCTTATTTTTAGGTGATTATACACTAATGAAAACATACCCTATGAACATTATATGACATTTTTGTCAATAGATCCTCCTAAATGTTTCACACTGGTTCTTTAAGCACCAACAGTCTAGCTAACTGACAGTTAGCAGGTTCATCATCTTAGAGAGCTTTTTTCCCTCTTCAATAAAAGCATTGAATGAAGTGATACAATCCCAAAAACAAATTGCCACAGGGAGTAAACAGCACAGTACAGGGAATATAGACAGAAACGCAGAAAGCTATTGTGACGGACTTGTGCCAGCTGCCTGACGTGTTAACAGTTAGCTCGCTAGAAGCAGTTCAGTAGCTAGCCATGTAAGTAGTCACTATGTCAACAAGCTTCTCGAACCAAATACTTTGCGAAACTGTTCATATGAATTTCACTGTGCATCTTTCTTGTATGAGGAGACCTTAACTAATTGTTCTCTGAAAACATATTTCCAGCCTGTATAGCTAATGCAACACTATCATACCATCTTCCTCCAAAACAAGCTCTATAATGTCAGGGTACCCCATGGCCCTGCAGTTTTAGTGATCAAGGAATAACTTTTTTATTGTTTGCCCTCAGTGGAACCTGTTCTACATAACTGTCTAAATACCTGCAATGTGAATGCAGTAAGACTGCTTCTATTACCTTGCTGACTTTTCTCCAGGGTAAATGGATGTAAAGGAGCCGGCTTCCCTTGAATTAAATGTCGTATCATCCAGTGCGAAATCAATATCAATTTTATTGTCATTCCTTAAATGGCCTCACTGAAGACACCAAAATAAATGGAAATGGATTAGCCGTTAGCTCCAGCAATAATACAACTATCATCTAGTATAGTGCTGCTTAACATTTCTCTGGTGTTTGGTTTTGCAATTTATGAGGCTGTGGTGCATATTATCTCATATATTCCCAACAGTGGAATATATTCATGATAAATGGTTTAAACCTCTTTTGCTTGTTCTGGGGCCTGTGATGAACTTCTACCTTGCAGAGCTGCAAACCTAGTCAGTGATGTGATGTCATGTTATTCCCTAGAACATGACAGCATCAACCTGAAGAAGACCTTTTTGGGCTGAAATGCCATCATGCTCTATGCATGATGGCATTAAAGAAGAATAAAATAGCAGGGTGGGAGTTTTGTGTTTTTTATGCATTGTTCCCCAGCACATGCAAAGAATGGATGGATATGTGCCACCTGGTGGTTGCCTGACTCAACCAAATGGACTGGCAGGTCTAAACAATTAACTAAATTAATGGTTACAGACTTTGAAGAAGTCATCACTCATAAAAAAACGTCACTACATGCAGCTTTAATGTTGATGAAAAAGTCTCTGAGTCTGTGTCAGCCTCAGTGTTCAGGATTACTCAAACACTATTGTTTAACAATACTTTTTAGACTGAAAGGCATTGTTAGTTGGAGTGGGAAGATTATAGGAATGGCGATTGACTGATCTGTTGTTGTGCACGTCTCACTGAAAGATCATGCAATCCTTTCAGTTAGCGCTGTGCCCTAACTCTGTGGGTGAAAATGAAAAAGGGGCATTTTTTCCATGTGCAGGGTTCATTCATGCCCTAAGGAGATAAGCACTGGACTTAACCAGAGGACCATTAAGTCATTTTCTATTACTTGTAAGATGTACTTGTAGATGATATACTGTATGTTGATAGAGTAACCACACAAGATTTGTTGAAAGGCATTCTAGCTTATCACTAGCTAAAACAGAAGTATCAAGGCCAGTTGAGGGAGAGTGTGTTAGCCAAAAATCATAAATCATAAACTTGCGGATTGAAAATTGATTATTAATTTGTAACTGTCTGCATCTATCGCAACAAAAGGACAAATTGTGGCTATTGTCTTCTAGTGTCTGTTGCTTGTCTTTGTCTTGTTGGCATATTGCTTTGTGTCACTGATGGCTTCTTATTTAAGATTTATTTATTTGTGGATGTTGAAGTCTGGTAAAAGTATCAGAGCGTGGATTCCTTCTTTAAAATGTGCTATTCATAAACTTCCCCGACTGGTGAATTTTGGGATTTGAATCAGCACCCTCCTATAGCCACACGCCTCCCTCATGATGACGGCGATGATGTAATTTCACACTGATGAAATAAATTCAGAAATATAACTGTCTGCAAATATTATTCCTATGTAAACCATCTGCTACCATTCTGTTTGAAGAGCTGTTCAAAAGGCTGAAGTGGGAAGGTTGCCATGGATCCTTCAGTGGCTGAAGATAGTGTCTGTATATCCAGACTTCTCTCCCCCACTTTTTCTCCTTTTATATCTTCAACTGATTCACAAAAGTATCTCCCTGCCTGGCTTTTTGTGTTTTTTTTTGGTCACTTCCTCCTCCCTTTCCTTCCTGTGATTCTGATATACGCCTCTCCTCTGCTGTGTCCTTCCTTTGACACCCAGTTCAAACTTTTGCTCCGGATATGACAGTTTAACCAGGAGGAGGCCACTGGGTCATTGCCTGGTGGCTGGCATCTGTGTTATGTGACACACACACACACACACATCTTGGCATATGGGCAGAGCATGGTTTTGACATTGTATTGTCTATTAGACTGGCCTCCACAGTTTGCGAATAACACCAGATGCATTCATAACTTTGAGTTTGTATGACTGTGTAACCTTGGAATTAAAGGGTACATAACAAAGTGCCTGAAGTGTGCGATCATTCCAAGCATGCCATGCCATTGAACCATCCACCTAGAGATAGTTTCCACAAATATGTCCACAAAAGGTTATATCCTCCCTTGAAAAATGGAAAAATGTTACCAGTAGCCGCAGTATTAATACTTTGATGAATCAATATCTGCTGCACCATCCGTGAGACTTTTTTAATGAAACTTTTTCTGACGGATGACAAATTCTGTTGCAGGCAGCCCCTGCAGGATTGCCAACATTACTTGTGGGGGGATGACATGTCACTGTTATACGTGAATGAATGAAAAGATGAGCAGAAACAGAAGGAAAACAACCAAGATATAATTTTACAAAAAGTCCTTTTTTAGTCTGTATATTAAAACGGGTTAGTGTTAATTGGAGAGTTAGGACTAGTTGGCAGCTCTCCCTTCTCAAACAGATGTTGTTTACAGCCATCATCCATTTGAATGTTCAGAGGGTTTGTATTATCTTATCCGGTTTCATTATGAGCAGTTTTTCAAAATAGCTCCTGGTGCTACGTGTCTGATGACGTCTCATATGACAAAGAGGCAAAACAGACATTTTATTTCCCCCCGAAATGTCACACTTTATTACTTTAATTGCACTTTTCCTTTGCCATAGATCCCTTTACACACTGAAGCTCGTGTGTGGGTGGGTTGGATGTGCATTCCAGGATTGTCTAGGAAAATGTCACAGGAGAGAGAAAGAGAAACCGAGAGAAAGAAGCAGCGCTGGGGTTGACATTGATCTTCCTTTTGTACTGATGCGTATTGCATGACTCACTCATTTGCATCGGGGGTGTGTGTGGGTGTGGGTGTGCACGGGTGTGGGTGTGCACACTTCTGTGTGTCCTGAGGTGTGTGGTCTTCTACGTTTGTGCATATGCGTGTGCAAGTGTTTAACCTGATTTATAGCACAGTATGTATCCAATTTTCTTTGAGGTGCTTTTTTAATCATCTCATGTGTCTCCCTTGAGCTTATACTTTATATATGTGCTCTGTCTTCTGTGGAAAGTGGCGTATTACCCACATGGCTATCTATCTTTTTCACTTTCTCAGTTGGGAAATGCAAGTCTTGTAGGTACTCAGAATAAAGCAAAAGTAAATGAATGTGCGCGTTTGCAAGAAATAAGGAAGACAAAAGTCATTAGCCTCACTATATTTAATCTAGAATTCACAAAATTATGTATGAACATCACATCATGCATGCACAACATCATTGGACCCTTCCATACATTGATCTGGAAAGAGAAAGGTGCACAGATCTTTGGGTTCCCAGCAAAATAAACCACTATTGCTTATTAACACGACAGAGTTTGTGTAGGCTCCGTCTCATGTGTGGAGGAAGATGCTGGTGTGAGTTGTGTAATGAGATCACTTTAAAAAAGGAAAACTCAAGTAGACCATATCTCAACCTCTTTCTTTTGTCTGTTATGAAGTACCCTTCTCTCTTTTGCACCTACACTCTCTTTGCATCGTCTGATGCGGCACAGGGAATGGCTCCCCTCATGGTCCTACAGCGCTCTTAGCTTCTTCAGCGGTCCACCCACAGCCGCTGAGAGCAAGGTGTGAATTAACATCAACAGTCATTGCCACTCTTGTCCTATTCTGCCTGGCCAGCATATGTGTCAGATGGTGCCTCCATATGCGGAGTGTGAGCAAACTGGGTGGAAAAGTTACTTGTGAAACATGGTAGTTGTCTCATTATGGTGTGGCAGTGATGGATGTGGGATGTATGGTTTAAGAAGTTTAACATTTTTTAGATATTTGCTAACTAGTCATTCATCTAGGTTTTAGATACGTTTATATACGTTTAGATAATTCTGTAAGTCAGGCTCAATTGTTGGAAAAGTAAATACGATCATATTTCCAGCTGGAGTTCATTTGGAAGTTTTTTTAGAAGTTGTCTTGTGATCAAGATAGAACAAATAAGGCCTGAGCTGTTCTTCTGAATTAAACTAGGGGTGAGTGGAGAAAAGACTTGATATGACCAACTCTTAAACTTGTGTTCTATGTAATGGCCAGCAATAACACACCGATACCATGCAGTCTTTTGGAGAACTTACCCTACTTGTCACTTGATTTATTAGCTCAGTAAACAGTTTCCGAATCAGTTTATGGATTAATTTGCTAGTTTTGAGTCTCCTTCCACATAGCATGATGCTCATTTTGTAAATCATGGTCTTATTTAGACTAAAATAGACAATATAGCAACGCACCAAATTCGGATCAAACTATCAAACTAGACAGTACTGATTCTGATTATTTCTCACCTAACAAATTTAACATTTCACAACATATTTTAGTGTAGCTGTGATACGAGATTATGTGTGACCAGGCGAGCCGTCATTGTTTCCTGCTACGGACCAGTTAAAACTGGTCAGCCTATGAGAGCAGCTCAACTCGCAGTACGTCACCTTCATGGCGACAACCATACTCCAAACTTGAGGCTTCAAATCGTTACTCCAAAAACCGATGGATGACGTCACAATAGGTTCACATTTGGTAATAAAATGATTAAAATTTGTAAGTAAATTACCCAACACTGTTACAATAATACCAATTGTGCTGCACTGCGTAGTAGTTTAGACAGTTGTTCATCAATGCTGACTTTAATGACCCTTTTATCTGTAGTTCTTTAAGGATGAGGTTTTGTGTACACATGTTCTTTTTCAGTTACTAGGCCTTAATGCTGTTTGGGTTAACCTTTCGCAATCTACTCCTGACAAGTGGCTTCCAGCTACCATCTATCTCCCACCTACTCCCTCTGTTCTTTCCCATAAACAGTGCAAGGACAGATCACTTTTCTAAATGGTAAAGAGAGGTGTGGGAGGTTACAGAAACATTGAAGCATTATTTATGTGATTTCATGACACTCATTGCTGAATCATATCTCTTACTCAGTCCTTAGTTGTTTTCACTGTCGCTTTTGATTCAGCCGGCCAGGAATCAAAGGTACCTGCCATTTAATAGACACTTTTATCCAGTGTCACTCATTGTATGATGCAAACAAGAGGCACAACTGATGACATACAAGTCATAGAATGGTGCATTACTGACAATTCTAGCAAGCTTTTGAATAGCAGTACTTCCCATAGTGCATAATGCTCCCTTATTTGCTTAGACTGGAATGCTGCATCACATTGCACTTAGATGCAAGTTAGGGTATAATTTTACCTGGCAACCAGTAGCTTCTTTTCTTACAAAAGCGACTTACCCAGAAACCAGCAGGATATATAAAAACTGGCAAATTAGTCTTTGGACTTTAAGTATTAGCTCAAGTTTAATGTATCCGTAGAGACAAGCAGCTTATCTGCCTTTGGAGCAGGGATGCATGTGCAGCCACACGATCAAATATGATTACCGGGGGGGAAAGCTGAAAGCTGAGTAAACTCTGGCTTCATTTCAAAGAGATGACATAGAACATATACTTCCTTGATAGTTAATTAGCTGCATTTGCTAATAGTGGCTTGATTTGACTTCTAAAACAGTTATTGGCTGCAGGTATGTATGTTTCTTCATTTGTGTCAAATAACTAACCAGTTATTGAAAATGGTTATACCATTGGTTAGATTTGTTGGAGAAAAAAAAAGATTGTGAGGGAGCTCTCAAAAAAATCCAAGCAGCAACAAGGATTCTGCTGGGAGAACTGATGTACCCACATAACAAAGGCATACATGAACATTAGATCAGGAACACAACGAGCATCGACACATTAGAAGGAGGAGGGACGAGATGAAGGGGGCTTCAGCGGAAAGCGTTGACAAGTATCATATTCGCCATGTGTCAATTTATAAAGACTGCACACCAGAATAAATATGACTGGAATGACAGGAGCTCTATCAGCTGCTGTATGAGCTACAAATAATAGTAAATAAGGTGGCTAATGCTGATTGGTTGATGCAAGCATGACTTCAGTGCTCTACCTGAGCTAATGCAATACCCCGTTATTGAGTCTGAGTATGTTAAAACTGTTAATATTGTACATATATAAATGATGAGAAAGTGCCGTCAGGGGGTGTCTGTTTCTCCTATTTGGGAGGTTTAATTCTAAATAACACAAGAAGGCACAAAGGAGCTGCAACCAAATGGTCCTTCAGGCGTTCCAGGTGAGGGTGAAAGAGAGAGAGAGAGAGAGAGAACACAGGTGGCCTTGTTAATCACACCTCCCTGTCAGTAAGATGGATGCATAAGCAGCCAGGCACAGCAACTCTTCAGGCTGCATCCCCTCTCTCCATCATCTCTGCCCCTCTGCTGTCTGAAGCAACCTCTCTCTCTCTCTCCACCTGCCCTCATGTTTCATCTGTGAGTGGTACGACCCACTTTTCAATTAGCACACAAGGTAGTCATCGACCCAGGCTCTCACATAAAGGGAGACACGCACACACTGGTTTGGATTACTGTACTTATGAGGATTTCTGTCGACTCAATGGCCGCTAGATGGCAAATCCAAGAAACTTTTATAGACTTCTAGACTATATTAAGCTAAATAGGAAACCCCCAAAATCCTCAAATCAGAAACACAAAGACGACATATTGTTGAATACTTTAGTTGAAGATTATAGTTTATCTCTAGCTAAATTTGCTTAATGTAATGCTAATTTGACAATTATTGTTTAATAAGAAGGATCTGAAGACTCATAGATGGGTACTGAGTACAAGGGAGGAAACTTTTGAGTACAGCTTTATTATGAAACCAACATGTTTCAGCCTTTGGTATGTTCTCTTTATTCACAACTCTCTCATCTCTCATCATATTCAGGCTATGGTGCAAGCCACTGGCTCTTTCCATCTTGGCTCCATAAACCCTGCCATGCACAAATTTATGTTTAACCTTCATAAACCTGTCAGTGATATCACATACATTATACATGCACACTGTTTTCTTTTTTCAAATAATGGAATTGTGTTATTTATGCACATTAATAATAAAATGATAATTTTGGGGAAATAGCAGATGTATTGGTTATAACAGACATCAGCTGTTCAACAGTCATTCACAGCATTGTAAATATCAGCTTTTAGTTTGCAGTGGAAGTAAGGGCAAAAACTTCATCATCGTCTCGTCATTTGTCATCAAACGCCAGCTGCAGGAAAAGAGCCAGCCGGGTCGTATCTCTGGAGTTATCCGACTCATCACACTGGATTAAAAACCCATTTGCACCTGTCATTGTCCCATTCTAGCTGCTCCACTGCATCCACAGACAGCGCAGACACTCTCCACAGTATTAGCACCACGTCGTACATTGGCAATAGCAGAGACATAATTTCTGTCTTTGTGCTCCTTAAATAACATTTCAGACACAGCAGTCATTTCCCTTACGATCCCATCATCGGGACAAAGGGATTTTTGTGCTTCGGTAGAATATCTGTTCTTGCGTTGGCCTTCTTTGTTGATACGGTGAAAGGCTGTTGTCTTTTAAGCGTTGTTTTCAGCTCCTTTTATCTACTCTGTTCATAGCCTGCTACCAGCCAGGAAGTCCTGTCAAATGTTGCTGTGGAAGTGGCGCTCAATGTTATATCTCTTAGTGACTGACACACAGCAACTGAGACCCACTCACTTTATTGGCTTGGCTATTTTCGGGTGTCATTGTCAAATCTGGTGTGTGCTCGCTGGCCTGCTAACATGTCCTAATGTTATGGCGTCACTGACGTAACCAAACTTGACAGCAGCGTAACTCACTTAATGGCTCTGATTGGCAAATAATCATCATCAATAATCATCAGAAGGTGGCAGGATGTCTTTGAAATTTAAAAAGGTTTACTAAGTGACTCTGTGTGATCAGATTTATGTATGGCGGTACAATGGCTCAGCAGTTACTGGCCTTTCTGGGTGGAGACTGCATATTCTCCCCCCTCTGGTTTCCCACCCCACTATCAAAACATGTAAGTTAGGTTAATTCTCCAGTAAGCACCCTTAAGGCTCTGACTCAGATCTGCAGTTGGTCCCTCGGCGCCGCACAGTGGCTATGTCTTCTGAACCTTTTAGCGAGCCACTCAGAAACAGGTTGCGAGCTACTGTTAGCTCACAAGCGACATATTGGAGACCCATGAATGAGACCATTTGATCAAGTATAGCCTGCAAACTGTCCATACATTCATAGTCTATCCTTTTGAGGACATACACACACAGAAACATCCACACACATTCGCAGGTGTTATTTTTACCCATCATCACAGCCACAGCTTGTTATTAACTTCCTCATTCTGTCTGCGACAAGAATTGGCATTGGGAATAGATTTCCCCCAGTAAGACACAAAGCAAATAAGAAGAAAGAGATACATAATCTGGGATTTCAGCGGTGTGTGCGTGTGTGTTTATAGAGACAGAGACAGAGATAGGAAACGATTTCCTGGCAATCTGCAGTGAATTGATGACTCATATATGGGACCAGCTGATGGACAAATGGGCTGCTCGTTTTTTTTCTCATTCACATTTTTTGCTGCGCGTTTTCAGATGTCATGAATAATTCATTATAATGGTTGTGGCGTGCTTGTGTGTGAATGAGAGCGACAGCAGGGATGAGAGTCGGGAAAGGAAAAAAGCTGCATATATCTGTTCACCTCACCCATCTCAATGTAATGTATTATGAAAGTGTGAAATCAGCCACAGGATTGGAGAGTGGGGTGCACAGGCTGTGATAGGGAACATTACTCTGCTTTACACTGGAGTGTGCTTCCCTCTCTTTTAACAGTCGCAGCTGCAGGTGAGCACTGACAGATTGCGCTGGCTCTTCATGTTTATGTTCATCTATCCGACTAGAAAACACCATCTAAAGGCACAGTCACAATGGGTCTGGAAAAATAACTGCCAGGCTGCATTTACACTCTCACTGACCTGTCAACAGAGAAGTCCAAAGAAATATACGAGTGTTTGTTCTCAAGACAGCCTCTTGGCACATATTTTTTCTAGGAAAGATTAACTTTGATAGCAGTATATGGCGACATTGGATACACAAAGAAAGGCCCTTTGTTGATGAAAAAGTAAAAGCATGCATTTGCTGAAAAATTAATGAAACAGCAACCTTTGTAGTCAATGACTCTCCCTCCACCAAGACATCCCGGAAATGTCATTTGTACCTTGGCTCAGATGAAAGCACCCATCACGGTTGTCCGTCCACGAGGCTGTGTATTGATGCAAATGCATTTCCTTTCTGATCTTTAGATAGCATGAAATCTGTAGAAAGAGCAACACTTGCTTTAATACATTGGAAATGGAAGCAACAGAGTTTGAACACGGTTAGCCACTTGCCACTTTGAAGCATGCCAAGAAAGAAGTGTATGGGGTCACATTCTCGGCATGCTTCAGAGTGGCAAATTAGAGCACATTGCTTTATTTGAATACTTTAATTTAATTGGATTAAAATGAGCCCACATAGGAATATTAATTAGATGTTTCATAACTACGTTTAGAATCAAATTCAATGACTGTCAGCGCCATTCATTTTTCAAGCAGCAGATTTGAGTTAATATGTTGGGTTAAGTCATCACTGTAACACTCCGACTGACTCACTTCAATTATTAAAAACAAACTTTTTCAAAAAAATGTTGCCTTATTTTCAGAAACTAAAACCCTGTCTTTAGTCACACTCAGCATTGGGAGTGGCACTTTTTGTGGTAACTCAAATAAATTACTCAATTGTATTAAATTACCATTACTGAAATTAAAATGGGCTCATTACTAATTTTGTTTTACCTGAAAACAGTGGACAACTCCAGAAGATGACAGACAAACGAAGCGCGTCTGAGCAGATTTTTTAGTTTGTCCATTCATAAAATCATTATTTGATTAACTAACTACTGTAGCAAACGTCCGTGTCTTCTCCTACTGAAGCTGAAGACAAAAAATGTAGCTTACAGGTAGCAACATAACTTGTTGCTGCCTTCTTGTGGTCGGGTGTGTTAATATCTAGATACAGCTGACTTTACTAAATTTCTAATATGTCAATATTTACATCTTGGTGCATTGAATTGAATGCTATTTAATCCATTCTTTTAACAATCCCAGCAGATTATTATTAAAACTTTAGTATCTTCGAATTGATATGAATTCCCATTATTTGTATTTTAGAATAATGCTAGTGTCTTACGTTGACTTCACATACTTTATAGTAAAGCAGCACGAACAGCTATACACTGGGGAGCGAGGTAACATGGTGTCAGTTCTCTTGTGAAATACCAGGCAAGATTACTGACTCTTAAGAATACTACCTTCTGTCCTTACAGGGCCTTCAAGATTTACTTTTACAGTGTGTGACAAAGTAGACTCATCTCTGTCCATTTGTTTCACTTTATTTAATTTAGGCTAATTTACTTAGGTTAGTTTACCTGTTTGTTCATTTGTAACCTTTGTTTAATTCAATGACATTAACCAAAATTAATTTCAGCTGGTACGCACGTGCACATTACTATCCCGGGTCTGTTTTGTGTTTCAGCGTTATAGTCTTTTATAATCTTTCAAGCATCCATTAATCAAGGTTACAACAATAATGGCAGGCAAGGTTGTTTTTTTTCAGTAATTTTTATTGTTCGTTTCATTGTATATTCATTTGATTTAGGAATATAAAGTGTAATTCCTTCGGTATGTATGTAC
>NW_023339651.1:16452710-16464905 GCF_004916995.1 Morone saxatilis
GTTAAATTGATTGATTATTGATTAGATTAATTAATGAATACAATAATGGAAATTCTGGAACACTCACTTGTTCTGTGTCTTTTTGGCTTCTTATACCATTGTTAGCTGATGTGGTTTAGTTTTTGGAGGGTACAGTAATATAGGTGAACAGAAGATGGTGCTATTGGTCTACTGCATGTAAGAGGATGTCAAGTTAGTTTTTTAAATTGATGCACAGCTGGTGATAGTGGCAGCAATACAAAATATATAACATAATTGTAACATCATAATTTCAAAAGCATAAATAAGGAAATATAGTCTTGTTCATTTCCCATAACTTTTAAATTATTACTCAGTTCAAGGCTTATGGTATTGACCTGTCATCATCAGTCACATTACCATGAAAAACAAAAAAAATTAGTAACATTAAATAAGAGTACTAATGCAGTGTGAGTAAAGTAATGAGCTTGAGATTTCAAAAGTCTATGGGCTGCAGGATGAAGCTGTTTCTGAACCTACCTGATGCAGGGACCGGATACTGTGTTAATGTCTGCCTGATAGCAGCTGGTAGAACAGTTTGTGGCTGGGTGATCCTGTTGGCTTTCTTCCTGCTGGGTGTAGAGGTCCTCCATGGATGGCAACTTCATCCTGGTGATGGTCTGTGCAGTTTTCACCACCCTCTGTAGAGCTTTACTGTTGAAATAGCAGGGTTAAACACAGGTGTTACAAATGATACTAATTAAGGTCCTATTCCATTCAGGTCAAACAGAACTGGAACAATGCTAATACCTGTGATTACCCTATTTCATGTCAAAATGGCTGCTGTGAAAAGGGTCTATGGTGAACCTGCAGAAGTTGCAGAGTCTCCAGCCTGTGGAGGAATAAGAGCTGCTGTCTGTCTTTGTGATGGTGTCGGTGTGGTGAGTTCAGGTTTAGGTCCCATCCTGAAGTCGCAGACTCTCTCCACCGCAATCCCATTCTCAGAGATGGAGGTGTGTCCTTCTCTCTCGCTTCTTGCTGTCCACAGTCAGCTCCTTTGTTTTTCTGATGTTGAGATGGAGGTTGTTGTCCTGGCATCAAGATTTCAGGGATCTGTACAGGCCGTCTGTAATCAGGCTGATGATGGTTGTGTTGTCAGCAAACTTGATGAAGGTGCTGGAGCAGTGGGTGGTCATGTATTATTGCGTGAACAGGGAGTACAGGAGAGGACTGAGCATGCCTGGGGTCTGCCCGTCAAGAAGTTCATAATCCAATCAAGATGTCAAGCCCCAGGTTTCTGAGCTTGATGACGAGCTTGGAGGGCACAAAGGTATTGACTGCTATACGGTATTCAACAGCATTCTCGTTCCTCTGGCCCAGGTGGGAGAGACATGGTGTCGCCCATTGATCTGTTTGGTTTGCTCGTAAATTAAGAGAGTGTAGTGAGTCAAGGAGGGGAGAGATGATGAAGGTTTTGACTAACTGCTCAAAGCACTTCATGATGGTACAGGGAGGTGATCATTCAGGCAGATAGATGTAGTGCATACAGTGCTGGTGATCACTGTGTATGTGTAGAGGGACCATGTGTTTTGTTGTCCTGGTTGTTCATATTTCATGACATTATAGCCATGTTGTGGTGAATAATTATCACAAATTCTATCCATTATCACATGAAATCAAACATTTTTTGATTACTTACTTCCAAAGTAAGAGGCAGGTCTCCACTAGGGGCAACTGAAGGTGAAAACAATGCTTAATGCTTTTTAATAAATATTTTCTTATTTAATATCAAAAGGAAACCATGCTTTAGGACTGCCATTATACAATTTTTCTTACTTACCTTGAGCCCTGTTTTATATTTACATCCAGTTTTATATGATATGATAAAAACAGCAATATTAGGCTATTTGTTCTCAATTGTTGGATGTCAATGGGATCAAGTAGCTGCTACATAATCCCACAGACATGTAGGAATTCAACAAAGCTCAAGGCGGGCACATTTTTCTAAGCTTTGTAAGCATATACGGTATATTTCATTTCACTTCCTCTAATTTATTGTGTTAGCTGGGTAAAACATAACTCTGCCCTACTCCCTTAACAGTTGTATACTGTCATTTCTTTACTTTAAAGATTGCAAAAATTAACACAAAAGCCAGGGGATATAATGATTGATTTCCAGTGGTGGAAAGTAACTAAATACATACATAAATTTGGTGATACTTGTACTTCACTTCAGTGTTTCCATTTCATGCTGCATTTTATATTTCTACACCACTACATTTATCTGACACCTGCGGTTACTAGTTACAGTAGTGTAAGATAGGTGGTGCCAGAGATAGGTTCAAAAGTAAAGGGATGGCAAGGACCTCAGGGGACGTTGTAGGTAGAAGTCCCTTCTTGTGTGGGCATTCTATTTAAGTGCTTCCCCAAAATGGTGGAAAAAGCCAAAAAAAAAAAAAAAAAACTGAGAAAAAATCAACCATACATGAAACTTGGCTCAAATGTATAAACAATCACTTTATCTTCAGCCGCATATCATCTCCTCCCCCTTCTTCTCACTTCCCCCAAGAACTGACCCTCTATACAATTTCTTACCTGCCTGGAAGACTAGATGTGATTAAAACCATCTCACTCAGGGGTATTAGTTACAGATATCTTTTTCAAGGACACAAGCTTCAATACATTTAACCATAATTATCACTCAAATTTCCTTATGGTGTTTGAATAGTAACAACCAACTCAATATTCCCACACCAGTGCATAAAATGGACGGAAAACAGAATAATATACAGACTTTCCCCGTTAACATGGGAACTCCCCTGTACGTTATCGTATTCATTTACACCCGGGCACATTGCGGGGCGGCCACCCCTCCCACACAACGGCTTTCGGGCGTCAGGTAAGAGACATACTGAAATAATTACACTTTATATGTGCTAAATCAAATGAATATACAATCAAACAAAAAATATAAAAATTACTGGAAAAAAACAACCTTTGCCTGCCCATTATTGTTTGTAACTTGGATTGAAGGATGGTTGAAGATTATAAAGAATAACGTATGAACACAAACAGACCCGGGGATAGTAGTGGCACGTGCTTACCAGCTGAAATTCATTTACGTTTAATGTAATTGAATAAACAAAAGGTGTACCAATAAAAACAAACAGGTAACCTAACAAGTAAATACCTTAAAAAATAAGTGACAAATGACAGAGATGAGTCTACTTTGTCACAAGTAGATTATATAAAAATTTTGCATGGAACATATAAGCCTATAAAATACAATACCAAACCCCTTACAAAAAACCTTGTCTACTTGGGGCCCTTGTTTTAGAGGTCTATTAGTTGTTAGCAGTTCAAAGGGTGATTTCCACTCTACAACTCTCACAAGGTTTCATTTAAATAATTGTTTGAGGCAAAAACTAGCACATTTTAACCAGGTAGATGTATCCATATTAAGTCTTATAACTAGGGGGCAAATACTTTTGATACTTTAAGTACATTGCTAATAATATTTGTGTAATTTTAAATGCAGGGCTTTAACTTGTTCAGTACTGGATTATCTTACATTGGTGTATTCAGTATACTGACAGAGAATTGTATAAAAGTTCTCTAAACAGGAAATCTATTTCTGCTCAAAATTCATCCACATCACTTATTTTACAGAAAGGTTAATTGTACAGTTTTTAATATAATATGAACCATCCCAAAAAATGTCACTTACTCAGGGGTTGTCAGTTACAGAAAAGGGGTCCCTTGAGAAAAAAGGTGTAAGAAGGAAAAAATTGTTTCACCAGTTATACACAACAAAAATATAAGAAACAAAATTATAATACAGTCTGTTTACATGTATTGTGCCTACTGACAAAATTAAATTCACACTTTTAATAATTTCTTTCAAAATATATTAAATATATACAAAGATTATATACTGTATTGAAGCCCCACATCAGTAATCTCTACCTGATATGAATAAAGTTATGTTCCTCTAACTAATTAATACTGTATTCGCCTATGGACGGACTGACTCCAGAGGCTAATTCTCTGTAGGGATTTACTTCTACTTAAGACAATGCAAGTCTGAGTACTTCTTCCACCACTATTTATTTGTTCTAAAGTATGACCCAAGTCTTCATGCGCTAGTGAAAGAAAAACTGATCTGAAGCCAGCCAGAAAGTGGGCGTTACCTTTGGACATCAGCCAATCGGTGCCACGTCCGTCAATAGGATAACTGGCACTGAACTTGTGAGTTGACCAGTGAAGCTGTGTTTATTTTCTCCGTTGGCAGTTTGTGTAGTTCAGTCTGACAGTGCTCCACGCTGTCAGTGACAGCAGTTCGGCCTCTGGAGAGCTCAGGAGTGGGTCAGAACTCCTTTGAAGGACCGACATGAAGCTGCTGGACGAGCGGATCTGGTCGCTGTTTAAGCGCAACTGGCCGCAAACTCTCATCTACTGGAGCGTCTTCTTTAGCTTCGGCTTGTGCATCGCCTTCCTGGGACCGACCATCCTGGACCTGAGGTGTCAGACCCAGTCCACCCTGCAGCAGATCACATGGGTCTTCTTCTCCCAGCAGTTCTTCCTGTTGGTGGGCAGCAGCATGGGAGGACTCTTCAAGAAAACGTGGGTATGGTTAGTGAGAGGGTCACACGTACTAGAAGACAACAGTTATATATATATATACTGATGACATGTTTAGGAAGTCCTTTACAGAAGCTGAGGCATTACTTAAGTCTGGGATGTCAAAGACCCGAATTTGGTCTGAACAGGTTGACCTTCTCTGGGCTCTAACTGAACCCAAACATATAATTCTCTCTGCCACTGTCACTTATTTATATTGGGAATCTACCTGGTATATCTTCTCAGTGAACGACTTGCAAACAAAGAATATATACCCAAGTTAAGACTTCTTTGCATGAGGCGATAGTACGGTCTCTTCTTGTACATGAAGCTTTCGCTTTGTTGGGTGGAATTGCAAAGTCTAATCTTTATTTTATGTTACTACCTCCTAAGCGTTTTGCAATGACATGACACAACTTGTCCTATCACTTTGTTGTATACGCTTAATTGTCAGCTTATTAAGGTCATACGAAACGAAAAAACGTTTTTAAAGGGAAAATAGGTTTATTTCGCAATTCCTTTTTTTTTTTAATCTGTCTGTGGGACCCAAATAAGGAGATAAAGCCAAGAAAAAACATACTTAAAGAACAGTATCATTTAATCTAACATTCTTAAATATGGCCATATTTCTGTATATAATTCTCAGTCCAAGAAATATTCCTATTCATATGCATTCTGTAAAATTTGTATAGTGTATTTTAGGCAGAATTTGTATTCTCTACCAGAATTACATACCTGGCAGTGTAGAAAAGGTTTTGTAACATTTATACCGTAACACAGAGAGATCAAAGTGAACACAAGTGAATACAGAAAACATAAGATTTTTTTTTTTGGGGGGGGGGGGACACACACAATTGTACAGAGTTGGTTGGTAGGTCAAAAGTAAGCTGGTGAGGTTCTTATATGGAATTTGGACATATATGACAGTATTTCTGAGTAGCTGAGTGATAGAAAACTGGGGACAAAGTAAGGGGATGACGTGCAGCAAAGGGCTGCAGGTTGGAATCGGACCAGGGCTGCTGCAATAAGGCCTAGCACATGGCGCATGCTCAACAAGATGAGCTACCATGCACCATATGACTTCAGCAGTTCTAAAACCCTGGCTAAGGCTCTGCCCTTGAGGTTGAATAATGAATATGATTGACTAAATGCATGTATTTGAAGTATTTTAATGACCACATTGAGACTTTTATTTCTGACAGTTAGACTGTGTTCTAAATTTGACTGGCCTATCTGCAACATTCAAATGACAGATGGTTATTTCAAGCCTGTGCCTTACATCAAAAATTGTGCAGCAAGTGAACCTTAACTTATGCAAATGTGAACCTGAGTGTGTAGGGATGTGTTCTAAACACACACACTAATGATTGAATCTGCCACCTACTCTAGAAACGTTTATCGTCTTATACTGGGCCTCAATAAGAAAAAAAGATTGTACACTGTGAGGCTTTGCTTTAAACTAAATGCTAATGGCAGCATGTTAACATGCTCATAATGATGTTTATACCATGTATACCACCTTCAGTAACAGCAAAAAGAAAAAACCCAAAGTACAGCTGAGGCTGGTCATGCTGCTAGTACGACTAAAAAGCACATGTCACTCAACCACCTATACATTTCTACAATTTGGAGTTTGTACTAGCTAAACATTTTGTGGCACTCAGACACAGACACACACACACACACACACTGTCTCTCAGTTATTTAGTCATTTCCCCAGGCGTTTCCAGGCTGGCTTATTGGTGTGCAAGTCATGTGGTATTGATGCAATGTCTCATACTTTGGAAAGCTTAAACTATATACTTTATGCTGGATTGAGTCCTGTAGACTAACATCAAACACTGCTTTAAAAAAGTGTTTGTTTCACAACAAGTTTTACATATTATTTAATATAAAGTACTTCCTAACAGATGCGAGTTACAGTATGTGGGAATAGTTCTTTAAGGGAGTAGTAGTTCAGTACAGTTCATCCATTAATTTTTACCCTCTGATTTCTGCCACTACGGATTACAGCTACTTTACGTGATGTTTTTGTATCCCAATATCACAGATACAGGAAATGTCCCCTTGACTAACTAAGTTATCTTGAACAAGGTTAAAAGAGAGTGGAAAGTTGGCAGGAAGGAAAAAACAAGGTGAAGATAATGTGGAGGTGTACTGCTGTTGGAGGGCTGTGATAAACCTGCTGGGTAAATAAACGTTAGTGGAGCAAGGTGACTTTACTGCAACAACAGCAAGTTGGAAATCCCCTGCTCAATCTCCCCTGGCTTTAGTTACAGCACTGATCACTGACAAGTTTAAAAATAATATGTTGAATCATTGTCTTCTCTTTCTGTGTCTTCCTCAGACTCCTGTCATCCCTGTCAGCCCTCTTCTCCTGCACTTTAATCATCTCGCTCGTGTTTGCCATCATACCGCTATGCCATCATATTGTTGTGTTGTCCATTGTCATGGCGCTTGCTGGCAAAGCCATGGGGGTGATCGACACCATCGCCAACCTGCAGTTGGTGAAGCTGTACCAGAAGGACTCCGCCATCTTCCTGCAGGTGAGAGCAGGGGGAGGGGAGGGGAGGGGAAACAACAGCTGTGGATGTGTGTCCGTGTCCTGACCTGTACTGTATGTGCTAGAGGAAGCAGCTAAGGATGTGGACCAATACAATATATGTAATACACAATAACATATTATAGATCATTCTGGTTGATTAACTTGAAGTGAAAATAAACTATAAAAAGTCAAAGTTGATAAGAATAATAGGTCACATGACTATGTGTAATGACCTTTATAAGCTTTTGTTGACCAAAAACAGATTGAAACCAAAGTAAATATTCAATTTAATCAAGTCACCAGAAAGTTATTGTTGCTTTGTCTTTGCTAAGTGTGTTAACAGGTCATGGTTTGCTAACATGTTAGCCATATCAGTTAAGGCCATAATATGTTATATTATATATATATATATATATATATATATATTAAATATATATATTATTGTGGAGTTATGCCCCCAAGTGGCCAAAAAACAAACAAACCCCCAAAAAAACGAATGATGCAGCTTTAAACCTTTAGATAGAAACAAGTAGTGAACATAGCGAGAACATATGATCATCACTTTTAAGTTCATATGACTAATGTGTGAGCAAATAGTTCCTTATTTACACATCCAGCAGTTCCAGCTGAATTAATTTGGAGCTGTGTTTGTGTCCACGTGATGACTCTAAGTCCAATATTGACTCTTTTAGCTCCATTTTACCAACTCCTGGGGAAAATACCTGGCTCTTTAGCTGCTAACTCCATTATGTTGTCTGTTTTGTCTTATGTGTCTGTCTGATGTTTGGTAGTGTACAGTAAGTTGTTAGAGCTTTTTCCCTGAGAAAAACACTATGAGAGCAGTGAGAATGAACTAAAACAGTGAAGTTGAAGTCAGATAGCTAAACTATAAGGTGCTACAGAGACATGTGTCTGTAGCTTCATTACATTGTATTTACATTCTTATTTGATACATTTGTCATAAAAAAATAATGATTACAGCTGCTTTAAGAAAGAAAAACACATAACTTGTTGGATATAGTTGGAACTGTTCACCTATAGAAGATATTCATAATCTATGAAGAAATAAATTTTAAAATGAATTTTCAAATACTGTTTCCAACCTCTCTACAAATCTTTAAGGTAGGGTAAGTGATTCTAGGTAATGTGATTCTAATTTATCACACTGTTTTTCAAATTCAGCAAGTAATTGGACTGAGCCACACAACACTAACATGTTATTCCAGCCATTCCAACCAGGATTTGTGTGTCAGGTAACGTCTTGCCCACAGACATTCAGCTTACTTTTAGTTTACTTTAGCGCCAGTTTGCTAACCCACAACCCAGCCTATGTTAGTTACATTAGTCGCTGTGTTGTTGTTTGCACTATATCGTGGTATTTGTCCAAGTATTGGTATTCTCCAGAATCTCTTACCCCACCTTTAATAATACCAAAATGGACATGTTTCTTCTCTCATAACATGAAAAAAAATCATCATTAATAATTAGACATTGAGATTTTTGGGGGGTATTTTGCTTCTATTGGACAGCTTATAATGTAGATATAATCAGGAAATATAGGGAAAGAGAGGGATATGACATGCAACAAAGGATCCTGGTCAGAATGAAACCAGGGATGGTGCAGTTATATGATCATGCTTAACCACTAGGCTTCTGGACAGCCCCAATATCTATGTTCATGTGTCGCCCTAGGCCTTGCATTTCTTCATAGGCCTGGGAGCACTGGTCAGTCCCTTGGTGGCTGATCCTTTCCTGGCAGAGGACAGCTGTGTCCTGGGTGCCAACTGGACTGCCAACTCATCTTCTTCCTCGGACCTACAGCACCTCCGCAGCAGCATGGCTGGACACGGAGCAGCACTCCACAATATCTCCCAATATCCTCTGCACACAGAGGGTGTCGTCGTCACCAGGGTGTCGTACGCTTTCTGGATCATGGCTCTTATCAATGTGAGTTCTTATCAATATTTATATTTTGCCTTAAATGTTTATGACTTGGAATGACAGGGACTACTGTAGATGCCAGCTGGCAGGCTAGATGTGCAACCAGGTGTAGGTGTAGCTGTGTGATTTGACTAAGAGTAAACACTCATGACATGCAGTATCCTGACATAAATCCAGCACTCTGGTCTCTTCTACTCAGCTGAATCAGATTCTTAGTTTGAGTACAGCAAACTTCCAAGAAAAAAAGGACTGGAACACACTTATTAATTTGTAGCTTTTAATTATGCCAACAGACATTTTAACATTGTCTTCCTCAGAGTCAAAATGGACAAAAACACATAGTCAACCTACACGTTAGGTGTAGAATTTTCATTGGATAATTGGTTAAACAGGATTTTCAGATCAAGGGTGGGAATTGCCATACCCCAACATCACACCAGAAACAAAACAATACAAATAAATCTTAAGTTACGAAGATAGAAGTACAGATGGCACAAGTACTGCATCCACTGAATGTAATAAATTAGAGCAAACATGACAAATTCAATTCATTTCGGCCAAATGACTCGAGTGTGTTAAGCCTCTGTTGCCTCTCTTGAGAGCTAACATTACTGGCAACATTTACAGTTACATTACAAAGTCAGAAAACAGCTTCACCTTTATCCATGAGTTTTTCATTATGTGTAATCCAAAATGCTTCTTCATATCTCACATTGTAGAATTTTGAGTATCCGTTACCACTGCTTGCTAGTTTTGTTCATTTTGTGTTGACAAAGCAAACGGTAATAACCTCATTTGCTGGTAGAGCAACAGGGAATGCAGTTGGTAAGACAGACATTGCATTTTAGGCTGGAGTACACTTCCTGGCCTGTTGTGTTTATACTCTGAATTTTCAACTTGAACAGACAGAATTTTTGTTTTTTAAAGTAAACAGGGTTACTTTAAAGCTATTCTAGCAGCTCTGTCAGGCTGTACTTTGGCACAGCAGAGCTTTTAGCTACATGCTTTTATCAGTATGCTAACATGTTCACGACAATGATAACATGCTAATGTAAAATGTTTACATGTTCAATACGTTAGCATGCTAACATTTGCTAAATAGCGCTAAAAACCAAATACAGAAGAGGCAGATATAGTTTTGCAGGTATTTGGTCAATAACCAAAGTATTGGACAAATTAAAAATTAAACATGATGGTGGCGCTAGATGAAGGGTGCCATGAATGTCTGAAACACATTTCATAGCAAATCTAAAATATTTCAGTCAGGACTAAAACCGACTGACACCACCATTCCTACAGCCATGCCGCTAGCATGATTAAAAACAGGATAAATATTACATTTTTGGTTTTCAGTCATCAGTCTTTTGTGTGTTCCATCCTGTGCGGTAACCAGAAACTCTAATTCTGTTTACACTCGGAATGTGTGGTAATGATTAACTGCTTACTGTATAAAAAAAAAAAAATAAAAAAAAAAATTGTTTTTAACACGGATGCACTTTTTTCCTGGTGAGGCTTTGCATTAAAAAAAAAAGTTTTTGTCTAATAATTATACAGGTTTCCCATGACTAGAGTGCCCATGCAGTGCTGCACAATTTCACATTAATTCTACCCAAATGGAATTAAATGATATAATGAAATTTCCAAACACTGTTATTGCTCTTCAGAGCCACTCAGTGTTGTGTTTTCAGTTTTGTTCTTTTTAGAAGTTTGTGTTCTTCAGATGGCTATGGCTTCAATATTGCCTCTCATATAAAGTAAATAGACCCCACCTTAGGAGGAATACCACTGTGTTTTTTTTCTGTTTGAACTGGATCTGTTTCCAGGATGAGATAAGACAGCCTGGATTCTACTTTTATAAGGACAGGGTCACAATTTGAATCAGCTGACAGGAAGTGTTGACTGTTAATTTGGTTAACAATAGCCTCTTTGTATGTGTGTCCTGGCAGCTCCCTGTGCCAGCGGCAGTGCTTACATTGATGTACTATGAGAGACTGCTGCCTTGCTCCAGCAACCATCCACGTTTGCTCGACAGAAGCTCTCTGTCCAGCATGAGCCCCACTGGGGACAATGGTCAAGGTAAATAAAGGCATGTTTGTGTGTGTTTGTGGCCACTCTGTTTAAATGAAATGCCAGACCTCTGAGTATCACTATCTCTTCAGGACATGGGAGTTTGTTTGCTTGCTGTAATCCTGCCAAACTCCGAGGTCGCCCGGCTACGTTCTTCATCCTCCATGCTCTAGGTGGTGCCATCCTTTTCATCACCGATGGGATTATAGTGAGACTTCCTGCTAACAATACACACACATCAACACAAACATTTAACAGGGAGGGTGGCTATGATGCCGGACAAAGATATTGTGTGTGGTAAAATGGACAGATGCATGCCAGTGTTCCAGAAACAAAGGGAAGGTAGTTTTGTAGATTGCAGATTTGTCACATTCACCATTACAGTCAGAAGTTGGAGCTGCAGCAGTGGCTATGACAGTAGAAACCCTTACACTGCAAAAACAGACCTTTGTCTTAATTAAGGGCACCAGAAGCATTCTTAATTGTAGCATTTTTTTTAAATTAAAACAATGAAAAACTAAAAAGCCTAATTTACAACACTGAGACAAGACTCCTTTCTCTTAAACTGAGAAGCTGTGCAAGTGGTCTTTCTCTTAAAATAAGAAAAATAATCGTGTTCCTTGCTGGGATATTATGCAAACCACTATTGTAACTTTTTGAATCAAGCTCAATATTAGCTGTAATATCTTAAGACAAAGTTAGACAGATTTTCTTAAAACAACCTTACTTTTTTAATGCAAAACATGCTTAACACAATTATTTACCATTTTTTCCCCAGAAATAAGCCTTTCTTGAGATTCCTTTTTTGTAGTGTAGAGTGCGTCTCTTGGACTTAATTCAGTAAAATCTGCACAAACAGACATAATTCACTTTTAAAGTTAAGTGTGAGTTCCCGTTACAAGGATATTGCTATCGCCAATGTCACATACAAATCCATAAATTTAATTTGAAATCAAAAGGAAAAAAGGTTTGTTATAACTTAACGTTTTTAAGTTTCTTCAGTAGGGTTGGGTACCGAAACGCGGTACCAATAGGGCACCGGTTCCGACGTAAACGGTAGTAAC
>NW_023339651.1:16465005-16472733 GCF_004916995.1 Morone saxatilis
CTGGCAACACCTATCTTACACAGTGTGTTTCTTTCTTGAAGCTCACTGGCTGAACCAATGTAACAGAGGTCATTTGGTGTAGAGTCTGTTCTGTTCAGTATGTCAGGTAGGAGGCCAACAAATCTGCCCTGAAATGCTGAAGGACCTGCTCTTTCAAAATATATAGTGTTTGAATCAGTCTTTCCATAAAAGCCTGTTAAGTGTTATTGATTTAGCAATGCATCAGTGGGCTGTCTTCTCCGCTCACTCCGCGTTCTCTTGCCCGCTCTTGCTCTCTGCTTTCATATCACCAAAGAAATAAAAAGAATCAGCTAATTATACCACCAATAGGATTTATGCAACCGAACTGGATGTTGTCAGAATATCATTTTCAACGGCTGTAAAACTCATAACACATTTTTAAAGATAGTACACATATTGTTTTTAGTTAGTATATTGTCAATATATGTGCCTCTGTGGTGGGATCTCAATAAACACACACACCATGGCTGGAGACACTCTCTATATGCTGCTTTTGAGAAGTGTTATTTATTGGCTTGTGAGATCGCATCAGGCCTGGATGGCAATGCTGTCATGCCAGGAGAGACATGTTTCATAGTGTGTAATAAATCCAAATAAACAGCATGTTCCCCTACACCTGATAAAAGTAATATTTCTTTGTTGTTTTTTTTGGTTTTTTTGGATGGAGACACCTGCCGTTCAGGCACAGATATCTCTGATCTTTGTCCAACTATAAGTAACTTTTAGTCACAAATCCCTTTTTTTAAAGTATAGCTTTAGTTAGGAGGGAGCACTGAAGCACAAAACACATGAACGTTAACTGCAGGTCTGTGACAGGATGCTAACTCGGCTTTCCTGCACCAAAGGTTTGGTATGCTACATAACCATTAACCACCTCGACCACCACACCCTTACTTTAAACCTTGCTATACTACTTCCAGCACACTTCCTGCGTTGGCATGGGACGTTTTTTTCGTCAATTTTGAAGTACAAAATCACCAAATATGGCCTGAAGACCTAAGATATTGGACTGTAGGGAGGAGCGAGTATACCATTATCTGTATCTGTTTATCCAACTAAATGATCTGTATTTGTATCCTTACCCTGAATGGTGGTAATTAAACGAAGTGGTTGGGGCTAGCTAGAAATTGTTAATTTTACCGAGAAATTCATATCGGTTAATCAGAAGTCTTTATATTTATTGGAAAACTATTTACAGAATTAATCGTCAGAGCAATGGTTTTTTTTTTGATGAAATGATTTTAGGCGAGAAATATTCAACAGAATCTTGATCCATATTTGATCAGCACTGCCTAGTTTGACAGTTTGATCTGAGTTTCGTACATTGAGCTGGACAGACTCCCTGAGGATGACCTGTCAATCACAAGGTAGGTACACCCTAAAGTATACCCTGCTTTATCATCTATTTTACTCTAAATTGTACCATCATTTACAAAATGAACATCATGCTGTATTGAAGAAGACTTGAACCTAGCAATTGAGACCATAAACTCATTAGGAAACCATTTACTGAGCTAATAAATCAAGTGAGAAGTCAGGTAATTTCTCCATAAGACTGTATGGCATCTCTGTTTTGTGCAGCCAATGGAGCTGCCCCTTATTGGCCATTAAATAGAATGCATGTTTAAAACATTTACACTTCACAGACCCAGAAGCTCTGTCCACTATATACTATACTGTCAATGGCTCAATCCTACTGGACAGGCTGTTTGGTATCAGCTGCTTCATTCATGCTTCTCTATTCTTATACAGCTGTACAACATGGCCATTATAACCTGATCTTACTATTACTTTGCTAACACATTCATGCCACAGCTCCATTCACCACCTCACATGCCTCCTTATGTGCTAAGTTTGGAATTTATTGATTAAGCTAAGATTTTACATATATGTTGCAGAATTTCTTTTGCGGATCAAGAGCTCCCTCTAAGAGCAGAGCCTTTTCTGGACAATCTAACTGCATAAGCACTTGCTCTAATTGGTCAATTCCTTGACGTAAGTGTCTCTGACTCAACTGACAAATGCCACTAATTGGTAATTCAACCTAATTTGCCACACCTTCATAATACTGTTTGCAAACCTAATGAAGTTATTCAGAATTAAAGTCCTCTACCAGACGGTGATTAGATTTTTTTTGTTTTTGTCTTCCTGCTTCATTCTGTTTGTTTTGCAGCAGCACACTACTGAATCATTACTGTTCCGTATCTGCGACATGTGACAGCTCTGCAAAGGTATTCCTTTTTCCAGGATTTTCCACAGTGCAGCTAAAGGATGACGGTTAAGATTAACGATAACAAAGAGCTTTCTGGTGACTCATCCCAGGACTCCAGGAGTGTTGTTTTTTTTTTCCTCAGCTGTCTCGTCCTCTCCCTGGTTTCTACATCGGTGCCCAACAGAACAGGCTAATTTCTCATCTCCAGTCTTCCCTAGTCATTACTTTTATCCCCCATCACTCTTTTTCCCTCCATCCCCCACTCCTCCTGTCTTCTCCCCAGCCTCCCACTCATCCTCGCCTGCTCTGTCGGGTCCTCCCTTGCTCGTTTTACCATCTCCTCCCCAAGTCTGGTGGTCTGTCTGCCCTGAGTAAATGCTTTAAAAGGGTGCAGTATGACTCAGAACATGTTTCTGGTCACTGTTAACGCATACCAATAGTAGTGGGGCCAGATGGCCGGTGTCTGGGCAGGGAGGAGGACACAAGGGCGTGAAACCAGCAGACAGCGTTACTGGGAGCAAAGGGCTTTAGAGGAGCAAAGTTAGGGCTTCATAGAGAATAAAAATACATACAATTTCTATGAATTGAATATTATAAAATGCTTTATAAACTAGTTTATGTCCCAGTTTTTGAGGGTGTGCAAAGAAGGTCATTATGTCAATTGTATCTCCAGACTGTCGGTTTATACCTGTTTACACACATTTTTATTGCTGAAATGTTTGGGTTGTACCACACTGACATTAAGACACTGATATTGATATATTCATTGGCACTAATATATTTATGATCACAGGGTGAAATTGCCCTTTACTGAGACATGATTGTGTTTCTAATGATACTAACTAAGGCTTTCTTGTGTAACAGCATTAAAGCAGACTATTCTAATAGGGGTGGCCAGACTGAGGCCATTACTCACCTTGGAGTGGCACAGAAATAGGTGTCCTTCTAACACTGGACAGAGGTTAGATTATGATGATCGTTTGCTTATGACCAAAATGTGTGTATCTAAAATAAGCCCCTGATAGTCTTGTGGATGAGCAGGCAATAAGAGAGACACAGCGCCGTTTTACTTGTCATCATCATCAGCTTTCACTACTTTTGCTTGTGCTTCCCATTAATTTATATGTGGAACAAAACAAGACAGGTGTGCTGCTAAATAGCGTCCCCAGTGGAGCTGCGGCAGTGGTTCAGCATAAAGAAAAAAATGACCCAAAATATGGCGCTATGTGGGGTGACAAGTGGGGTGGCCCCTGGCTCTGCCTATGCCTTAAAGGAATATTTTGAGATATACTGTGGGAAATATTTGCATTGTTGCTGACAATTAGATGAAAATATTCATACAGGGGCCAAGAAGTACAGTAGGGGTTGATTAGATGGGTTTACCAACCATCAGGTTATGTGCCTAACTATTTTAGCTCATGCGCAGACTTCCTTGGAGTCACTGTGAGGTTGCCAGGCAACCAGGGCAGGAAGTCAGTGCGCACAGTCAAAAAATAGTCTGGCACATAAATCCCCCGTAAAAGCACAACTAATCATTTTCACACTTCAGTTTTACACAGATTAAACAAACAAGATTACATCGTAATTTATGAGCTTGTTGGCAGATTTTTACCTTTGGAGCAAAGCCATGTAAGCTTTTTCCCCCTTTATGCTAAGCTAACTGGCTGCTGGCTGAAGCTTCATACTTAAAACGGAAGTGGTGTTGATCTATCCCTTGGCAAGAAAGCGAAAAGGCGCATTTCCCATATGTCAAACTATAGTCCTTTAAACTAGAATTGATTGTTGTTGTGAATGAACCGCTCTCCCTCAAAGAATCTTGGATTAGAATATGTAATCCAAATTTAGTATGAACAAAACATAAAAGAAATCTCTGCAGGAAAAAAAAAAAATAGTAGGCCTCCCATAAGGCTCCTGTGCTCAGTTATGCATGCTTGGCTAGCTTGCTTGTCCACATCACAGCAAAAATAAGGTTGAAAACACCATGCCACTCAAAGTACAGCCAAAAAGTGTGTTTAAAACAGCTTTTATATGTACCATATTACATACTACATATAAATAGTGGCAGTTCCTAACAAGAAATAAAAGTTTGTCAGCCCCTGTAACTTTTAACAAGTCAGCCCTCTGCATATTTAAATTAATGAAAATTAAGAGGCGCTGAGCAGTGAGTCAGCGCAGCTAGAAAACTAATCACAACAATTTCTTCCTCACTCTCTGTAACACTGTATGAAACAGAAACTGAGTACTCCATGAAAAGATTAATCCTGTCACTCTCAATAAGCATGTGATTATGTTGCATGCTCCTATATGAATATAATTTCTTTCTGATTAGATGTTTTTGCATGGATTTGATTATTTAATATACAGGTATAAGACAATGATGGCTGCAGGCAGCAATACAGCAATCAAACATCAATGTAGTCATGGTGAAAAGGGGTGATTTAAAAGCTTTAATTTTCAAAGAAAGGCCCAATAACTCTTGAGTTATGTCTTGGAGCCAAAATTGTACAATACGCTGTCATATTAGACCTCCTCCTTTCAGATGTATTAATGACTAGTCCTGTAGCTTCGATTTGCATTGGTTTGGAAACTCTGAGGTTCTGTGTGGATTCATAAATGAAAACCAGCCATCCAATTTATTCCTCATCATGGATCTTTTTCTGTTATGGAAATGATGACGAATGATTGTGTCTTCTATGATAATGGTTACATTTCCGTACATGGCTTCATCTTGCCACCGAAGAGCAGATTGCAAAAATGACATAAAATCCTTGTGATAAAACTTAGATTGAGGCTTCACACTGAAAAACGCCGCCATGGTGCGGGCCATTCATTTATAGCTTTTGTCCGTAATAAACCTCAATACCCTTGCCTCAGAGTCACTGTCCAATGAAAACCTAACTTTTAATAAACTAAGAAAAACAGCAATTTTCCTGTTTTCAGATTTGCATTTTTCATATTCATTGAGTTTGTATCTTAAGTAGACTATTAGAATTTTCTTATCCCATTAAGGAACATCCTTCAAATGTATCACTCTTTTGACAATGGGTCATTGATATCTCACAACTGTCGCTAGCAGATCTTTATCTTTCCAGCTAGCTAATTAAGCTAAAGTTATTTGAAAACGCTGTTTTTTGGCTGAGTTTTAACATTTCCAGCTGGCTTATTTTACAACCGGAATCCCGTAAAAGGGTTCTTACATCCTCGTATCTCATTTCTAACTAGCTTACACATGGACAAGCAAGGACAGGTTAGATTTACTGATCAATAGTGTTCGCATTTCACATTATAAGAAAATAAAGGTTTCTAGGATGAGGATGCGGGTAAGTAAATATGTTGGTGTTAGGATAAGCAGGATGCAATTGTAATTCACTATGTGTCAGTGGGTGGCACTAAAGTATAGGAGGTCAGTGTTGTTCTCAGCTGTTTTGACCCCGGAAAGGGGTTCACGTTTATGCATGGAGGAAGAAAAAAATATCATATTCTGCAAATGAAGGACAGCTTGTGGAGTCTGTACGGATGCAACGCTGTGTCGCTTGACATCAAACTAAAGTGAAAGTATGTCAACTCATTCCACCGTTTAACACCTCAGTAACTAGTACTTGGCTAAGCTCCTTCAATAATGTATTTGCTGATGTTAACACTATCTCAAATAGTGGGTTGCTGGATTATAAACCGTAACCCCACAAAATAACAAAATGCTATGTAGTATGAAATGCTCTTTGCTTTGGAAGTAATGCTAGGGTACTACTGTAGGTAGCTATTAGCCGGACATGCTAACGTTTGCTGTTTATGCAGTCAAAGCAGGCATGTATAATCCATTCCTTACACTTTGACTCTTGAATTTTTGGTTTTGGAAAGGCAAAAACAAAAGACAACACACTCCAAATTATTTATATACTGAGTATAACTACTACAGTTCTTCAACTTGGGGAGAAATCCAATCCGTGCCTAGTTATGGTTGCTAAATTATGAAAGGAATTTCGCCAACGGTCAATACATGGTTCTCCTAATCCTCTACTTAACTATTTTTTTACTCTAATCTCTTTGATAGATTGTTTACACTGTATTTGTATGGTTATATTTCACTTTTAGCTGTTGTATGCTGATACTTACATTTGTAGTGATAGGAATGAAAGCTTTTGCTATATAGTTCTGGTTTAGAATATGAGCTACCTGACAAAAATGTGTAAATGCAAACTATTAACTCCTTGCATTTACATTACCAAGGCAGAGACATACGGAAGGGGAAAGCAATTCAGGAAGTGATTCCTTCACCCAAAAGATTTGTTCTTTCAAATGAATTGTTTGCAAATGACAGCACTAAAACAAACTATTGTCCTATGCCGCCCCCCCCCAGCATACAGCTTTCTCACTCTTTACAGGCAACCGACTCTTCATTATGTTGAGCTGATGACAGCTACGGCCAAATTGGATGAAATTTTGCTGTTAGAGTGCTTGCCAGGTACCTCATTATGTTCAGAATGGCTCGCATTCACTGCTAAATGCATTCTCTCCCAGTGAGGGGTGATGAGGGAGAGAGATGAGGCGATTTTTCTCCATCATCCTGTCATGATATCCAGAGGAACCGGCAGGGGGGCTGTCCTAGGAGCTGCGTGCCTGCTGTAACTGCCCTCACCATGGCTGCACAGCATCAATCATGTCCCCTGAAATGCCTTTGACCACCCCCTGGGTGTCAGTCATGTTGTGAGAGTGAGTAAGCGCCGGTTTACCTGTAGGGCCCTGAGTATCCATCTACAGGCGACATTTAGGAAAATGGCTTTTTTATTTCTTTTTATTTCTTTTTTTGTAGTTTCTCCTTCATCTTCATGTCCACTTCCTCTATTTATCAGTTTTTTTATCTTGTTCTAATCAGAGGTCAATGAGGCCATCAGGAGATCGATGTTCTAGTTAAATAAGATTCAATTTTCCCTTAAGTCCCTGAGTGATACCTGGTGACATGACCGCTGTCCCATACACAGACCAGGGCCATGAGGAAAGACAGCTGTTGATGAAAGTGTCTCTCTTCCTCTCATACACACACAGACACACACTCACACAGAGGCAGTTTTTAAGTTCAGTGGTGTGCATGATCAAGTTTCAAACTTCACGTACGCTTATTTGATAAAGCCAAGAGTGTTCTCGTGCAAATGTTTTCTCTCCCAAATTTCTACAGAATAAAAAATGTCTAGTCGGTATTTAAGAAGACGCTGCAGAAAGGACATCTCTCGCCTTTGCAGGAAGTTGCAAATCAAAACTCAACAGCAAAATGCTTATTTAATGCTGCAATAAAACACAGAATGACACAACTTCTCACTTAATTTACTGGCTCAGTAAATAGTGTGCTTATGAGTTTATGGTCTCAGTCTCTTGTTTTAAGTCTTCTTCAATACATTATGATGTTAATTTCGTAAATGATGGTCCAATTTAGAGTAAAATACACGACAAAGCCGCTTATGCTTTTGGGCGTGGCTACCTTATGATTGACAGGTCATTCT
>NW_023339651.1:16472742-16477139 GCF_004916995.1 Morone saxatilis
CGTCCAGCTCAACGCACCAAACTCGGATCAAGCTGTCAGACTAGGCCGTGCTGATCAAATACAAAGCTAGATTCTGTTAGTGTGTTAACTATTTCTCGCCTTAAATCATTTCACAACATATTTTAGTGTACTGTTTTTATCTTTAATACGAGATTGTGTGTGAACAGACGAGTCGCCATTGTTTCCTGCTATGGACGGGTCAAAACTGCACAGCCAATGAGAGCAGCTCAACTCGCAGTACGTCACCTCCGCTGGCTTCAACCAAACTGTCATGGCAACGACCATAACGTTATATAATAAGTCGAGGTTTCAAAGCGATAATGCACAAACCGATGGGTGAGCGATAGCTTCACACTTGATTTCAATGCAGGGAGGATGATCAACTCTAAAACAGTATTCACCTGTAAGTCAGTATACATGGAAAATACTTGCTTCTGATTGGCTGGAAGATGCCCACTAAACTCATCTATCACCTCAAACATAGCTCTAGTCAGTTTAATAACCAGTCTAAATCTCCATTCATGGCAGCCCAGCCTATTAGATTATTAAACTAACTTAAAGCAAAGATACTCTCTCAGCCATACAAACAAAATCTCAAGTGTTTGTTTTCTTTGTTATGAACAATCTCTCTCTGCCCTATCCATTGTTTTCCAGGAAACCTCATCCAGCTTTATTGTTTAGATAATTCATATTTTGTTTGATTTTGAAAAGTAGCTCATTAAGTTGAATAGCAGGGAGACAGACTGTGGTGATAATGTTGTCTAATGACAAATCCTGTAGCTGCTCCCTGCAGACAGAGAGCAGCCATGGTGATTCAACCAGAGTATTGCCACTTTTCTCCATATTAATCTGGGCACATTTTCAGATTTTCAGATGTAATCCCAATATTCAAATAAAACTAAATTTGTATTTAACATCTCAAACACAAACTCTCTGAGTCAGTCACTGAAATAAATCGTAAACCATCCAACAATAACTACACTCAAATTATAATCATTCCACAATATGACAAAAAGCTGTACTGTGAAATGTAAATGTGATTTGCAGCTTCAGCGTGATTATATTGTCTGTATTATTTGTTTGTGCTTCTCAGTTGTTCTTTAGTCACCAGCCTTGACTGTATTACATTACATTACATACCCCGTTGGTTAGGTTATCCTAACTCTAAAGAAAACCTACATTAACTTCAACAAGAGCAACTATTGATAATTACTGTCTGTTGCCATCAAAGGTTATTGAGCAATCCCTTTAATAAGTTATGCTTCCAAATTAAGTTCAGGGTTTGGGGGAGAAATCAGCTTCGACCTAATCCCAGACACATACCTAAAGCTCAATTTCTCTCACTGTTTTCTGTTTTACAATTAAAGCAAGACTTCTCCTAGGCTTCTTATTGCCTTTATTTGATGGGAATAGCTGAAGAGTGACAGGGAAGTGTTGTTGTTTTACTGCAACGTAACCCTTTGTCTCAAATTCAGCAACTGATACTACTCATGTTTTATATCAAATACTGATATTTGTATTGTTTTATATACAGCTAATTCCCATTGATAGGCAAAAGAAAAAACTCTACTCGGCCTCTTAAAATCCAGTGTAGAAACCTGCATGCATCTTTATTAGTATATCTTTTAAGTCTTTTTATTTATTAACAACAGCTGCTTGCTGCAGCTGGAGTTGAATAATGCAGTGAGACTGAACCCAAAGAGTGAAGCTTCGGGCTGTAAAACAAAACAAATCTGAAAGACGCTAAAATGCTCTAGAGCTTAGAAGAACTGCAGAGTTGGGAGGTAATTCTCTGTGGGTTTGTCACTACAAGCGCCCATTTAACGTAATTACTTGACCCATTGTTAATGTAAAAATATTGATTACTGCAGCTTTAAAGCACAGACATGAGATTGATTTCGATCTTTGACAGAAAGCAAATAAACACATTTCCCAAATCCATCATATATGAGGTGGCCAACTCTGAATAGTGTGACGCCAAAGTTCGTGTCTCTCCATGCCTCCCCCCTCCCGAGACAAAAGGTTAAACAGTAATAACGACTCAATTCCTCCGTGCTATCTGCTCATATTGGAGGTACAGGCCAGCCTGCGTCAAAGACAATAGTGATGATAGTGAGGCTCTCTGGCAGGTCCACTGTGACCCACTGTCTGCTTCATAATAGCATCATCAGCCTGTTTGGCTATGAAGGGGGCATACAGAGACTACATCTCTTAGACAGCTTTTATTATAGAAACTATTCTTGTCTTTGGCGTATGTGTGGACTCAAGAGACGGAGAGACAATAAAACCTCACATTGTTTCCCTTTTTGGGCCCATGAAATCATGTTACAGCTTAATTTCCTCATCATATAGTCTCTCAAGTGCTTGGCAACATCTTCTCGTGTCTTTATAGGAACTAACAGGAAGTGCAATTAAAGGTAAGGCTCTTAACTCCCCCAGTATTTCTGCACTCCACTTCTGGTTGCCAAAGGAAACCCGCACTCTTCAGCTGAGGAGTAGGAGGGCGCAAACAAAAGCGGCAGGCTGAAACGTGCCTTCTCCCTCATTGTCTCTTGCTCTCACCAACCACCTCTCCAAGCCCACTTTCACGCCGAAAAGACCAAAGACACTGAAGCACCACTTGGTACCAGAAAGGTTCAGAGCAGAGAGAAATGGAACAGGTGCACCCTCTCTGAACGGGTCAGGCACACGTTACGTAAAGGTGACGTACCTCTTTCATGTAAAATGTATGAACTTCAGACGGAAGGCCAATGCCCCACTTAAATGTCAAAATTTAAACATCAAATGTCATACCTTAAACAATACTTTTACAATTTCCCAAAGTTCTGGATCCATTTTCTCCAAGTTCACTGATAGCAAGTGACATTCAGAGAGGCACACTTTTTTTGAAGAATAACTGTTGGCTCAGACAGTGGCAGAATGGTAATCAGGAGGATTCCAGTGGACTTCTGCCAGCCATTTTGCAGCCTGAAGTGACAGACCTGTCCACTCACACACTTGCACTCTTTACAGTCAAAAACACACACTGGTTGCATTCCAAATAAATGAAACGTCCCCTCCCCAGATGGATTCAGCCGAATAGAAGGTATCCTGAATTCAGACTGAACCGTAGGCAACATGGAAAATGAAACAAAGAGTAAAAAGGTGGTGCTGAGAGAGTACATTTAAAAGGAATAGTGGAGCAGGAAGATGTGCACTAAAATAACATTTTTCAACAAGGTTGTCAAAGTGCTAAAATAATGAACATAATTTAGTTGTTACATTTTAATCCAGGTAAAAGCTTTTTAAATGTAGCTGTCAAGCTTAGCTGTTACACAGTATCAAATAATATGATTCGCTGTAATGACTGAATAGCTGTGAAAAAAAACTTGATTAGGATTTTATGATCAAAGCGGGCAGTACACTGAGTAACAGAAGTGGAGGTACAGTTTGTTAGTGCAGCAGTGAAAAAATATAAACAGGCTGGTTTTTGGCTTTTATAAACCACTGTCAATTTTGCAAGCTTTAGATTTATTTACATTAGCTGAAAGGCAGATTTTACATTGACAGAACCGGACTAGCTGTTTCCCTGTTTATGCCAGGCTAAATTAACCGTCTACTAGCTCACTAGTTCCCAACCTGGGGATCTCGACTGCCACTAGGGGTCGCCAAAGATTCACAGAGAGGTTGCGAAACCTTGATTTCAAGCTGTGTAAGAAAACTATGTACACAGTCGGTCAGCATTTCATTCTTTTCTGTAAAGAAAACTACATGGAATTGTTATCTTAAAGTTTAGATCAAGATTAAGTCCTAAACACAAGCTATATTCACAGCCTTCAGTCTCTGCTGAACAGCATCATCCTGCATTAAAAAGGATGCAAACAACCAGAGATCTAATGGAACAATGGTGAAGTGTCAAGGTGAAGGAAACACTGAATTTGTCAAAGAAAAAGCCCACTAAGTATGAATGATTGTTAAAGAATTAAAAAAAAAAACATAATACAGAGAATACAAGAGTATTGTAAAACAAAAAAAAAAAAGGTTCCTTAAAATATAAAAAAACTCATCTCGGATGCAGTATTCACAGGAAATAACCTGCTTAAAATTCATCCAAATAGCTCATTTTACACAAATCGTGTTGTGTTCACTATTTGGGTTCATTGCACAGCTTCAATATAATCATATGAATCATCAAAATATGTCACTTAGTCAGCGGTTGTCAGTTTACTCAATGATGGAAAAGGGGTACCTTGAGGAAAGAGGTTGGGAACCACTGTCCTAGCTGAAGCTTCAAAGACAGTTATGAGATGCAAAATCCTTATTTACCAACTTCCCCCACCTCCCACCCAAGCAGCCATGGGGTGAACTTTTACTATTTAATCCCTTGCAAAGGTCTTTGATCTCAAAGGTTTACAGTT
>NW_023339651.1:16477239-16485998 GCF_004916995.1 Morone saxatilis
TTTTTGAAAGTCGAGAAAATTAGATATTCAAGAGGAGGAAATGTGGGCAAATTCTACAACAAGTGGCAACCGTTTATGGACTTCTTTGCAACAATGTAACCCCCCCCCGCCCCCCTTTTTTTTATTTAATTTTATTTATTTTATTATTATTATTTATGTATTTCATTTGTCATGTCAGGTTAATTATTTTATATAGACTATACTGAAGTATCAAACACTGTATAGTTTATTTCTGTAACCGTTGTTTGTTCCAAAAAAACGATCTTAAATCTAAAGCTGTATGCAAACATGTTTAATGCTGATGCCAACATACCATGTAAGTGCCTTTGCTACTTTTGTATACACTTTAATAAAAAATATGAAACAGAAAGACAGTTATGAGAGTGGTATTGATCTACCTATCATCTAACTGTCCGCAGGCAAGCATTTCCCTGAATATCCAACTATTCATGAAAGTGAGGCCCTCCCTGCTGCCAGGGTCAGAGTTTTCCAATACTAAAAGAAATTAAACTGTTGCTGTTTCTCCCCTGACAGCCTTAAGCTCTGATGAACACAGAAATCATCAGCCAGCCCCCAAAACACACCAGTGTGCGTTCTGAATTTACGTAGTGCTGATGAATGTGTTTGAACATCCTAGACGCTTCGTCTAGTCCGATTCTAGACGGCCTAGACTTTCTGTATCTCTGAAGTGTGACGTACTTAGGCTGGTTTTTGCTTGTAGAGAATCTTTTGACACCTTTATCTCTGAATCCACTTTAACAGGAAGGCTATTTTTAGTAGTTTTGTTTGCTTCGTTAGAAAAGGCCAATGGATTTTGGAGGCCAAACTGAAGACCAGCAAGAGCAGAAATATTATCTTTGCTATTGAAACAGTTCCAGCTTGGATTTCTAGTGTTTTTGCAGCAATTCTCTCTCCTCCTTGTCGAACGCACACTTAAATATAAATCAAATTTTTCTGCCATCTAGTTGCAGTACACACTACTAAATTATCCTGAAATGATGTAATAGACTCCAATGAAACAGCAAACTTGAACCTTACCCCTACTTTAGAGTGAGATGTTCTCAAACAGCACTTGTTTCCATAAATAAACAGCATTACGCTAACAGTTTTAATATGAGTGGGCAGGAGCGGTTGGATTAAAGTGCCGAGGAGCGAAGGGAGCCAAATGTGATTAAATGTAATTAAGAAAGCAGTTGGATCAGACAGGCAGAATCAGTCAAAGTAACCAAATCACAAAGGAGACCATGGAGTGGGTCAGCACTTTTCTTTTTTATTGTTGCACATATTGTTGCATTTCTCATTGAATAAATAATAAATAATATACATGTGCAAAATATATATATATATTCATTACATAGAAAATAAAGCCTGAGAATCCTTCAATGACATTTCTTTAGAATTAAGGACTGTCATAACATGCTTTGAAGAGTTTGTCATAAGAAATATTTCATTCAGTCAGTGAACAGCATCTTCGACCTGCTACAACAGGTTTACTTGAAATACAGCAACAAAACAGAAGTTTTCAGGGAACAAGAGGATGATTTGATAATTAATAAAAATGTCACTGTAATATGTTGTCTCGAGCAAAAGCATCTCAAATATAAAATAATAAAAACATGCTGCCTCTTGCCTTCTAATAAATAATCTGGAGCATACAGAGGCCGTGGCAGATGGTCAACAGAAGGCCTGCAAGGGTTGTGAGCTAACAGCTGTTCAATTTTAAAAGTGTCATCTTCGCCTGGGTGTTACATCTGTGATTCTCTTTGATATTATACAGCTTTATGTTTATGGGCACAGAAAGTAGAGCAAGCCGAGAACAGTGACAATGGCGACATCTACTGGCTGTTTTGCGGCGCTGCAGTCACAAATACATACATAATATAGTAATGGGTACACACGAGACATTTGTAGAGGTGATTATATGGGACCATGCTGTTTGTAGTAGGACGGATACCTTGGGTTGGGAGTCCAACCAACACACAGACAGTCCAGTCTCTAAGCTGCCACAGTTTAGAGAGGCAATATTCCCACTTGGACGAACAGGAAAATGTACACAAGCATGGATCAGTGGACAGAACAGACATGTCAGTGAAACAGAGAATAGAATCAGATTACACAATAAACAAGCACTGTTATCTACCCAGTGCAGACGTATTAGAGTGTAATCCTTGAATACATGCAATTCAAATGATTACCCACTGTACTGAAAACACCTCTATCATTATCAAGACCTTCACAGAGTTCAAGTGGGTATTAATGAATAATGCGGCTACGTTTGAGGTATGCTTTACAATCCACCGCACATTACGGTACACGTGCATGTTGGAGGGCTAAAGCGTGTTTCAGTCCCAAAGCAGCAGGTTTACAAACTCCTTATCCGTTAACCACCTCTTCAGGCTGTTGATGCACTGATGCGCTTTACTGAATCCCTCTGGGAACAGCAAAGACTCATCTTAATATATATTATATATTTATAACTAGTACAGTGATTCAAAATGTTGATGAAACTTTGGCACTCAGTCATGTTTATGATAAAAAAAAATAGAATAACAGTAAGCAAAAGCAGCTGACGGAGGTAATGAATTGTTTGGTGAAGATCTGTGAATGTTTCCCTTCAACTGATAATGTTCACATTGCTTTTTAACTGATTGAAGCAGGGTGTGCTGGATGAAAGGGAGACTGATTTGAAAATGAAGGACAGTAGTCCTCATTCCCACTGAGTAGATATTTGTATGCTACTCTCAGAAAGGCCATTTCATATTCAGCTTACGGTTATGCTGGCTTGTCGAGAAAAGATTATCATGTCATCGCTTTAGAGATGCCTTTCCTGTGTGACCAGACTGTAGATCAGTGTGGTTCTCTGCCTTTTTGGTGTCATGGACCTCCAAATTGAGACACATCAAGCTGCAGACCTATATTTGATAAGATGTAGTCTCAGGGATCCCCAACTGATAAGATTCATTTGTTGTGGAACTGTCTACACTGCACATAGGATAAACAGTGATGAGTGTGTAACCTATGAACAGAAAAGTGTTATTGGGCTAACTTTTAGTCAGTTAAATATGAGAGAAATTAAAATAGTCCCCATTTTTTCTGGGGAACCCCTTGAGAACTGTTCCTCTACATAAATAACAGAGAAGTCTATAAAACATGTCCCTTCAGGATTTTGCGGCAGCTTTTCCAAAACATTGTGATGCATGGTGCAACGTTTTTAGGCATTTTTTACCATAAAATTGCAGGAGAATGAGAAAATTGCAAAAATAGTTGGTTGAATTTGCATGAACTGTTGCCATCGCAACATCGCAACTTCCTGGAGGGACTGATTAAAGAGCATCCTGTGTTTCACTTCAGGTTAACAGATACAAAACCTTAAAAAATGACGTAGCTCATGAAACCACAAATAAACTGAACCATCAGTCATTATACACAGATAATATTTCATAAATAGGACACTTTAGATTTCATCTATCGAGTAATCTATCCAACACTGAAAGTGCATAAATAGGTCACAAAGGCACTGCCTGATTCCTTTCCACTTTTACTAGAGGGCGTCAAATTTCAGTCCCCATTCTTATGGTCAGGGTCAGGGTCGACATCTTGCGTTAGGGAAGTAAAGGAGCAGGCTTTACCCAGCTGGTAGTGCTCCCTAATGGACTCATCCACCTCCAGGTCTGGCCTCTCCTTCTTCACTCCATTCTTTCTATCAAACTCTGCGGTAATCTCAGCCAGCGTCTTCCCTTTAGTCTCTGGTAGGGTAAGCCCGAAAAACACGGCGGACACCACACACACGCCCAAGAAGGGCAGGAAGCAGAAGTTCCCCAGGCCGCTGACGATGAAGGGGAACAGCATTCCCACCAGGAACAGGCTGATCCACATGAACGAGCCAGCGACCATGTACGCCGACGGCCGAGCCGCCTGGTCAAAGATCTCGGCTGGTAAGATCCCCGTCACCCCTGCTGGGCCCAAGCCGAAGCTAAGGATGTAGGCGAACACACATGCCATGCTGAGGTAGGGCATCCCAGCCACCCCGTGGCTCTGAAGGGTAAGAGCTACAGTGAAGACCACAGTCCAGCAAGACATAAGACTGTACCCTCCAACAAGAAGGGACCTGCGGCCCACACGTTCAATCAGGAGGTTACTCAGGATAGAAGCAGTGAACTCAGATGCCCCCGTGCCGATGGTGATGTACTGGACTCTCTCTGGAGGGATCCCTGCTTCAAGAAAGATGTAGGAAGCATAGAAGTAGAAGGAGTCATTACCGCAGAGCATCATGGCACTACTGGCAGCCATGACCGTTCTGAGCTGGGCTCGCAGGTCAGGATTCTTAAACAGGGACCAGGGCGTTGTGGCAGAAGCTGCAGATCCAGAATTTAAGGCTGCGGATTTCTGCTGCTGCTGCTCCTGAAGCATCTCCTCCATCTCCAGGACAGGAGCCACCCCACCACGAAGCCTTCCGAGCGCCCGGACACATGCTTCCCTGTCTCCCCGGTCAATGAGCAGGTATCTGGGGCTTTCAGGGAACCAGGGTAAGGTAAGGAGCTGGATCAACCCTGGCAAAGCATTACTAGCAAGCAAGTAGGGCCAAAGAGGCTCTGTGCCCAGCAGCTCAGTGAGTCCCACAACCTGACCCAGGAAGATCCCAAATGCAGTGAAAACAGCAGAGGAGAAAGCCACAGCACCCCGGAGGTGTTTGGGGGCACTTTCCCCAAAGTACATAGGCTGGACGTTCATACTCACTCCTGCGTTTATCCCCACCAGAAAACGCGCGAAGATGAGCATCTCAAACGATCTCGCCGCCCTGCACGTTAGCACAAACGCGGCGCCGACAAACAGGAAAGAGTTGTTCAAAAGAAGCGAGTTCTTCCTACCAAAGCGGACCGCCAGAGGCCCTGCTAGCAGGGCTCCTAGCAAACCGCCCAGTGAGAAGGCTGACACAATGACAGTCCATATTAGGGTCACCTGAGGGGTCTCCAAGGCGATGCCCCAGCGCTCCATGTAGGTATCATTGATGAAGCCCTGGATGTAGCTGGTAGGAGCGTTGATGATTGAGATGTTGTAGCCATACTGGAAGGTTCCTCCGATGGCAGCAGAGCAGACAGTCAAGGTAAGGGTCCTGCCCGAGGGTTTGCTGGTTTCATCTGGCTCAGTGTCACCTGTGGAGTTCATCTCAAACCTGGCTGTCCCAGAGGACAAGCAAACATGTGCCCTTCCCTCTGTCTCCTATCTCACTCTATTCCTTACAGGCATTACAGGTAGCTCTTGCTAGCTTAAGCTTGATATATAACAAATAATAAAATAGAGTATAACGTGTCTTCTATAACCAAGCTAAGGTTCATGTCGTCGTGTGGTTTGATAGAAAGGCACACTGACATTCTGCTGGTAAAGCCGGTGTCAATGTTTTTATGATATTTAATTTTACCTCAGTTTAACCTGTCAGGCAACTGCCTGTCAATCACCTACATGGGTGACCCAGCTACAACAACCAAGCAAACAGCATCACATGGAAAAGTGTTTGTGTCCGAATATTATTATTGTTGAGCTTGTGAGCAGCGCCAACAAGGTCCACATAACTAACAGCTAAAATCAGAAATATTACCTCGACAGTCAAAGCTGAGGGATTAAATTCCCACAGAACCGCGCGTCTCTGCCTGTGTGCGTACAGTCTTTTGATTGGTTAACATCAAGCTAAACCACTCGCGTCATCTTTCTGCGACTGCTGCTGTCGCGAGTGGGTGGAAACATGTAAGTGAACGCTGCAGTTTCACTGAACTAGCGTCTCTTAGGCGGGAATATGTGTGTAAGGCTAACAAAGAGCAACGCTGTAACGTCAGAGTCGTAATAAATGGAGCATATGTGTTTTCAAACGCGCATTATAATGAGCCAATATTAGCTCACTGGCTAATGGTAGCATGGACAGGTGTGTGGCTAAGTAACGTTACTGATACAGCGTCATCACATCTGTATTCAGAGGAAGCACTCGAAGAAAACTGACAGCTGTATAGTCGGAATACGTTATGACAAATAAAATTTAAATGACTCCAGTTTTTACTTAAATCCATGTTGTATGAGTCAGCACAATTAATTCTGCAGCCATAATGGGGTTTCTCAAATGTAAACGGAGTGCATTTATTGCTCAGTGTTTTGTTCTTTCAGCAGATACAGCAGGTGGACCCACGCACGGATTTTTGCCCATTGTGAAAGTGTCTCTAAGCGCTGTCCGATGCCTTAAATCCCGACTTGCCTTTGCTTTCTCCTCCTCCAACAGGGCACCTTCCCCAACAAAGAGGAAGGAGGACGACAAGAGTAAACAGCGAGGTAAGGAGAAGTCAGGAGCCGCCAAGGAAGGAGCAGACAAAGGCCGGGGCCGAGACAAGAACCGCACGCGGCGCAGTGCCTCCAGCGGGAGCAGCAGGTCAGAGGCCACATGCTGCCAGCTTCCACTTTGTTGTTGTTCTGACTTGGACGCGGATTCAGACACTTCTTCCCATCCTCATGCCCTTCCTGCTCTCGTTTAGGTCCAGCTCCAGTTCCAGCAGCAGCTCGGGCTCCAGCTCGGGCTCCTCCAGCGGCTCCAGCTCCTCCGCCTCCAGCCACTCAGGCTCATCCAGCTCCCGCTCCTCTTCCTCCTCCTCCTCGTCCTCCTCGCCGAGTCCCAGCCGCCAGCGCCACAACAACAGACGGCGTTCGCGCTCAAAGTACGGGAAATGAGTTGGGACTGAATCCTTTTTATTAAGGGTATAATCGAGGAACATATGGGACACTTCTGTTAACTAATGTTTACACTCTAGGTCAAAATCAGCAAAGAAGGATGACAGGGACCGACGGCGCAGGAGCCCCACACCCAAACCCACCAAGGTCTACCTGGGCCGGCTGACCAGGAATGTTATCAAGGTGAATATTTAACTGCAGTACTGACCTTGTAAGGCTGCTCATAGAGACTCTGCTGCACATTAAAGGTTTACACTGCTTCCCTGGCTGAATGTGAACCTTCTGAAGTATTTTCACGATCCGTATCGGTTGCGTTTTGCATCAGGGAGAAAGGCAACACAAGCCCCAAATAAATTCCAAGTACTCGGAAAACATTCTTAGTAACAACTTTCATTTTCTCTTTTTCTTTTTTTTTTGTTCTGTTGGGTTTACATACGGGTGCATCTCAGTAAATTAGAATATCATGGAAAAGTTCATTTATTTCAGTAATTCAAAAAGTGAACCTCATATATCATATAGATTCATTACACACACAGTGAAATATTTCAGCGTTTATTATGGTATATGGAACATAAACTTTTTTTTATTGGTCTATTTGGTAATATTCACATTTTCGAGGCTACTGATTTGGGTGTTAGCTGTAAGCCATAATCATCAAAATTAAAAGAAATAAAGGCTTGAAATATTTCACTCTGTGTAATGAATCTATCTGATATATGAGTTTCACTTTCTGAATTGAATCATTGAAATAAATGAACTTTTCCATGATAATCTAATTTATTGAGATGCACCTGTATATTCAGGAACATCATTATTTAACATTTATTTTATTTAACATAATGAAAAGTAATAGACACACTTTTCAGGAATAGCACTGAACTGTAGAATAGTGTGTTTGTAGCCAGTTTCTAGACCAAAAAATATATTTGATTTTGTTGAGTTTTGGCCCTCCAAGGGAAAACGTTTGGGCACCGCTGTTCTAGAGCTTTGAAAATGACTGCAAGATTATGACATGGTGTCAGAGACTCCGATGCTCTCGGCTGCTCTTGGCAGCCCACAATCTTGCTCAGCGTATTATTCCTGAGCAATGAAGATTTGTTACAAAAAAATTGTGCCCAAAATGGAGGTAATAGTTTGAAGTCGATGCCTTTATTGTTTGCAGTGAGCTCACTTCACCATTAAAGTGTGCAGGAGCTGAGTTTTGGAATTAGAGAAAGCGTTAAGTGCCACAGTATAAGAGAGGGAATCTGTTGTGTGAAGTTAACAGGTATTACCTTGTTTGTACACAAGCATAATTAAATGAAAGTACACTTAAGTGCTTACATGCATGAGTAATGAAAAAAGGGACGGATGAATAACTGCGCTCTGTTACTTGAGTTATGCAATCATTTTATTTTGACATTATTGAGTTATGTAATAATGTTATTACCTTCATCTGGTTCAAATGGGGAATTTTTTAACTTTACAGTTGAAATCGACCTGAAGCTGCTCTCATGTGGTAATGACTAAATAAATTCCCTTCATACAAAGAGCTGAAATGTATTCCACTTACACTAATGAGAGACTAATGGTCCCTTTTATATAAATGTGTCTAGATGTAGTGGCCATTGTAAAAGCATCCTCTGTTGTGCCCTTTGAAGGAACACATCCAGGAGATCTTCTCCACTTACGGCAAGATCAAGATGATCGACATGCCCATGAACCGCGTCCACCCTCACCTGTCCAAAGGTTACGCGTACGTGGAGTTTGAAACACCCGAGGAGGCAGAGAAGGCCCTGAAACACATGGACGGCGGTAAGAGTAAGAGTGTGGGGATTGCGTAAGAGCCATATTGTGTACGATTGTGCAGTGGCGTGTAGAGGATGTTTGTTTGTGGCGCTTATACTAATGTCTCAAACAAATCCGGTCACTGGTAAAATGCTGAACCTTCAATATTCTTGTTTTCAGGTCAGATCGATGGTCAGGAGATCACAGTCACCGCTGTGCTGACTCCCACAGTGCGCCCTCCCCCCCGCAGGCTGTCCCCTCCCCGCAGGATGCCCCCTCCACCC
>NW_023339651.1:16486098-16486314 GCF_004916995.1 Morone saxatilis
CTGTGCTGACTCCCACAGTGCGCCCTCCCCCCCGCAGGCTGTCCCCTCCCCGCAGGATGCCCCCTCCACCCCCAATGTGGCGACGCACACCACCCCGAATGAGGAGAAGGTGAGCAGGATGTACTGAGTCCCGGTGCTGGAAATGGCGGCAATCTAGAATATATGTAAAATGTGTCTGCCATTTTTCTTACTCTGTCCTCCTTTCTCTCCTCCTAG
>NW_023339651.1:16486430-16488745 GCF_004916995.1 Morone saxatilis
CCTCCTCCTCCTCCTCTTCGTCCCCCTCCACTCCTCCGCTGTGTCCCTTCGATCATCAGTGTGACCAAACAAAAAAACACATGTTCGTGGTTAATCGTCAGCACTTGAGTAATGAGAACACAGACACCAAAATCATTACTGTATCCCCGAGAGAATTATTTTTAGCCAGGGTGTTATGACAACAAAATATAAATATTAAAGGGTAAGACACAAGCATTATGTGAAAACTGAGCTCTTAGGCTAAATACTAAGTAATCCTAAGTGTGAATATAGCAGTTTTGTGGTTGAAGGGGATTTAGAATCGTACGTTTTTAGGAAGTGAAAGTGATCCTACACCCACTTGAGAAACTCACAACAGGAAAACTGAACTATGGGATGAACTGCCTTTTTTAGTAGCGTAGTTGACTTTTGCAATCAACAAAATGCAAAAAGCAGCAAAGTACAGGAAACTGCATAACTTGCACTATGCACAAATGAAGGCTAGAATTATATTTTTTACCAAAATTGCTAAAATGTGCTGCTTTTTTGTAAATTGCTTTCAGCGTTGGGGTCAGATCATGCGGCTTGAGTCTATTGACGGCTACTGGTCCGCTCTAATGTTGAGGATGCATCTGTGTGTCAGGTACCTTCAGGCCATTTGGCTACAACACCAGTTTGAGTTGATGCCACATGTGAACCCCAGACAATCTGCAAAGAAAAGATTAGATCTTTTTTATCTTAGTGGATATTTTAGTCTCATTCTTCATGCTCATCATGTTAGTGGATGACATCATGGGATATTTCAATGGCCAATGCCGATATTTAGAGAGCAGGGCGGCCAATGGCCAATATATGGCCCTGTTATCAAAACAAAGAAAAGTCATTTACAATTCGACTACTACATGCACATTACAATCAAACATAATGGTTATCTTAACCAGTAACATGGTGTTTAAGATGGAATTGTTATTAATTAATGAAATAGGAAAACACAATGGGTTATGCTGTAGATTTTAGTATGTGACATTTATGTATGTCATTCAACTGTACTATTCTATACATCATAATAACATGTATTTTACGCAAGCCAGTAACCGTTGACATTCACCCAGGCAACGACGTGCCAGCCAAACATTTCTGATAATGTTTCCACTCATTTTATTTAATGCACAAATAGCGCATTAAAAATGTGCGCATAAACAGGTGATTGGAAACACTTTAATGTGTTAGTCATCTACCATCATATATTGACGTCATGTTAACATGGAGCAAATAATTTACAGGGAATCACATGAATGATTCAAGTTTCTGTGTTCTCATCACTGAAGCAGCCAGTTGACTAATAAATAAAGACTGGAACATTCTTAAAATAACCCTACAGGACAATATGGCAATCCGTGTTCTCTGAGGTCATGTTTAGTGCTCTCCAGTGTTAGCACTTATTATAATTATTACTTACAGTTCCAGATTTTCAGGTGCTACTAGTCATTAAATCAGTATTGTGTTTTAAAAGCATCCCTTCTGTAGCCCCGCTCTTCATTTGTGACAGATCCTCCAGCATCACTTCTTCCAGTAAATCAAATTTACAAAGGCAGCTATACAAGTGAGTCACAATAAGTCAAATACCAGTGAACAGCATGTGTCCGCTTCAGTAAAAGCCTGAAAATGACAGTGTTACATTCTCAGTACACTGAGGTCAGAGGGTTATCATGGGAATTACCGGTGCATCAGGAATGTGTCACTCTGTGATCTTCTGATCCACTTAACTTGTTTTCATCAGTGGTGGACTGATGCAACCTGCTTGACTTGGTGTGTGTGTTTATTTTATTTTATTTGTCCCCTAAAATCTTATTTTGTATAGCTGGCTGTGTGTGGTTCAATTGATGGCTGGACAATAAAGTTAATGGCTTGAACTGTCAAAAAAAACAAACACATTTTTGTCTGTCAGTGATTCAAATACATCATACTGTTTTTCAATCCAGTATATCTTTTTTTAAAAAAAATTTCAGGGAGGGTCCTTCAGCAACCCAGTCACAAGGTGTGGCGCCTGGTGTTCTCTTCCTTTCGAATGAGCAATGAGGGGTGTGCGTCCCCTCTTATCGGCTGCATTTATACCAAAGCTTTATACTCTGGGAGCTCAGTCTTCTCTTCGACCTCTGCGGTGTCGGACCAGCTAGCGCTCAGAACTAGACGCTAACATTTACCATTACCAGATCTCAGAAACACTCTCAATCTTGGACCCAGGATGCATTTCTCCATGTCTTTCGTGTGTGTTATGCTGTTTTTCCTTCCTGTGCAAGGTGAGTGTCGCTTTAAATACTATATATATATATATA
>NW_023339651.1:16488845-16515443 GCF_004916995.1 Morone saxatilis
CAGATAAGTATTTGTTCTTAATTCTAGCGTGGCAAAGAATCTAATTAAATTCTTCCAACAAAATAATCTCCAAGCACGCGATGATGTGGTTGACTGTTGTGTTCTCCAAATGTGTAACCATTCATCTTCAGAAATATTTGCACCTAGCTCTCTTTCCCATTTCAGTTTGACATATGAAGTATTATTCCCTCTTCTCTCCATGAGTTGGAGATATATTGTAGATATTATTCTATATTTCTTTGAATTGTAGATTCCAATCATGGTTCTTATTATTCAATTTTCATCCAAATTTACATTGTACTTTATTTATTTGTCAAAAAAGTCCCTTATTTGCACATATCTGAAATGGTCCTGGTTACTTAATTCATATTTTTGCTTAATCTCTTGGAAACTCATCAAATTCCTGTTTTTTATTACTGTACATATTGCTGTTATTCCACTTGTAATCCAGTGTTTAAACCTCTGGTCAAGAGCACTAGGGATAAAAATGCCTGTCATAGGCTATCCATTGAATTAGTCTAAGCTCTTTCTCCAGTCTATATTTTTGTACTAAATTAAACCACATTTTTAATGTATATCCACCTGTTCAATCATACTCATTGTTTCTTCTCTGTCCACAATAAGGCTTTGAATTTCTCTTAATTGTACAAATTGCTCTAAATTTTCTATTTTGCTACATAGTCTTTATCACACCAGCAAATTACAGGTCTAATTTGTGCTGCATGAAAATATTCCTCCCTTGTTTTTCTCAATCTGTAATGTTTCAAATTTAATCCTTGGTCTATGACCATTCCATATAAACCCTGAAATGATTTTATCCCATATTTTAAATTGTTTCTTAGGTATCTCAATGGGTGAACAGGTAGAGAATACGAGGGAGAATATTCATTTGTATGGTCTCTATTCGAGAACCAATGTCTAATGGAAGGACAGCCCATCAATCCATATCATTCCTAATTTCCTTATCTACTTTGATATAATTGGCTTCATATAATTTGTACATTTTTCGTGTTAAGGTGACCCCAAGATATTTCATTTTTGTTGCACTCCAATTCAAATTATATTTTAGTTGTATGATTTTAGATGGAAAGTAGTTGAATGTTAAGACTTGCGTTTAAGTCAGATTTAGCTTGTATCCCGAGCAGAAACCAAATGTCTCAAGTTGGTTGATTAATATGGGAATACATATGTCTGGGTCCTCTAAGAAACAGATCACATCGTCAGCAAAAAGCCCAATGGTATGTACTTCTCTCCTAACCTTTATCCCTTTAAGATCTTTATTCTGCCTGATTGCTTGTGCCAGGGGCTCTATGAAAATTGCAATTAGCTCACACTAGCTAGCTAACTAAGCTAGCTAACATTACTGTATGCACGTGTGGTGTTGTGAGTCAATCATTGATCCTATGGTGTGCAAGAGTATGTGTTTCTTGGATGCCTGGAGATTTGTTTGTTTTAAGTTCATTTACTGCTTTCTCTATTTCTGCTTTTGTAATGGGTGCGGTCAGAAGGTTGTTCTGATTTTTCCCAATTGCTGGTAAGTCTAGTTTCTCAAGAGAAGCTTGCATTTGGTCTGTGTCAGCAGAAGGAGGTTGGCTATACAAATCCCCATAGTAGTTCATAAATTTAGTTTCAATCTCTTTGGGTTCAATGATTATCTGATTTGTATTTATATCCCTTATCTTATGAATTGTCCTGTCACCCTGTTGTTTTTTAAAATCTTTTTGCCAATAATTTGGTTGCCTCCACACTTCATAATTTCTGTCGTTAATATTTCATCTATATTTTCCCTGATTTCTTTAATTCTTGGAAGCAGTGGGGAGTCTCGTGTAGTTTTATGTTGCTGTTCGATTTAAAACAGCTTTTTCTTTTTTATAGGCTTCCCCTTTAACATTTTTAATTGCTGCTGTCTTTGCAATAAGTTTTCCTCTTATAACTGCTTTAAGAGCATCCCACAAAATCACAGGGGTAACCTCTCCATTGTCATTTTCCTTTTGATAGATTGTAATGTCTTTTTTATCTCTTCCGCTATTGATTTGTTTTTTAGTATTCCTACATTTAACCTCCATAATGTACTTCTACTGCGATTTTAATTTAACTTAAAACTTAAACTGCACAGTGATCCGATACATCTGCTCTTTGAATTTCACATTTATAGTTCATTTTTATTCCTAAAAAAATAGTCAATTCTAGCATAGCTGTCATTAGGGGCTGGTGTAATTCCCTCCAAGTATCAACTATACCAAAGTCTTTAAATGTTTTCTTCACTTTAGTAACATGGTTGGTACTTGTTCTTGTTTGTTGTGTCCAGATTACTATTTATACACATATCAATATTCCATCCATTTGGGGGAAATAATTGAGTAAACCACACAGCTGTGTTCCTCTTTCTTTGGAAAGAGGTGGTGCTTGTTTCCTCATGTTGGCCTCATTTATACTGAGGATGTTTCTTCTTGCAAGTTAGAGCATCGCTGTTTACTTCACTGACAAGCGTTGGAGTGTCCAGAACAAGGCTCTCAGTTATTCACTATAACCAGATATCTGCTGCACAGAGAAACACTGCCACGAGCAAGGATGCCTTTCTCCGCTTGCTATGGACTGACTCTCCTGTGTTTAACCATGCCTCTTTTCCTCTTTGCACAAGGTGAGTGTATGAATAATAAGCGTTTGAAGGTTAACTTACATGGTTAGGAAAAATCTATTGATGTATCAATGCAAACAATCAAAGGGAAAAGACTTAGGCTTTACTTCAACATTGTTGCATCACTGCTGCTCCTCTGTTGATGCAGTTTATCTGTGTTTTGGCTGATGCAGCGGCAATGGGTGTTTTGGTCCCTTTAAAGCCTACAGAGCTTTGCACAATTGCTTTAAGATTCTCTCGAGACATTACAACACATTCAAATAGTCTGCTAGGAACAATAATGTCTAATATGTTTTCTTTCTCAAAAAAGTATAATATCCACATTAAAGTTAGTAAAAAGGCATCTACTCCTTCTACCTCATTAAATATCCCAGTCTCTCTGAATATGCAAATTCTGTTCATTTCAAGATGTCTCCTACTTCAGTGTAAAGTCCATTCTCCATGTATCTGCCCCTGTGGCTTAAAGATTCTGCATCACACTTGTATAAGTTGCATATTGGACCAATACTTACACTGAACACTAATATAATAATACTAATATTATTCTGTGTTGCTGTGTTCTTTGCAGTGGATCATCAGTGTAACAGGCCTTATCAAAGGACTGTAGGACACGTCAACCCCCCCTGCTGTATTGAAACCCAAAACGGCACCATTAAGGAATCTGTCAGCGCCTGCTACATACAGAATGAAAACACATTTTCTAATTGTAAAATACATGCTTACATGTAAGTCACTCACGCAAACTTTGCTTCAGTTTCTGTCGGTCTTTTTTCTTGTGGTGTGTCAAGACAGTGTCCCCTACAGAGCTGATCATGTGCAGACAAACCAGAATAATGTGAACGTGAGAGAGGGGCCAAGGTTTGGGAAACACACATATTTGCTTTCTTGCCAAAAGTTAGATAAGAAGATTAATACCACGTTCATGTCCGTGCGCTAAATATGCAGCTAAAGCCAGGAGGCACTTAGCGAGATTAGCTAATGTTTGTATATGTCTACAATCGGGAGGTGATAAGCTTAGTATAAAGACGTATAAGATAGATTTTTTTTAACCTTTGGACAGAGCTGGGTTGGCTGTTTCCCTATTTCCATTTTAAGCTAAGCTGACCTGACCGTCTCCTGGCTGTAGCTTTATATTTACTGTACAGACATGGGAGTGGTATCAATATTCTCATCTAACTCTCAACAAGAAAGTAATAAAAGTATTTCTCAAAATGTTGAAATCTTTTGACAAAACATCTGTATCATCCACTAACATATGATGTCATTGAGATGTAGTTTTGGAGACTTTGTGGATCCAAATTGGCCCTTGTGTCACTGTAGAGGTTTTTGTACATTGATCATATTTGGAAAAAAGAAAATCTGCCATTCATGTTTTTTGTTCGTTTTTCTGTCTCTTACCTGCAGATTTACCAAAGGGAATAAAACCTGGTGTGTGGATCCAACATCCTCGTGGCTCCAACGAAGACTCCAGAGATTAAGTACAGTAAGTCATTATCATATTTTTAACCCCTTCATTGGTCATTCGTCTGTTTCTAGATAGCAAATAGTTTATGCCAGAACACACTGTGTGGTGGGGTTTTTTGTATTTTGTCCCTGTAGATGTTCCAGGTTTAGCCGTCAAATCAAATGCAGCATTAATGGGGGAATTTGAATCTGTATAATATGGAACCTTTTCTCCCACAGAAAGGAATATGTTGCGTCACATTGTGAGAGACCTTCGACTGTCACAACAACGAGGATGCACCATGAAGTCTATGCAGAAAAACACTTTTTTCTAATTATTTTGAAAAAATTCTCAATTTTCTGTCTTTGTATACATTTATATATTTATATATATATGTTAATAATGTCTTTGTAGGTATCTTTATTGTCTTCTAAACTAATACGGTTTTGACCGTTGTTGTCTTGGTGCTGTTGGTCAATGATATAATGTATGTACACTTTATACCAATATGTTTCCTTGGAAATCTGTAAAACATATCAAAGGAAAATAAAACCTTAAGGTCTAGAGGAAAAACTTTTTTTAAATATTTTAAATGTTTTCATTGGTAAATAAAGAGGCTTCCATGATGATGATGATGATGTTGAAAATTTCACCAAACAAGATCCTTAAAATCATATGTCTTCCAACCTGTGGTCAGTCACAGACATGATTGTTGCATAGTTATTTGTGTGGACATGTTGAGAGACAGGGAAACTACCACGTTACATCATTTTTACAGTGTCCACATTTGCTTTTTAAAGCAGTAGAGGTGCAAAAGTACATGCATTCTTTACTCAAGTAGAAGTACAGATACTTGTTAAGAATTTGTATAAAAGACCCTGCTAAAAGTAGAAGTACTGATTGAAGCAATGAGCAAATTCTTGAAAAACTACATCAATTAAGTATTTGTACTGACTTACTTCCCACTTCTAGATATGGCAGTGTTGGTCCACCGCTTTAGTAGACAGCTCAACAATCGTGGGACAGATTGCCATTTAAATCTTGTACGGACACTGATGGTCCCCAGAGGATGAATGACTTTGGTGATCCCCAGACTTTTCCTTTCGAGCCACCATGAGATTCACATTTATAGTTTTAAGTGAAATTTCACACACAGCCATGTCCCCCACAGGATAAATTGTACTTACTTTGGTGGTCAAGGTCAAGCATGTAACATTTAGGAGGATCCACTGGCAGGAATGGAATATAATATCCATATTATTATCCGTATTCATTAGCTTATAAATCACCTGAAAATAAGAACACCCTGTGGTCTGGTCTAACTTATGTATCTTGTCTGGAATTTGGGGGGTGGAGTGCATATTGGTTATGCTCAAGTCTGTACAACAGCCAATGCAGATGTTTTGGCCATTACACTGCAGCTGTGCAGTTGTGTCCTACAGATCATCTCCCAGAGCACGCATTCCCTCTACAGCAAACACTCCGGCTTTACAACCGTCTTCATATTCTGTACCTGATTCAACAAAAGTTTGTTCAGTGACCCTCCAGAATCAGGCTCATTATCGTACCTCGACCCAGAATGCCTTTCTCCTCCAGGTTTGGAGTGTGTCTCGTGTATTTACTGCTGATCCTCCCCGAACAAGGTGAGTGTGGCTTTCACTAGTGGCGTCTTTTAAGGACAGCTGATAACAGTGAACTGAGAGTGAAATAGCAAGGCACAGACTGAATTTAATTTTAAATTTAATTACTTGTATTGAATGTTAATGGAGAGAGTCCAGTGGTCAAATTTGTACTGGTGGGGTGTAATGGGGGTAGACAAGAATGCAAGCATATCATGAAAAATGACTTCAAGGTAATTCGTCACAGCTGTTCCTCCTGTTGTTCAGTCTGTGCTTGGCACACACTGTGCAACTGAGACCCAGAGTCAAAGAGAACAGAATATCAATCAGTCACTTTCCAGATTTGTGTTTAGAAAACCTCTCATCCACTAAATCAAAAAGCTTCTCCCTGGATGAGGGATATTTTCCCTCAGCAGTCTTACTATTGTTACTAATGTTATTCTGTGTGTTTGCGCTGCATTTTAGGGTGTCCTCAGTGCTACAGGCCTGTGGGCAGGAGTCCAGGACATGTCATTCCCCCCTGCTGTATGACAGCCTCAAAGGCCCGCGTCAGAGAACCCATTGTTTCCTGCTTTGAACAGAAAGAAACCACATTTTCTCATTGTAATATACGGGCATTCATGTAAGGAAAAGTATTAACTCGTACACTGTTGTTTTCTGTCGGTGTTTGGGTGGGTTGTGTCAGAAAAAGTCTCACGCGAAGCTAATCACAAGCAGACAAACCAGCATTAATGTAAAGTAGAGATATCTGGCACCTAGTAGTAGTAGTAAAACCTAATAAAAACTAAACTAAAGCTAAACATTTTTAAACAATAAAAACTAAACTGAAAGTAGAAAACCCGCTGGAAACTAAACTGAATTCAAAACAAAAATCAAAAATGAAATAAAAACTAATGAAAAATACAAAAATATAATTTATAGCTTTATAGCGTCTTTGAGCTCATTGTTTTGGTTTTATGGCCCGTAACTTTACTGTTCTGGTTTAAGCTGGGCATACACTGTACGATTTTTTTGGAAAACTGCCCTTTAAAGGACCAGTGTGTAGGATTTAGTGGCATCTAGTGGTGAAGTTACAGATTGCAACTGAGTGAAAACTGCTGGCGTCTGTATTTGACGACCTGGGAATGAGAACGGGCTGTGAAGTCTGTAGGAGACACTACACAGTACACATGATTTTTCTCCATAATTATTTTTTCAAGAAAAATTTGAATGTTTGTGTCCCTTTTTTACCTTTGCACCTCAACAGCTTCACTACTGAGAACAGAACACACCAGTGTGTGGACCCAGCAGCCAGGTGGCTCAAGAGAACATTCAAAGTGTTAAAAGAAGTAAGTTTGGAAGACACACTTTCAGGTAGAAATTTCACAGTCATGACCAAATCCCATTCATGATTTTTGTTTTTTGAAAAAATATATATTCCATATTCCCGTGATAACAAAACCCAAAGTGATGTACAGTTGCGACGCTAAATGTGAATTCCTTCTTCATTATCCACTAATGAGCCTAATGTGTTTTTCTCTCCACAGAATCAGATATGTTGCTCCCTCTTCTGAAAGGTCGGCTAAAATGAAAATGATGCATCACGACTTCCAAAGCAGAAATCTTCCCTTTTTTTTCCCCCTTTAAGATTCTTAATTCACATTGTCTATTGAATTAATACGCATCGGAATATTAGCTGCAGTATGTCTTTGTTGGACTCTGTAACTAATATAATACTTTTGAGTCTTATATGTGCAGTCTTGGTGCCATTACTACATACATATATATGGATACAGACCTTGACAATGTGTGAAAGAAAAATCACAGCCTTCATTTTTAGGAAAAAGAAATGTTTAGAGCCCAGATTTAGCAGCAAATTTAACATTTTCACTGCAATTTAAAGTGTGGTGATATGATGATACTGATGTATCAATGTATATGTACTTGAAACTGTACAGACAACTGTGAAGACAATAACTGTAGGGAGTTTGTGTAAAACAAGTGTTTTGGAGGAATTTTGAGCAGTTTATTTCCTGTGAATATTGATCAGAGATTAATTTTACTGATTACAGTCTGTATTTAGGAGGAATATTTTAACAATTATTCATTATTAAAAATTTGGTGTTTCCTTCTAATTGTTCTCTTTGGTTGTTACTTTTTGTACTTTTCTAATGCAGGATGAGGCTGTTAATCAGAGAGTGAAGACTCTGTGAATGTAAGTAAAGTCATTCCAGTGTGCGGTGGTTTATTTAGTAAATAACAATTTCATTTAGTTTTCTCACAGATATGAATGAAATGCTTTCATATTTTGTGTGTTTTTTTTAAAGTTTTCTTACACCTCTTATATTCAAGCAGGCCCTGAGGAGATACATGAATAGTTAACACATGGAGAAAGGACTAGAACATTGGTTTTTTTAAGTGAACACAAAATGGAATACGTGTATTCCTACAAACTGTTTAATCGTGGATTGAATCCATCCATTTAAATGCAATAACTGACCAGCAGATGTTGCAATTTTGCTTCAAATTCAAAACACTTTGGTCCTCCCGTCACCATCACCATCACTAATAGAAACAACAACCTATTTAAAGTCACTGTTCCTCAGGAGCTTGAGCAATCCTTCAAAATAAGACAAACAAATGCATGTTTAGTGTCAAGCTTCCGGCAGCTGAGAAGAATAAAGCTCGAGTCAATCTTCACACACAGTTTAGTTTAAATACAAAATATTTATTGACATGCCAAAATAGCATCTTTATATATTATACATTTTATCTTATATACACTGCCTGATACAATTATTTTGGAGCCCTGTAACCTCAAACTAAGGCCACAATGCAAACCACAATGTCCTCTTCTCTCCGTCTTAAAGTCTTTGAAGCTATTCCTCTCAGCGCCACACTCACAGCAGTCTCGCGTTGTCACCTTATTAACAGTAAACCGCTCGATGCGTCGAGTTCACAGCAAAACACCACCCTTGCATTTCTGAAACAGCGGCTGTGGTGGCTCAGGGTTTAGTGTCTGTGTCTGCCTGGCTGGGAGGAGGATCCATCAGGTCCTTGAATCCCAGTTTCTCCAGAGGTTCCTTGGTCATCAGCTGACTGGAGAACACACGATAACAAAAGGAATGAGCTCGGATAAAACTGCAGACAGTTCTTGTTTAAAAGCACAACCACAGCCAACTTTTACTGAAGTTTCTTACTGGTCCATGCGGCATTCCAGGTACTCCTTAGACTGCAGTCGGCACATGGAGTTGTCGAAGCTGTTGTCTCTCAGGCACTTCATGAACTGCTCCTTGAAGGCTTTACACTCTCCTGAAATAATAACAACAACAAACACATTCAGCGCCAAGGTTCCAGTCATGTGCTCATACGTTCATACCTTTGTTAACATATTCTCTTCCTATGTTTGTATTTATATGTATGTGTATGATTGTGTATGTATACCTATATGTATATACTGTGTGTATGTGTATATATGTATATGTATTTGTTTGTGAAGCACCTTGTAACTGTGTGTTTTAATAAATGAAGCTTTACTCACTTATCAGTACAAAACAACTCCAACCTAAACAAACAGGATTAACCTTCTACAAATGAAGCAGCGTGGTCTGCAACTTGAGAAACGGCTTTAAACTTGTTCTCGTTTTCTTCGTACAGATTATTGTATCATCCATTAGGGAAGAGGAGCCTTTGAGGAATATGTAGGTTCCTTCAGAACACCGGTTTGTGCTAATAAACAACCTGCTGTGTTCTTCAAACCTCGCAGAGTCTCTGTCTTCCACAGAAACGGAGAGCAACGCGCCCTCGTTACAATGCTAACACACCAGAGGCACAAACGGCGGTTTAATTAGCTGTGAGCTCATTAAAAGCAAGATATTTTTTATATAAAATGGAAGAGAAACGACCATTGTTGCGAACTACAGAGAGCAGAAGCCCTGCTGAACGTGTGGAGTGCAGAATGAGTCGTTGAACCGAGGCAGGCAGGCAGGCAGTGTGTTAGGCTAACACCGTTAGCTCACCCAAATGGTCCAGAGGGAACGAGCCCTTGTCGGGAGGCCGAGGTTTGAAACTCTTCGACCCGAAGTTCATCGCGGTAGACATGTTGTCTTCTTGTTCAACAACAACAATAACAACAATAACGTACAGCAGCAGCAGCCTTGACCCTGTTGGCGACTAAATATGACGTCTGTATCCGCGTCGCCTCGGCAGACAGACATTAGTAGTCGATTGAATCGCATTGGTGATCGATTCACTTTTTCGATTATTAAATAATAAGTCCTAATAATTTATAGAGAAACAACACATGTCCATCAAACTTATTATTTTAAAGATGTAAATCGGGTATTATTTTGTTTTTTAAGTGATTAGTTTAGATTTATAAACTTTAAAAAAGCTTAGCATTAAATGCACACTAATAAAGTAAGTTAGTGAGAAAAGGATAAAATAGCACAAGGGTTATAAAAGATTATTTGTCTGTCTTATTTTTTATCCTTTAATCTAATAACATAATACATTATAAAAGTATATATTACTAGCTAATGACAAAGTTTAAAAAACGATAATTCCTGGAAACTACACTATGTATGTCGATTATTGATATTAATATTACAATGAATGCAATTTTGTCTCATTATAAGTGTTGTACTGTATTCTGTGTTTTTTTAAACTGTAAAACTGTAACTTTAGGTGGAGGCTACCTGCCTCTGCCTGCACTCTATACACTCTATACTATATATATATATATATATGTTTTAAACTGTGCAAAATAAACAAAACTGAAACCTATAAAGTAAATCCTCCACAATATATGACACATTTAAATACTATAATAATACCAGCCTATATAACACCATACTATAATAATGAATATAATATCATACTTTAGGAATATCATATTATGAAGATGCTTAGCGTGGTTGTTTATTTTTATTTTATTATTTTATTTATATGAACCTCTCCTATAGTTCCCCTCTTGTGCGTTAGTCTCCAGTTGTTTTATTCTATATATTTGTACAGTTTTATTCTGAGAATGCTGGAACACTGTTGTTGGAGATAATGACTGTTCAAAGAGTTATAGATTTCTTTTTATTAATTTCTATGAAACGCGTTCTGATGGTCCGCCACTGGATGTCTCACTCCCATAAGATATCAGAGAGGATGGAGGGGAGAGAGGGCAGAGGAGGAGGAGGAGGTAAAGGTGAATGGTAAATATTAGGCTTGATTATTAATGCACGTGGAGTGGAATCAGTAATAAGACTATCAGTGAAAGAGAGAGAGAGAGAGAAAGAGAGAGAGAGAGAGAGAGCGAGAGAGCTTTCCTCCAGCATCGGCTCGGATCGCTCAGTCTCGTCCAGTCTTTCTCCTCCACTTCAGATCGGAGGTGACAGGTGATCGGGCAGTCTGTCTCTCGCTCTGTCTGTTGTCATGTTGCCCTGTCTCTGGCTCTGCTCTTCTCGGACTCCAGCAGCGGATGTTCTTGCCAGGCTTTCTTCCCACCGCGGTGAGGCTGGACGGATAGAACTCACCATGGCGCTGGAACGGAGGGGAACAACCGGTCCTGCAAGACGTGCTGGCGAGACCGGGCAACGAACGTGCGGGAATGCGGCAATCCAGGTAAGCAAAACCTCAACCCCCCCCCCCCCTCACACACACACACACACACACACACACACCACAGACCACAGACTTTATGCAGCCAGTGCATGCAAGGTGGGGAACCCAGCCCACTGGTGCTTCAAAACCAAAGGACTGAATGTGGTCAGTGATATACTGACAAAGGCCTGGCAGGACACATGGAGACCTGGAGACAGCCTCTTCTGCAGGTATAATAGGGCCTGAGAGGCATGGACTTCTGGGCTTAGTCTGAGCCATAAACACATAAACCACTGTGTGTGGTTGTCACAGGTGTGTGAGGTGTACAAAGACATGTCAACTATCCCCCACAGCTATTACTGGTTGTTACTGTGTGTGTGTGGTGTGTGTGGTGTGGTGGTGTTGTGTGTTTCATCGTGTCTACACTGTCAGCATCCTCCAGTCCACACAGCTCGCTCCAGTAATTACCGGTGTGTGTATTTCTTTGTTTACATGTTGTTTTTCATTTGCAGGGACACTCATTTCTCTATTAAGCGGCCCCGTTCCTTTTCTTCATCCCTCCATCCCTCTCTCCATGCGTTCTTCCTTTAATCCCCACCCCTCCTCCCTCTCCTCCACAACCCTCCCTGCCTTTCTTCTTACTGAAAATGGCAATAAACCCAGATGGGAGTGGCCACAGAGGCTCCAGTACGGGCCGTACGCCCAGTGTTTGGAGCCGAGCCCGCCCAGGATGCCTGTTCCTTGGCCCTGGCCGCGGCTCCTCTGAGGACTGGCTGTTAGTGGAGCAGCTTTTGGAGCCAGCGGCGCCCTCGCAAAAAAACATTTCGATGGCTTTGTCTGAGCGGCGGACACTTGAGGAGGGTTTTCATTTTGACCCAGAGGGTGTTATCTTGGTGAGGAATAAGTAAATGGCTCTCGGCGTGGTCGTGTGCTGTGTGAGCTTTTCATCAGTCAAGAAGTTTGAACTTGGTCCAAGACTTTCGATTTATGACCTGCAAAATCACATTCCCATCAGCCTCAGCTCTACTTGGTGTTAAGTGCTAATTAGCCACCTCTGCGCCTTAAGTACAGCCTCACAGAGCCGGCTGCAGACTCTTGTTTTGGGAAAATTATTTTTTCCCAATTACCGCTAACCACATAGCTTTCTTTGACCTTCGGAATAAACTGTTGTGCATTGATCTACAGTGCGTGGAGGAAACACTGGCTCTGATTGTTGCACACTGGCTCTGATTGTTGCCCTCCTGAGATTGCTCATCACTGTTGCTCGGCAGATTTCACCTTTGCCATCATTACATAATCAAAATTTAGCCTTGGTGCGGTGAAGGTGAGACAGATGTTCTGTGTTGTGCAGCAGTTGCAGTCAGAGAAGCTGGTAATTGCAGGGCGACCGATTGATCACAGCTAGGGAAATCTCAGCTGGTGAAGAAGAACTCATGTCGGCTCTCTTATCCCTCAACAAGTGCTTAGATTGCCGAGAACAAGGCACTTTAAACACAACTGCTAGTGAAGGCAGCTTAGTGGTCAACAGCAGTGTATGTTCGGCCGAATCCAGCGGCTGCTTTCTCCCGTGTTTGCATTGGAACACCGGGCTCATTTCGGGAGAGCTGGCTGCACAGAGGAAGAATGTTAGGATAGCCATCCATCAACTGAGCCGTTATCTTTCTTCCCCTTCTCTGCTACCAGATCAGGCATTCCCAGGCTCATAATTCGTATCTCATAATGGTCAAGATATGAATTATTGATGCTGGTTCGGCGGCTCCTTCCCAGATGGGGACAGGATCTTATCTCAGTGGCTTTTTCAGGAAAACATCATAGTTTCATTACAGCTCAAAATACCACAAATCGTCTCAGAAAAGTAAACACACAAACATATATTGTACTGGAGTGGGTGTGAGCTGAGGTTACTTATAAGGACTTAAAGGGATAGTTCTGTTCTGTTTGAAAGTGGTGTTGTATGAGATACTTACCCGTAGTCAGTGTATTGCCTACTGTTAGACGGCAGTCGGCACGCACCTAGTTTGGAGAAGCAGACAGGAGTACCGGCATGGAAGCTAGGCAATTCGGTGCTAAGGGTGGGGGCAACAACAAAACATAGCCACCTAAAAAGGCCCACCTAAAAAAAGAATCAATATCAGTTTATGTAGTGTAGTTATGTAGGTGTAGTGTTTACCTAGCGTTAATATCGATCGACTATGCTCCCTTCAGAGCCACCAGAGTCCTTTGACAAAAACATTTTACCATTGTCATTTTACCTCGCAAAACACAGGGCCCATCCACCGCCCAATCGTGAAATAAGCTCGATGTGCGACTTTGGTGTTTTAACACATTCATTTGGTCTGAACTAACGTTAGCTGCTGCGGATCAAAAGCAGCAGTTTGTAGACCAGCAGCTTCCATGCTCTGCGAGGTAAAATGACTTTTTTTGTGTCTGGTGGCTTTAGAGAGAGCCATATAATAGGGCCATTTTCCCCTTCGGAAAGGGCTGTCTGACAGCGAGGTAAAGTGGTGAAATAAATATAGCGTACACTAATATTGATGTTTTTAGGTGTTTTGCATTTTTTTTGCAATTTTGCAGAATAATAACTATAAGCTGAGGACCTCCAATGTGGCTGACGCGTTACATCACATGAAACCCCTCCAATGTATGCGAATCTGCAGTCTGACAGAGTAAAGACACACTATCACACCATCAACAGTGTCCTGGCTGTCCTCCCTCACTCCTGCCTTATCTTCCCATCACAGATACAACATCCACTAAGCAGACATAAAGCCTGCTCTAATTGGTCTGAGAACACACAAATTGGCAACACCGCCTGTGCATTTTTCGTGCTTAGTCATTCTTACTCTGCCCTTCCATACCTTTGCCTTTTTTCTCCCTATCTTTTTTGTCCGCTGGTGTGCTCAGATGAGACCGCTGAGAGGCAGGGTTTCTCTGTAGCTCAGCAGCGCTGCGGTTCTGCCCTTCGCTAAGGACGCACAAATGAGTTATTTCCTCCAGAGAGAAGCCTCAGCAGTCCTCTGAGGTACGAGGAAGGTGTTTGTTGAACAGCAAAAGCAGCAGGAGCTATGATGACATAGGAGGAAGGTTCAGGCTCATATGGCAGCCTGCTTATGAGTTTCCAGTCTATTTCTCAATGTCTTTTAAGGGCAAGTTTGAGAAAAACTTTTCTTCATTCAAACTGAGATATAACCTTAGCCTTAAAGCAGTGTATTTGCTGTGGGCTTTTATTCTGAAAGCCCTGCCCTTGCACGGATGTTTTATTTGTAGTTTAATGAGAAATATTCAAAACTTACATTTGTAGGCATAGGTTTTCTGGCCATAGCACAGCATTCAACCTTTGTGCCCTCCCCATGCAGTGAATAGACACACTTTATGCTCAAAGCTAGCATTTCACACCATTACTATCCGCTTTTACCCTATCCCCATGATACCTTGTGACTTCTGTTATTCCTGTTACTGAACTAGCGTCTGCAAAAATTTGCATTATGCTACAGGTGTCTTCCCTTTTCTTACAGCTTTTTTTGGGAGATTCCTTATGTGGGGATAACAGCCTGTTACACCTTTAACGATAATACCTCTGTCTTCTACTACCGAGGGATGGGAGGTTGCAATGACACCTCTATTAATATGATGACGTTTCTAGTCAGCCGGTAGCCGAGCAGCTGACCCCAACACACTTCTTGGAAGAGTCTGTGTCAGGGTGTAGGATGAAATCATAAGTCATAACACAGATATATTGCAGGTGTGTGCATAGGAATCAGGAAGAGAGCATGGACACACGTCACTAGTACACAGGGAATCATTTAGGAAACCCAAAAATACCCCAGAATGATTACCTCTCTCTTTCTCCATGGCGGAAGGTAATAAAACTCAAATTGCAGCTACAATTGGCAAGAATCTGGCGATACGATACGTATCACGATACAGGGGTTATGATTCAGTATATTGCCATATATTGCAATACTATAAGCAAGGCCATATATTGCAATTTTTTAAATATCTAACTTAAGAAAAACTGTCATAGTGTAAAAAACACACCACCATATGCATACAATCTGAGTTAAAAGACATTTTTATGGAATCAGATCAGTGGGATCTGCATTTCCCTGTAACATCCAGCGTCATAGCCCTCAGTTTATGTTTACAGCACTGCTATCTAGCTGTTGGGGGTTTAAACACAAAAAATCCATACTGTGTTTTTGAGAATTCATACAATAAACAAAACAAAATATTTTCTTACACCCCTAATACGCAGATCCAATTCCACAGATACAAGTGAAATCCGTAATGCGTATATTACATTTAATGTTGAGAAAACCTTGATGATTTTCTTATAATGGACATTTTTGACATTTTTTAGAGTAAAACTGAAGTCAAATCTGAAGACTGTAACCGCTGTGGAAATGAAACACTTTGCCCGGGCCAGAGGGGTTTAGCCGAGACATGAGAGGGTCACAACCTCAGCTGGACCCGCCGTCCCGTCATTAACCCCCACCATCACGAAGCCGCTGACAGACTGGTGTGTACATACGTCCAGACATACGAATAAACTGCTGCAGATGCAGAAAAGTGCCTGCCAGTGCTGCAGGCACAGGGGCTGCCATTGTGTAAATGCCACCCCCCTCGTTCATTTATCCTGCATCTGCCCTGCAGTGACGCTACAGGCGCTTCTTTCTTCAACCTTGCGCGGCCAAATCAAAAGCTCTGTTGTCTCTAAACCAAACGAGCCATGTAGCTCCCTGACTTCTCTCTCAACAATTCCTCCGAGACAGAGCCCAAGGCGCAGCAGCTCTTTAACAAACACGCCTCAAACAGCATCTGTCACAGAGTCACACTACATCGGGAGTTCTCCACCTCTCGCTCGTTACGACCGTGCATCTGTTGTTCACAGTAATCCTGTTGAGAAACATCTTCTGCGTGCATGTAGAGGAGGAAGCCCTGTGCCTGTGTGTCCATTGGTGTGTGTGTGGTTAGTTAGTCATGCGGCCCCAGTAATCTCCATGAGTGCTGTCTGCTTCTCTGTAAGGCCTGACTCAGACAGCGATGACCTCACCGCTGAATGGCTGGTTGTGTGTTTTTGTGTCAGCAGGGTTGTGCGTAGGTGTGTATTTTCCTGTGTGTATTGCTGGCAAAAAAAAAAGAACATGTTACGGATGAAAAAAGCACGAGGTTTGATTTCTTCACATGAAAGCGCCATCTCGAGCGCTTTGAGCTTGATCACGATCCAGAGGGATTAAATCATGAGTTGACATTTATAGAAATATTGCCTTCTTGTCATGGGTTAAAAGAGATCAATCGAAGGAAGATTATCGTTGATGGCAGCGGCGCCCCTCAGGGGATCTTGTGAGCTCACATCATCTCTCTGCACCATGAGGAACCCACACTCTTCCTCCCTTCCCTTCCTACCGCATCCCTCCTACCTCCATCACCTCCTCATTCCTGACCCTCTCCTCTCCCCTGCTGCTCCCCCGTCAGGCTCTGTGGTATCTCCATCTATGCTTTCTCCAGCCTCAAGAGGACTGAGAAATGCAAGAATAGGTTTTTTTTTTGCCCCCTTTCTCTCCCTCCGTTGGCTCTCTAATGATTCCCTTGAGTGCTACTCCCTCTCACTGTGCGTGCATTTGTGTGTGTGTTCACATGGTCGCGGTGCACCACGCTGTTAGGGCCTCCTTGTGTGAGAAATGGCAGCTGAAGAGAGAGTGAGAATGAATTACTTTTGCATGTTACCCGTTGAGGACATGGTACTCTCTGCCGCTTGTGACCATGCATACACTCTGCATGTTAACACGTGTGCAAATACAGTTTACAACATACACACACACATTCCAACATCATGAATAGAGCCTGACTGATACATTAGTTGTTATAGGCTGATTTTAGCGGTTCATGGTTTAATTCTCAGCTGTAAACATCCTTGTTACAACTATAGCATTAAAGCTGCAGTAGGTTACTTTTATGAAAATATTTTTTTGTCACGATTTTGTGACAGTAGTACAATCTGAAAAAAATTACGTTCCTCTGACTCCTCCTTGTGCTCCTGATGGAATTAGCAAAAATCTATCGGGCCTGAACGAAAATGACTAATCAGAACCGAGAAAGATAGTTGATTTTTAAGTCTCCTTAACAGGGCGTCACGTACCAACAGTGGGACTGAGACTAAAAACTATCTTCAAGCCCCCAACCCAAAGAGTCTTTTCTATCTTTCTCTGCTCTGATTGGCTGTTTTCTGTTGGGTACGATGGATTCTTGCAAATGCCACCAGGAGGAAGCTGATTTTTTCTGTTTTTATCTGCCTCATGTGCTACTGTCAGGATATAGTGAGAATTCTATCAAATATGACAAAAAGTTATTACCATAAAGGTTACCTACTGCAGCTTTAAAGGGATCCTTATCAACAATGTTTATATTAGCTGCTTATCAATCAAATGTCAATATCAGTATAGGCCAGTATTGATAAGGTTTTCATGAATGAAATGCCATGATTATGAACCAAAACGCTAAAGAAGAGAAGATTATTTCATTAGTCAATCAATAGAAAACTAATCAATCATTAATCATTAATCGTTTGTGATTTATTTAGCAACAAGACTATAGTGATTCTAGCAGCTATGAGGCTATATATAGTTGTGCTTTGAGCTAAAAACTAACATGCATATTTTTAGCAGATATATTGTTTACTATGTTAACCATCTTACTTTAGCCTTTTAGCATGATAGGGAACATGAAATTGTGTACCAAATGTCATGACAATTCATCCAATATTTGTTTAGATATTTCAACAAGTTCTAAGCTGCTTAGATCGCCTACACAGATAGAAATGTTTAAAACTTTGTCAATATGGACATGCTACACATCATTAAATAAACAATTTGGTATTTGGTATTTCCCATGTTTAATAAGCAAGAGATTTGTACAAAGGGAATTAAAGGCCTGTCCCATAGACGCTGTTCCAAATATTGGCAGGTTGATTTCAGTTACTGAAGCACATAAAAGCCCAGGCTATTAATTGAAGGCAGAGATTTTTTAGTGAATCTTGTCCTGGAGTCAGGTTTGCCAGCACAAAACAGAGACAGATGGACATCTACAACAGGACATTAATTGTATTTAGTTTGTTGTCTGAATTTAATTGCATAATTCATTATCTTGGAGTTGAACCAGCAGGCATCCTTGAGAAACACACAGAGCTAGGTGAGCAAAATAAATATACTGTGTTTGTGAGAGGGACAGAGGATTTGTGGCTGTAAACTGTTCTGCTAATCTTAGTGTGAGGGATAGGCCGACGACGCTGCTGATTTCATTCAAACTGTGGTCTAATTGTTGACAGCGAGGATGACACTTTTTGTTGCTGGTTTTACTGGGTAGTATCTGGTTTATTAATCTAGCCAGACCCGTGACGTGCGCTCTCCTTGGTACCGAAGTGTTGCCGTTTGGTAGATTACTGTGAGGATTATTGCCTTGCATGGCGTCTTGTTTCTCAGTGGTAAGCTGGTAGTGAAGGCCAGTAACACCGGGCTGGCTGTGGGGATCCTGGTGTGGGTGTATGAATATTCAGCTGGCTCTGTCCAGCTTTGGCTGCTGCAGCAGCAGAACCTGCGACTGGGCAGACTGCACAAAAATATCATAAACTCACTCAGTAGCTAGAAAATAACATATGTTATTATTTCATATGATACATTTATAACTTATAAGATAATGTTTGATATGCCACAAGGTATACAAGCAAAATATAACAGCAAAATTATATGTTACTATATAAATATTTAGTGGTGTTAGAAATTACATGCTAGAATGTGGTGTTTTAAGTATTTTTAGCCCATTGTAAGTTACTACACTCTACACATTCTAAATATTATAGGAATATTATATTAGTAGGCTGCTGGATTAACATGATACACTGTGAACTAGTGTTCCAATTTTTGTATGATTCAATAGGCATACTTCCTTATTAATGATTATATCATTCAGTGTTCTAGGACTGTGGAAAATTGTGGTAGCCATTTTTTTTTTAAATTGCCACCAATTATTTCCTCAGTCAGAAACTCAACTGACAGTGAAAATAAACATTAGTCACAGAAGGAAAAATGATTGTGTAATCCATATTTGTATATGACTTAATAGCAGCAGTTTTTAGCCATGTCATGCTGATGTTGATTTTTTCTCCATAAGGGGGGTTTACATTACGATGATGATACCTTTCAACATTATTAATGTCATATTATGAACAAGAAAAAAAACACTATTCACTGAATCAGGTTGCGTGTGATTGATTCAACCGTTAATTATTTGTTTTATTAACCAAATAATTGATCTATGAAGTGTCAGAGAATGGAGTGCAACAGGGTGACATCCAACCAAGTGTCCAAAAGAGATCGATATGACATTTTATGTCAGTTTCAGTTATATAAAACACAGACAAACACAAATGACTCATACTTAAGGAACTGAAACATTGTTTTACTTTGATTCCCTTTATATAAACCACAAACAATTAATTTTCTATTGATTGTCTGATCTATTAATGGACTAATTATTTCAGCACTCTATTTCATTATATCTTGACCAGGATTGTTTGTCATTTATCGTTACCAGTGAGCCAACTTGCGCTCTGTTGTGTGTTATGCTTTCTTTTTATTTACCCACTGAACTTCAGTTTCCCCCAATCAGATTATTTCTGCCATCAGTGCAAAACTCCAGTCTACAGTTTCATCTCTCGCTCCCTCATTTTCTGACACTCTGTTCTGTCGATGTCTCTGACACACTGCGTCTCTGACTTTGATAACGTCATTTGCATGGACAGAATCAAAGTGTGATACAGTGACTCAAATGTACCTTTGCTGAACACCCACGGATGCTGCTACTGAATCACGCTGCAGAGAAAAAAAACACGTCTATTTTTCTTTCTTTTTTGCGCATTCTGTCTGTCTGCTGTTGGTTTTCCTAGCGCTGTAGCCAAACCGTGTGTTTAGTCACATGCTTGTGTTGGCAATAAACAGCATACGGTCTGTTTAGAGATGGTGCACAGGTGTGTGTGTGTGTGCATGCATGCCAGAATGTGTGTGTGTGTGTTTGCACTTTTCTGTTTTTCTCGTCTCATTTTAAAAGTATAAAATATTGCATGAGCGTATAAATGTGAGCGTCTATATCTGCATGCATGTGTGCGCATTTTGGACCCTGGTGATGTAACTAACCTGATAACAGCCTCGGCTGAGTTCTGATCAGATCTCAGGCGGTCTGTTTCCTGTCAGTAGGCTAAATAGGATTTCCCCAAAATCACATTCTGCCGCCCTGCTCTCCTTTACGAGCGGGGACACACTCTACCAGAGTCCCTTGTAATATTTGCTTCATTTAATTTGCTCCTATTACCTCTTAACAGTGCCAGCATCAGCACTTTCAGTATTTATAGCCTGAACCTTGAGCTGGTGTTCTCTTTGTTGCAGCGCTTTTTTATGACAAGATTTTCTCACCCCTCCTTTTTTTATCTCTCTTCTATCTCCATCACCTTTCTCTCTATCGTCCTCCTGCACTGCTTTGCCCGATTTCATTTCCTCTCCCTTCTCTCTTTGTGCCAAAACCCACTTCCCCTGCTTTCACCCCCGTGCTTTTTCTCCCTACGTCATCCCTCTTTCATTCCCCGCTCGCCTCTCCCTCCTTCCCTCCCTCCCTTTCTTTCTCTCTCTCTCCCTCTCTCTCCTGCAGAGCCGGACTGGGCGTCGCTGACTTTGGGTGTGTTTGTTTGCCAGGCCTGCTCGCTCCTTCACCGGAGCATCCCCCACATCAGCCGGGTCAAGTCTGTGCAGGACACATGGGATGCCAGTGAGGTGGAGGTAAAATCCCGACGAAAACATGCGCACTTCCAAAATAAAAGAGCACTTCCCCTTTCTCTCAGTGACATTTAATATTTGACTGGTATCATTTTACTTCATTCCAGCAGTCGAATAGATATGCCAACATCTGAGACATTGGGCCTCATGCAAGAACATCTTTGTAATCTTTTATTTATTGCTTTGTATTAATGCACTTAAAGCTCATAAATGCCACCTGTTCATGATCAGGTGTGTGTTTGTGAGGCACAATCCCTGCCCCTAAATTGCCATACAATGCTCCCTCTTCTGTTCTGTTTATGGGCGAGTTTCCTTCATTATGTCACCAAGGAGTTAAAGGAACTTCACACCACTGAGCTGTATGTTCTGCTGTCAGGAATCAGCAGACCACAACAGTTTTAGTAGTCGTATTTGGGCACCCGAAATAATACAGCTTGCATCGGTGTTGCACCAAAGCAGCTGATGGAGTGAGAGCATCACTTTTTCTTAAACCACTGGTTCGTTCCACTTAAAGGAATAGTTTACATTTTGGGCGAATAGTAACAACGGGTAACAATCTGCTCAGCACTTTTAAGGGGCCTACTAATTAACACGTTCTATCTTTGTTTAATCCAGACAGTGTTTTGCATGTTTCACGGCCACCGTAGTTTCTCCTTTGTGCTTGGAAGGAGAGGGTGAAGAGGGGGAGTTGCAATCGGCAGCTACACTGCTAGATGCCAGTAAATCCTGCACACTAACTCTTGGCAGGAAAGCAAAATGTGGAACTGTGCCTTTAAGAACAAAACTGTTTGCACAAGTGGTTCATGCACAGGCCAAATATAACGTGATGAACGGTGTCCAAGTTCTTAAGTCTGCATACTAATTGTGTGCAAATGCCAGTGCGTGCAACATAAGAATGCATATTTAGTATGTGAATGGGGTGAATATGCAAACAATACAGACAAAGAATATTAAGTCTGGAGCCCATGGTAACAAGAGAGTGTACAAATGTACCATTATTTTTTTGTTGCTATGGAAACGACCCAGTCTGGGGACATTTTCTTAACAATATGACAGAAAGTAAGGCAGGATGAGGAAACATGTCACTGAAAGAAAGGCAAAGTGATGGTGATGCTTTTTTAAACCCGAAGCAGCTTTTTGCACTGCACTTGGAGGTCTGTGGTGGAGGTTTTTTTTTAGTTTTTAGGAAACTGGAGAATAATGGGTTACAGCAAGGATCAGAGTTTTATCTGGCTTAATATACCCAGCATCAATCAGTTGAAGATGCTTTGATTGGCTCTGATACCAGCGCCTCAAGATATCTATAGTCCTTGCGCAGGACAATGACTTCTTATCTGCTCAAGAACATTGATCTTTAGCTGACCTCCCTTTGGAAGGAGAGAATTTCCTCACAGGGATCAATAAAGTATCATTCCATTAGGACAGTTTTCTCCTGTGTGTAAAAAGAAGCTGAGCTGTTGCGTGATTTACAAAGGAGCCGACAAACAGAAATACGTCAGCAAGAAATATGAGTTCTGTGCAAAATTGTAAACACAGAAATACGTATTTTTTAGGTTTTGCTCTGCTGGGGAAGCGAGAAATTGTCCCTTGAATGGATCATGTCAGCGCTTTAACACCACCGCTGGGTGACAAAAAGGACTTTGGGGGAGGTGATGCCGATGTGAGTCATGATGAAAAACGGGAGGTTGGAAGTGTGGGAGGACAATAATTGGGATGTAATGGGGATTTGACTTAAGGGGAAAGTGGGGAGGCAGTATGAGGTGAAATGCGACAACAGTACAAGAGCATTAGGAGATTGGATGACTGGATTTGATTGCAGCGTAGGAAAAAAGGGGAACAAGGGCCTTTGTGTTGTCTGTGTTAAATCTGTCTGTAATTGTAGTATTGGGAGAGTTTAGGGGTGATTTTGAAATACTAGAGCTTATTGTTGAGACTTCTGGAGCTGTTGTGGTCCCCCTCCAATAAAACATCCACAATCAGAGGAGACACTTTACAATAGAATCCAGTTTATTAGCCGCACCTAGCTAATACTGGGTAGGAGCGTCTTGGGTATAACAAGGTGCCACAAACGCCTAATGACGATAGGTCATTAGGCGTTCTCAGACCGGAGGAACTTTTTTATAGCTCCTACTTTTGATTAGGTACTCTCCCAGCTCAAGAGCGCCTGTATAGTTCTTGGGGGTGCTCCCCAGTGGGAAGTTCCTCTCAGGGAGTTCCCAAACTGTTTGGTCTTGAGATCAACTTTTCTTAAAATAATCTGAAGAATGGCTTCATGCCTTGTGAAAGCACCTAAACGCAATCATAGTAGCCTTAAAATAGGCTATATGGCTATTGGTAATATGGCTGATAATCAAACAGTTGTCAAACTAAGAACAATACAATAATTTGACATTTTAAAACAAGAAAAGCATTCAAAAGTACATTTATGAGAAGATGGAACACACTTAAAACCAAGCGGTAACCTCCATGGCTGGCAAATGAAGCCAACACGGAAGTAACAAAAGCTGCAGTTCCTCTAATGACCACTTGAGGCTGGCTCCAAAAGTGACTCAATCTCTATAAGGTCCCATATTAAAATGCCCAACTTTACAGCAGAAATAAACATGTTAACAGTGGTACAAAAAATATAAAATATATTAAATATATTCTATAGCTAATTTCACCATTCATGATAACTATACAGGGCTAAGTTTTATATAACCTCATTGTGATTTTTTAAAATCTTTATCTTAGTTCTTATTTTGTTTTCCACAACGACCATATTTGGCATTCTGTATGTGAATGGTCCACTACGTGCACGAGTAGATGGATGTAAAACAAATGAATATCCTTCTTATTGTGTGATGGTGGGGAGAAATGAGACCCCAGCTCTTGCTTTTATACGATGCCACTGTAAAGAGGCAAAATCAGACTTCTCAGTCTCATTTGTTGTTGCCATGTAAATCACGTCATCATGAAGATTTGGTTATATTATTGAACAGTAACTGAATGTCATGCTCTGCAGACGCCTGCAACTCACAGTCTGGAATAGTAAGCAGTTTAGATAAAGGGAAGGGTAACCAAATGAAGTGGATACTGAGCAGAGGTGGTTATGCAACACTTTCCTGATCTTTTGTTTTGATGATACTGATATCATGCTCTAAATGTCACCTCCGAAGTGTCAGATGCGTCACATTTTGGCAGCAGGTGTGTCGCGTGTTTTTCCGTGACTTTCTTCAGAGGTTTGTATTTTGGTGGAATTTCTGCCGCTATTTGACCTTCACAATAAAACACCACAGTGCTACATCCCTTCCAGAGCCCCTTAGAGGATAAGAGAGGCGTGTTGAGGGATTCAGCCAGCTGGATTGGACTCAGGGATTATCCTTGGATGAAACGACAATGGAGGGAACGAGGGCAAAAGGCAGATACGTGCCATTTCCGCTATTAATCCTATTGCAATGCAGGGGCCTCATTGTCAACTGAAGACATTCTGTCATACTTAAGATTTTCTATGCCTGTCTCATTTAAAGTTTAATGTTATTTTCTTCTTCCTATTGTAGTTTTGTTGTCACCATTCTTTGGGTCTTATATCCTTGAAATGGCATGGCTGCTGTTATGTAAAAAGTGTTTCCTAGTGGCATTTTATTTTATAATTCTTATTTTACAACGTCTTTTAGGAGCAAAGATGTTGGATGTTTTTATTTGATATGATTTTATTTTGAAATGTGTTATTACAAATTGCACAATTTCTGTAAGATGTAAAAATACACAGTAGAATATTATTTATGGCTGGTTCCCAAACACTAAAAAAGTATTGCCAGAATAAAATACAATGCCTATCAAATGTCGCTGGTTAACAACATGGTTAAATATGCTGTTAGATTAAATTTGACATTTTAAATGCAGCAATGTCTGAAACTACTGTATATTGTACTGAGGTGATATTGAGGTGATTTTAGATGACCAGGTTGCGTTGTCTTGTCTTTTTCTTTCAGTTGATGGCTGCAATGGGAAACAATGCAGCCAAGGCCAAATATGAGCAGAAGGTCCCTGCTTTCTACTACAGACCAACACACACTGACTGCAAGTAAGTACTCGTCCTTTCAAAGCACGAATAATGCTGCAACTTTGTATCATACACAGTATAACACAGTAATAACTGACTAGGCTAACTGAGCTGACTCCCACTACTACTAGTGTTTTGGAGCACATACTAGTGTTAAAGACGGTATAGTACAATAGATTTAGTGCCAATCTACCTTATAACAATATGAACTTTACAACTATCTCCTTTTTTTGCGTAGTTATTACATATTTTGTCAGTCAGTTCTCCACTGAACTTTCATAATGACACCAGCATTCCCATGAAGGTCAATGTTTGTGTGTCAATGTGTAACATAACCTTTGTTGGACAAAATATCAAAGCTGACTTACAAGTTCACTTATGTTTTGGCTCCTGTTTCCTCCTTTATAAGCTGTAAAAATATTAGTGTGTCCTTTTTGTGTTCTATTTCCCAATATGAAAAGCACAGCCGTAAATAATAAAAGTAATGCTGGCTGAATAGAACGGAGCAAATATTAATATTATCAGTAACACCTGTGCTTTTGTGTACTGTGAAATAGGCCTAAAGATCATGGATGTATTAGACAGTGGTTTCCAACCTGGGGGTCGGGACCCACTAGGGGTCACCAAAGCCTTACAGGGGGTCGCGAGGCCTAGTGTTTAAGAAATTTTAAAAATACACAGTGGGCCTATACCTCAGCATTTGATTCACTTCTGTGAAGAAAAGTAAAATAAATTGTCTCCGAAAAACGGCCAAGAATGAGCGACAAGAAAACACTCCTTTTACACAAACTTTTAGTCTGTTAGTGAGATCACCATTTGGGTACCTCTATGTGAAAAGTGTCCTAAGATAACCTCTGTTATGAATTGGCACTATACAAATAAAATTGAATTGAATTGGGTTCATTGCACAGTTTTGAATATAATATGAAAAATCCATAAAATGTGTCACATAAGCAGGGGTAGTCAGTTTAATAAAAGATAGAAGAGAGGTCCCCTAAAGTGTTGACCTAACACCCCAAACTGCTTAGAAAAGCTATATCTATTTGTTTGACCATTTACATTGCCATGTCAATGTAAAGTCTATGTACAAGGCATGGGTGGGGCCAGCAGGACAAACTCTAATGCACAGTGGGCCGCACAACTGCGCAGGCAAATTTTTTTCGATTAACTGGGCGCCATCTTTGAGCTAAGTATCCATTTCTTATAAAACACCCATGATAGAGGTTTGAAGGGGATCAGCCGCTGGTTTGGAAGTGTTTTCCCCCCATTCTTTATTACCATTAAAACATTTTTTATAAACGATATCGTCAGTTTTACTAAAGACAGAAGCACAGAACTCTGCCAGATAATGAAACAATCGAATATGTTTATGTTATGGCCACCTTTAATGGGCGTGAGGTTGGACCCAAGAACAGCACAGACTGAGACCAGCGTTGGAACAGTTCAACAGTTTATTGTCC
>NW_023339651.1:16515543-16526738 GCF_004916995.1 Morone saxatilis
AAGCCAGGAGCGGATCATGACACCACCAGTATGAATTATTTAAACTTGATTTCTGAGAAATCAAGTTTTGTTCATAATTTAAGCATGGCGGACAGGTAAAAAATACTACAATACCCACAGGCCTTGGCCACTGGGGGAGAAGAGGCTGAATTCAAAACACTTTGCCAATGCAGTTGCAAAAAATGTCTAAAGTAAATTCTGCAGATTGTGTTTTCAGTTTTCTCAACAATGTCGTCTTTAGCTGCCAACCGTCGTTAGCATGGAATGTCACAGAATATGAAGCTGAGCAGTGGGATGTTTCTTGCTAAAATGTACCTTGGTATTTTTAATTACGTTGCTAAATGCTCCACTATATCCTGTCTTCTATTTGGTGCTGGACAGGTAACGTGCAGTACGTTTCATTCTGCTTCTGGAAACCAATACAGCAAAGCTGTGGGCCATAAAACCAAAACTATAAGCTGAAAGATGATAAAACACTCTAGAGCTGTGGGAAACTGCAGTGTTGGGTGCTAATTATCTCTGGGTACATTACTAAGAGCAACACCTTTCATGTTACACATAGTAATTTTAATTTTTTATTAATATAAAATATTGATTAGTGCAGCTTTAAAGTCCTATTTCTTATTTGTATGTATATATATTGGCCCATGTTGAACTACCTGCAACTGAGTGTGATCAGAAAATGCTGAATGCAGTGGCACGTACATCCAAATAAGTGCAAAAGTGCTACACCATGCTATGCAGTGGGACTTTGTTACTGTAAATGAATACATAGTGTTCTGTTTCACAGCTCTCACTGTGTATATCACTTAAATATCACTTCCTCTTCCTCTTTGTGTGTAAAGGGCTTATAAAAAGCATCCACACACCCCCATGGATTATTTCATGTTATTTTAAACTATTGAGTCACAGTGGTTTGATTAAACTTTAACTTTTTTAATTAATTTAAAAACATTAAAGCTCTGTAAGCATACATTTTTATTTTATCTAGAGGACACAGCAAAGTAGAGACATTTATTTTAGGCTTGTCCACCCATCTTTCTGTGTCTGTCTCCTCCAGAGAACACAATTTTATTAAAATAGACAGAGACCAAACCAAAAAAGGTAGTGAGAGAAAGCCTAGATGAGAGAGAAGTGTCTTTCTCAGTGTCTGTGCCATGGTGCCTGTTTGTGTTCACTCACTCTAGTCCCCTGAGAGCCACAGGGTTTAGTGTTTAAGATCCCGTGTCACTAGAAGGTGTCATTCAAAGAAATATCTGCGAGTATGAGTAAGACATTTTGCTCCTTGAAGCTGAGAACGGCTGTTTTTTTTAACTAAAGAGAGAAAAGGGGCAAATAAAGGGAGAAATGTGTACGGAAGGAGAGGATGAAAGCAGTTTGGAGCATGAAGGGGGGACTGAATGGTTGAGAGAGGTAGGGAAGGAAACGGTATGAGAGAGATTGTTGGCATGGTGATGTGCTAGATGGTGCCATTTGTTTCTCCTCACACTGGAGAGGAAGAAGCTTCCGACCGCCTTTATATGCAGTTTTGGTAGAAACTGGCAACAAAGGCAGTGATCATGTTTAATGCGTTAATGTTAGGATGCATGAGTCTGTGTTTGCTCAAGGGTCGTTCTATTATTCAGTTTAATCAGGGTTAGGTAAGAAACCTAATGTAACAACTGGGGACAAATTAAAATGAAAAAAAAAGTTTTGGCAAATGCACTTTTTTTGCTTTCATGCTGAGAGATAGATGAGAAGATTAATACTCTCATATCTCTGTGTGTGAAACATGAAGCTAGAGCCAGCACCCGGTTGGCTCAGTTTAGCCTACAGACTGGAAACAGCCTACTCAGCTAGCCTGCCACCGTTCAACGTAAAAAAACAAAACCTTCAGCAGCAGAGCTAAAACTAACTAATTAGCATTTTGTTTGTTTAATCCACATGAAAAACAAAGTGCCGCTAAAAATGATGTGTGTGTGGTTTTAAGGGGGGCCCAAATAAACCTTGGTCAGGAGCAGTAACTTCATGGACTCTCTGTGGGTTGCCTGGCAACCTGACGGTGACAAGACTCCAGGAAGATGCTTTCAGAGCTGTGCTAGCTGTTTCTCCCTGTTTCCAGTCTTTACGCTGCTTGCAGAGCCTAATATTTAGTGGACCGTTAAGATAAGTTAGGGGTTATTGATCTTCTCATCTAACTCTCTGGGAAGAAAGTGAAAATGGCCCAAAATCTCAAACTATTTCTTGAAATACTGTAGATAATCTAATAAGTATCAATATCAAGAAATGCTAATATGTATACACAATTAAGGGCGATTTAATCCTCACATAGTAACAGCAAAAATAGAATTAAAATGTTTTGTTAATGTAGACTACCAGCAGTTGATGACCAGTGTGCAATTTACTTCTACAAATGGTATAAATGTATATGATACACTGACAGCTCGAAGTACTTTGTATTCATATCTGACTAGAAATGCAAGTCTTAATGTGTCTATTTGAGTTTGAAATACTTCATGTCGCAGATGCCTGTAGGGACACATCCCCATGTTCGATCAAAGGCAACAAAAAGATAGACGCTGGCACAGAGAAATTTGATATTTCCTAGTATTTCCTATGTAATACTCAAAGAGGAAGAGATGATAATGTTACAAGCCAAACTCACTCATACATGGTGGCTCCTCACATATCGAACATAGACCGTATCATGACATAGGGTTCTTACTGTGCGTCAGAATATCAATGTGTATTGATTTGACACTCGCCTATTATTTCTATGTTACAGTAAAAGTAATAATGTGAGTGTGTGTGTGTGTGTGTGTGTGTCTGTGTGTGTGTGTGTGTATCAGGGCAGTTAGTGAGTGTGTTACTGATGTGAAAGTTAACTGAACTGTGTGTGTTTTTCTGTGTGTTGTCTCCAGGCTGCTGAGAGAGCAGTGGATCAGAGCCAAGTACGAGAGGAATGAGTTTGAGTTTATCGAGAAGCAGGAGCCTTACTCTGCAGGTAGGTGCATACAGACTCATCCAAGGCGATTTATTTTCAAGCTGAAGCTGATTTTCCTCATTAGTACACCTTCTGACTGAAAATGAAAAATCTGACAGAAAGAAGATTGCTACCTATTTCCCAAATATGCCAAAATATCATGTTCGTGCTCAGCATTCAGAGAAAGCCTTAAAGACACCTCTGCAACAGTTAAGTCAAAGCCAACCGCAAATAACAGAATATGCTCACTTATCCTTTTCTCATCTTATCATATAGCCTTATTACTAAAAAACTATTTCACCATTGCGTGGACAACTGGGGAGTTGCCATGTTGCTACATTATTATGGCCAATTGCCTCCAAATGTTGCAAGCTGCAATTGGTGAAATAATGAATTGTTTTTTACCGATTTTCTTGTAGCATCAGATGCAATTGCCCAGTTAGAAGGACACGAAGAAGACACACGCATGCAGAAGTACACTGATATGCAGAGTTCTTCCATATGAAGAAAATTCATAAATGGCTGGTCTATTGTCATGTCAATCTTGAGTTGTTTACCCTTCGATAAGCAAAACCTTGAAAACTCCTCGGACAAACGTCTCCCAGTGGATGCCAGTAGCTGGAATTCAATTATCCTGAAACATCCATCGCCGACTTTCAAACATTCTCCTTTATCCTTCTTCCCCTAAGTGGTTGCGTTTGCCGTTTAAAGCGCCGTTGCTACATTCAAGCAGTGACACTGTAATTGTCACCGCTGGAGAATAGAGCTGCCATTAAAACGGTGTGTGTGTGTTTGGGTTGGTTGTGTGTGGCAGATGAGGGTACAGTATTTGTGTGTTAGGTGCATGTCTACTCATATACATTTCATGTCTTGTTGGAGATTGAGCTTCCTGATTGGCTTGCAGTGACCTCATCTGTTTATTGTTACAGTGGAGAATCGTGCACACACACACACACACACACACACACACACACACACACGCACAGTGTAATGATATGAGTCATTCTGTCATCTCTATTTGTGCATTCATGCCCACTTCATCACTCAGTGTGAGGTGCGTGACATCTGCGGGTGTGTATGTGTGGGTGTGAGAGTGGGCGGCTGAAATTGACTACTGGCAGTAACCTGGCCTCCACAGCGGCCAATGTTAATATTGATCCAGTATGCAAAGGCTAGGAGGAAGAAAAAGAGTGTCTGGGAAGGAGGCGAGGGTGGGGACAAGGAGGGCTATTGATCGATGAGGTAATGCCAGTGTAGGTGAATGTTTCACGTCAGAAAGTCACAGCCACAAAGACATACACACACGGAGTGGAGTGAGTGCAGAGGACAAGAAGACAGAGGAGAGTAATCAATGGCGGAGGGCATTGAATAAGGAGAATGAGAAAGAGAGCAGTAGAGTGAAGAAATTGTGTGCGAACATGAATATGAGGTCTGTGAAGGATCAAATGATGATACCAAGAATATTCTTTTCCTACTATATGTGAGATTTTGGCTTTTTTTTTACCATTGACCATCAGTCCTGTGGTGAAAATCCACCAGTACCAACTCACATTGTGCCGACGAGTACTGAGCAAAGATAATTTTACTTTAAAGCTACACTTATTTTATATTACCAATGGTTCAAATGACTGCATGTAATGTCGAAGGGGTCACTCATAATGACAGACTCGCCCAATACAATCAATAATTTGTTGGAATAATAACACATAGTACAACTGTATGACACCACACAGGAACTTAAAGACTATCCTAAAGGCACAAAGACATTAGCCCTTGCAGCATGTAAATCTTGCTATCTTATCGGTGATGGTGCTTTTACGAGTATCTGGCAAGAGGCCAGCTGAGTGTGCCGAATAGTAGCAGTCAGACAAGGTTGTACAAACTTGACGTTGCTCCGCTAATGTTAGCAAGTGGGTCCGCAGTTTTGATGTCATTGTAGAGTTGGACAGCCGCTTTGTACAAAGTCGACAGAAGCACACCGCTTCTCTCACAATTGTCAGTTCAGGACGGATTTGCTTCATGCTTTTGTCTCTTGTGTCCTCCATTTTTGTAGTAAACAACATAACATTACTAGCTTAGTTTACTGAGAGGTCAATAGGGCATGCCACATGTCAAAATCATGTCTGTTGACCTTACGTTTAAACTATTTCTCGAATTTCAAATATAAGGTAACAGCCCTAAATTGCAAACTTAAGATCACTTAAGCCTACAGTTTCCCTTAACTCTATGGAGCATTTTAGTGTCTTTTAGCTCAGTGTTTTGGTTTTAGGGCTCACAACTTTACTGTTTTGATTCATTCTCGCTGCTCTCATTAGTGTAATTTCCATTAATTAATTTCTTCCTGTTTCATACACTTGAGAAATCTGTCTTTTTTTATTATTTAATTGATTTTAGTGTGTACTTTTATATTTTATCATTCAGGGCAAATTAAGTTCTCTTCAATCCCATGTAATTTGTAAGTTGATTCTGGATAACATCATCAGTCAAATGGCTGAAATGCAAATGAGTCCCTTCTTTGGAACGCCACCTGATTATGCTTAGACTTCCTTCTCCCACTAAGCCACAAAAATAGATCCAGACTAGAAAGAAAACACTTCACAGCGTGACCGAAATAGTAGAGAAAACAGAGAAAAGGAGGCAGTGTAGGCAGAGCTTTTCACCAAAATAGACTGAAGAAGAAGACACTGCAGGCTATAAATAGAACAGCTTATCATTAACATGGAAAAGGATGTAGAGAAAAAAAATCTATGTGTGTGCTGTCTCATGCTGTATTTCATGCTAAACCCTCTTCCTCTCTTGTCTGTTGTCGTCTTGTTTTCTCTCTCTCTCCGTCTCCTTTTCCTCCCTCCTTTTCTAAATGAGATTTCAAACGATCTTTGATTCCGACTTAACTGAAGTATCATTTTACACCAACCAGTTACAACATCTCACCATTACTGTTACAAATGCCTCCTCCGTTTTAATCTCTCATCTGCTCTGATGGGTTTTTGATACCAACCTCCCAACCACACACACTTTTTTTTTCTCTCTCTCTCTGCCCAGGGTACAGAGAGGGGTTTCTATGGAAACGAGGAAGAGACAACGGTCAGTTTCTCAGCCGAAAGTTCATCCTGTCGGAGAGGGAGGGAGCGCTGAAGTACTTCAACAAGCAGGATGTAAGCGAGATGATGCAGCTGATTTTAAAAGTGTTTACAGTCGACTGTGGGATATGACTGTGTCCTGTTTGTGGTTCATGTCTCCCTCCACCAAGGCCAGGGATCCCAAAGCGGTGATGAAAATCGAGACCCTCAATGCCACCTTCCAGCCGGCCAAGATTGGCAACCCCTGTGGCCTACAGATCACCTACCTGAAAGACAACAGCACAAGGAACATCTTTGTCTACCACAGTGACGCAAAGGTACACTGTCAAGCACTTTCACTGTACACATGTACAGTGCAGCAACATGCTAGTTATATGTCAAGACTTACAGTAATACAGGGCACTAATACAGGGTTACCAGAATAATATGAATGCTGTCTGCTTTACCAAAATGGAAATGGAAATATCCTCTAATAATTCATTTCTTATTGGCTTTTCCCATTACTGTTCATGTGTTGATGACGATTGACCTATGACTAATCAGTGTCACTTCTTAATGTCAGCGCAGCTCGGTTTGAACCTCAACCGAGGTGGTATCAAAATAAGCACCAGGTACCGAGTACTACCCATAATAGAAAACCAAATAAGAGCGAGTCAGGCCGTACCATGCGGCGGAAATGCGGCTAATGAGGTTAAAGTGCTGACTTTTAGCTGTAAGGTGTCTACATCCATATTCAGCAAAAAGAGTAGCAATTGTATTACTGTTCAAAAACAGGGGTACTATGGGAAAAAAAGGGCTGCGATTGCTACAGTGTACAATCACTATGGATGTAAATAGCCTTAAAGCTGAAAGTCAGCACTTTAACCTCATACACATTGTTTCATTTCAAAGATCAAAGCCAGCACTGTAGAGAATGTCATCTTACCACATACACACTGCAATGCAGGTCTAATGTGAAATAAGTTTTATTTTAGCTTTGTTTTCTTAAATGGCTTTGAATTTAGTCCAGGTTGCATTACAAAGAGGATTTGTTAGATTGGACTCTGGTTCTGAATGGTTCTGTCCATTCTAATGATGCATATATTCCTGTAAGCTAGGTACTGCATGTCTTTCACTGCTGCCGTTCATACACCTCATCATCCACCTGGAGGGTCTGAGAATGTCTTCCCCCTGGGGGAGGAGGGGAGTTATCATCACTCCCCACTCCCTGCTGTGCTGAGTGTGGTGCTTCCTTGTGGGGGGTGATGAGGTCAGAGCCCTTGACGCCAAATGTCTACTTATTCTACATTCACATATGAGTCCATTCCACATGTGTTGGTTGACTGAAATTCAGATAAATGCATCTATTATTCTTTGTTTTTCCGTTTAACAGTAAAGCAGTGGTATTTTATGTTTAGTTTTTAGGGTCAACAGCAACCCTTTAGGAAAATATCTCTAAATGCTATGGTAACACTTCATTTTATGGGTCCCGTAATTTCTATATAATTTCCTAGGAAGGAAGCTTCCTGGAAAGACCTATGTAATTTGGTACTAATGATTGAAAAGTAGACAGATGTTCTTAGCCAAAGCACTAAGTACCCACTTATTTATTTTGGTGTGTAAGAAAGAACAAGGCATTAATATAGTAGTTGCATAGTTAGCTTTAAATTTCCAGAGAATTTCCTGATAAAAGTGCCTAAATCCTCTTGACAGGAAAAACTGACTTTATTCGCTGAATTGTATACTTGCCTATAGTCACAGTTTACATTGTGCATGTTCAGCTGATTTGCTGTGACTCAAAGACTAACTGTTTGTACATTTCCTACAAAGTCCATCCCAAGAACCTTCCAAAGAAAAAAAAAAAGGTTTTGTGTCTAGGACTGCTTTGGGACTTGTAAAAACTAAAAGTTAGCCCCATTACCCATTTAAACAATCACCATTCTGATTTTGAACCTCTATGTATGTGTGAGAGAGAGAAAGAAAGGAAGAAGTTCAGGGAAGTAAGTGGAGCCTAACACATAAGTAGCACTGCTCCCTCTGCTGGCTGAGCTGTGTTACTGACGGCTGTGACAGAGCGGGTTCATTGGGTTCAGTCAGTGTCACTGTCACTCTTGTTCTGTGGTGGAGTTATCGACAGCACTGCAGCAACCACACAGCACAGATTGCCTTTGACTACACCTTACTGTGTGGAAAGGATGCCTTCAGGGGCATCAGAGAAACTAAAAACACCACAATATTCACTACGGAACTAAAATACATACTGGGAATAGGTACTGTGTGAATTCCAGCAGGACATGTTGCCACTGAGGGTTGTTTTTTTTTTGTTTTTTTTTTACAGGAGATGGTCGACTGGTTCAATGCTATCAGAGCGGCCAGGTTCCACTACCTACAGGTGGCCTTCCCCGGAGCGAGTGACGAGGAGGTGAGGGAGAATGATTTAATCTCACAACCCACTGTTATGGTGCTTGTTGTCAGGAAGGCGAAGCTGTCTGATCACGATGCATTCCTAAACCAAGAATGGAGGAATTATGTATTTTTCAGTGCTGATTTTACAAATTATTCATCTGCTGTGAGATGGATGACTTTGAGAAATCTTTTTCTCACAAAATTCCATCCATCTTACAGTATGTGACAGTTATGTTTTATGTTTCTTCTCTACTACTTCTACTTCTCTTCTCCAGCTGGTGCCCAAACTGACCCGAAACTTCATGAAGGAAGGCTTTATGGAGAAAACGGGTCCAAAGGTTTGTGCTGTGGTTATACTAACTGGATCCTACCACCTGTCTAAAGTGAAATCAGAAATAATATTATTATTAAGCCTCAGTTTCACAGTTACATCTGCCCTAATTTGGCAAAAGTGTCCACAGGTCAAGTATAGAAGAATGCTTTCCAACTTGTTTTCCCTTATGAACAACTAAAATGAAGCTCTGTCTACTTGCAGTACCCCAGAAATCTGAGTTTAGATACATTCACTTGAGTAGCTGTGGCCTAAATCTAATATGATACAAGAAGTAATAGACTAGGGATTAGGCCAAAGCAACATATAATTTTGTATATCAGAACCATTGTTTTTTCATCTTTCATCTTGTGACTGATCCCCAGTTTGCTGTGCTATACAGTATACTAGATGCTATAGTTAGTGCAGTATATGTCTACACCTCTAGGTCTAGACCTCTTATGATAGCTTATACTCTTTGCAATGACTCCCTTTCGTTTTCTCTTCACGATCTGTCTTGCTCTGCCACAGCACACAGAGGGCTTCAAGAAGAGGTGGTTTACGATGGATGACAGGAGACTCATGTACTTCAAAGACCCTCTGGTAAGAAGAGACTTGCACCCGTATGACCTCTTCTTTTGTTTTGACTGATCTGACTGATCCGCGCTCTCTTTCTGTCTCCCAGGATGCCTATGCCCGTGGTGAGGTGTTCATAGGCAGTAAGGAGAACAGCTACACGGTCCTGTCCGGCTTGCCCCCGTCCACGCAGGGCTACCACTGGAACCACGGCATCACCATCGTCACGCCGGACAGGAAGTTCCTGTTTGCCTGTGAGACCGAGGCCGAGCAACGGGATTGGATAGCTGCCTTCCAGAGGGTCATCAATCGACCAATGAGGCCGCAGGAATATGCAGGTGTGATAAAATTCTAAATTTTTGAATACTGAAAGGATTTATTTGCAGGCAGGGAGCCATTTTTCCTGTTTTGTTTGTAGTGTTTATGGTTCCATGTTTAAAGGTACCCTGTGGAGTTTTTGACTGCTACCAGCACTATGGAGCAATGGTTTTAATGGTCCATTCTTTGTATCTTTTTAAAGGTCCAGTGTGTAACATTAAGGAGGATGTACTGGTAGAAATGGAACATAATATTTGTGACTATAATTTCATGAGTGTATTATCACCTTACTATTATTACCTTAGAAGGAGGCATTTTCATCTATAGAGGGAGCGGGTCCTTATGGCGTAGTCTGCCATGTTGAACTGCCATGTTTCTACAGTAGCCCAGGAAAGAGAAACCAAATACTGGCTCTAGTTAGGGCCATTTGTGTGTGTGAGTTCCACGGACACAATAGCTTCTCCTTCACACTTGGTTGCAAATTATGCCTGTTCAAAGAGTGATACAGTGTTAAGTTTTCCCTTTTCTTCTTGACACATTTTGGCACTTTGTCACAGTTTCTGTCTGTGGTTCTCTATCCTGCCAGGGCTTAACTGTGCCCTCATTGTGCTTATCTTTAATGTTTTGTCTTTGTTAAAGCTACAGCAGCATCAGGGGCCATTGTTATACTATGCAAAACCACACATTGTGCTTCCCATAGTGTGGCATAACAGTGGAACTCACTGCATGTGCACAGAACTGGTGATCCTGTGAGCTGTGAAGCCCCAGTGGCCTAATGTAAGGCACTGGCCTCCTAACGCCAGAAAGGGTATTTAAAGTGGAGTATCCGGAGTCTCGATATCCTCGGCGGTCTCACCAAGTCGTTGGCGCATGCTTGGAATAGCGCGAATGCTGTGGCCCATAACCTTCAGAAGGACATTTCGAACAGTATGGCGAAACGAGGGCATCAAACCAAGCAAAACGCTGAGAGCTCCTTCCGAATGCTTAAGTGTGACCCGCTATTATAGACGTGGTCTAGTCTGGGCTATTTTTGCTCTTCTCTACTGTTGCCCCTGACTACGACCCACTTCAATAGAGAGTGCTCAAACAGACACAATTTCCGTTTCACTCCTGAAACTGTGAGCGCCAATGCCCAAATTAAACAAGTGCTCGCTCCAATTCCTATACTTCAACAGATATATCTGCGGAGCCTCGCTGTACGACATGGTTAATGCCATTGGTTTTTTTCATATTATTAAGGCCACGGTCATAGACGGCTAACTTCAATATGCAAGATGCCGTACGCGATCCTCTGCGTTCCTGGCCGAGAAAATCTTATCATTGATTTGGTTCTCTTCACCTGAAGAGATATATTTGTGGTTGTTCTCTTTGGGACTCAGCAATATGTCTCCAACCGTTACGTGTTTTTGGGGTTGTTTTTTTTTTTTTATATTTTGCTTCTTTATTTTATGTTTTTTTTGAATTGGTTTTTCTTTTTATTTAAATTTTTTGTTCAAGAGACGGCCCTCCATCTACATGCAATAGTAATCTTGATAAGTCCAAGCACACAGTATACAATATAAAT
>NW_023339651.1:16526780-16527042 GCF_004916995.1 Morone saxatilis
AAAAATTGTGTGTTTCTGGGACGCATTGTCCAACTTCAAAGACATCCATTACAGCACTGTATCTTGTATCGCACACAGTACAAATCAAACCAAATATTTATTTTCTTTTTTTCAACCATGAAACATTCACAGTCCTGCCAATGGTTCCTTGCTATTTTAATAATAGTGGGGATAACGTGCCAAGAAATGTAGCAATGCACCATTAAAGGGAAGGAAAAAGAAGAGGACAGTTAGCAAGCCAGTATTAAAGGTCCAGTGTGTA
>NW_023339651.1:16527142-16544814 GCF_004916995.1 Morone saxatilis
CCCCCCCCCCCCCTCTCAGATTTCGTCTTGTGAATGGTTCATTCTACCTGTAATCTAATGTAATTATGTAATCTAGAGTCATTTCACTGGTTGCTTAACAAAGACAATGCATTGTTAATTTATTGAATGTACAGTTTTGATGACAGTGGCTTACTGTGTGTGTGTGTGGAATTGTGACGTTTTCGTTGAGGACACTGTGAGGTTGAACCTCTGGCACTGAAACCCTGTTAAACCTGAACCTACAAAGTGCTGTTAACAACAAATATGCATAAAAACACACAAACTCTCAGTGATCACCGTCGCTGTTAACGTAGCCGGAGGTGGCCGATCTGCATCCAGACAGGGTTCTTTTAAAACCTCAATCTGACAGCTGTTCTCTTATTTATTTGTACTGTTGAACATACTGAGTCATCGTAGACAGTTACTGCTGCTTTTAAGGATTGTAATGTGACAGGATTGTAATTTATATAACACTTCTACAACTGTTTTATTTACGTTTTGCATCTTGTTTTAAAGACACATTGTTGTGTTGGCCCTTAAATCACAGTGATGGTTAGTTTCATTATGGAAATCTTAACATTAATACAGGTGAACCTGAAATCAAGTGGCAGTGTTTGATTTTTCCTTATTTCCGTATATCTGTGTCTTCTTTAGGACTACATACAATACAAATATGACACTTTTCAACACAAGGTTTAAATGATTATTCTGGGTCCTTACAACTTATATATACATTTAGCTCTCATTCTTATAGGTATTAATAACGTATTTATGTTATTTGTATATGGACAATTATATATGTGGACCAATGCCACATACTACAGAATTTATAGCTATTTATAGCCCCAAAATACAGACACTTAAAGGTGCAGTATGCAATTGTGGAGAAAGACATACAAGCACGCAAACACAACAGCAAAAACACAACGTTGTTTTTTGCAATTGTTTTTACAAAATTAGCATGCTTGTAGGTTCTGTAGCTAACAAGGAAGGTAACATTAGCAAACCTGCATTTTTACATCTTCGTGGCTTTAAAAGCCTTTGCAAAAATGGATAATAAAAAGGACAAATACCATGATATAGAGTAAACAACGACAGAATGTAATGTAACTAATGTTAGCTAGGTTGTGGGTCAGCAAAGCTGCCCAGCTAACATACAGAGAGAACAAGACAGCAATACTCACAACTCTCCTGCTACCATAGCTAACATCACAACAACAGCATATCTTGGCAAACTAGAAAGTAAGCTGAATGTCCGTGGACAAGTGGTTTAACGTGACCTGACACACAAATCACGGCTGAAATAAGGCTGTGGCACTTTTTTCCATGTATAGAGCCAGAGCTGTGTACAAACACTACATTTATTTTCACCACATGCACAGGACAGACAGTTAGCAGACTGTGAGGAGTTATTTGCTGAATTTGACAAAGCTATATTGGATTAGAATCACAGACCCCACCTTTACATTAATTTTAAACCAAAGACTTTGTTGTAGTTCTTAGATGCCAGCAATTAATTTGGTAAAGTTTAAAACACCCATGTTGAAATAAACTTGAATTGTCCTTTAGTGCCCCGGAAAACTTCTTATTGTGTTTGAGCAAGTGTACTTTAAAGGCAGTGCTATTATTTAAGTGCAGTTACATGTATTAATCCAGCAGATGGCGGTCCTGTTACTTTAAAAGGGAGCTCACGTATTGTTACTGTCAGGTGAAATCTTCATATGGTGAAATGTTGTCATCCTTGAACTGAATTAGTTAGAGTTTGCAGATTTTTTTTCACTTGTGATGACAGGTGACAAATTAAAGGAATAGTTTGACATTATGGGAAGTCGATACTACTCTCATGTCTGTGCAATAAAAGAATACTACGTTGATTAGCATTAGCATTGCAGTGCTATAATATTGTCAAACTCACAATGTACAATAAAAAAAATACCAAAATCAATGTAGCAGAATCAGATATATTGTTTTCCTTTTTCCACACATTCTTCACTGTCCTGGCACCTACATTACCCACAATGCAATACAATTTCATATATGTAGTAGCACTTCCAAAGATGTGTAGACAAACTTTGATGTGTAAAATCAGAGAATAGAGTTTGAGCCAGGAGGCTATTAGCTTTACTTTGCATTAAGACTGAAAGCTTGGGCTAGCCTGGCTCTTTATAAAAGTCTGTAACTCCTTAAAGCCAAATTTTTTCCATTTCCATTTTATAGATTAAAGAAATTAGATATGTGTTCATTAGTGAGCCTTAGGGGTGTTGGTAAGCTTATTTTTATGCTACGCTAAGCTAATTGCCTTCTGGTTCATACTAATCGCACAGACATGGCAGTGGGATTCATCTTCTCTTCAAACTCTCAGCAAAAAATCAAAACAGCATACTCACCAACATGGCAAACTATTCCTTTAAAGGAATAGAAAGGGGAAAAAACGTAGTGGCGAGACATAATAAATGTAGATGCAGGGTGGAAAGGGTTGCTGGACTGAATAGATGAGAATGAAAACAATATGAGCCATGGCTTTATAGTTACTAGATCTAAGCCCAATTGAACAGCTATGGGAGATTTTGGAACAGCATGTAAGGTGGTGCTCTCCATCACCATCATCAACATTTAATGAGGGAATATTTTTTTAAAGGAATTGCATTCATCCACCCAGAAACTTGAAGCCAAAGAACACTAAAGCTGTTCTGCAGGCACATGGTGGCCCAACACCTTAAAAAGACACTTCTGTGATGTGCTTTAATTTGCCAGCCATCTGTATGGAGAAGGTCATTGCAGAAGGTGCTGTAGTACTCTAGTATTTTCTTATTTGGAAAGGCCTCATACTGTTCATTTAGTTTATATGACTATAGATGGCGCTCATCAGTCACTTGCAAAAGGAGATTACCATGTGTGGAGTTGCACACTCACAGTAGGACAAAGTGTGAACTGGTCCGGTGGTGTAAATGTCACCTGATGATCTCGCCACTCTTCCACAAACTTCCACATGCACACACTGGCTCCAGGGCCTTACGGAATTATGGGTAAATCAATGTTGCTTCTGTCTGGCTGTCTTGTTGTCGTTGGCAACCAGGATGTCATGTTAAACTGCTCAGACAGTGAGCCACTGAGCTGCAGTGGGCAGGTCGTACCCACACAGGAAGTGTTTAAAAGCAGGGCAGGACGTTGGCTCAGCAGCCCCCGTGTTTGTCCTGAAGATGATACAGTCAGTGAGGTGCTGGCACATGTAGCAAACATTTACTAATGGTAAAGCTGCTGCTTCACTACATAGTAGTTTGGCCTTAATTTTATAGGGGAAAAAAATCATTTTCTGGTTATATTTTTAAACTATTTTACGTTTACAACATTCTTTGTGTGTAAGAGTTGTTCTTTAAAACTTCTCTTAAGATAATTTAATAAACACATTAAAGTTAGACTCATGTCGATAAGTCGAAGCCTTTTTCTATGTCATAAGTCAGTGGAGCAGTTCTTGTAGTTATTTACATTGCCTAGAAAACCCAATCCAGCTGTCCTGTCCATCAGGCCCCGCAGCCGATGCTCCAGCCAGAGCCTGGACTGTGAAATTAGCTAATCTCCTCACAGGAAACCCAGCAGGAGCAGCTGTTGGACTGGAAACAAACTGGAAATGAAGCAGCCGAGAGGAACAGGTCAGCAGTAAGAAGTCCAGCCAAGGGAGAAAAATGGCCTCAGTGATATAAGATTGGAATCTATTGTTTCTGCTGAGTGTCCTGTAATGTTGTGATCTCGAGTTTTTATATTAACCTGCAGCTGCACCTTGTCGGACCCTGCACCTGATGTGTGAGAAAGAGAAATGTACTGTGCAATAACTTGGATGGTTATAGCCCACACATAATCTCAGTGTGTGACATTTTGATGGCAGTTTGCCTAGATACAGAAGTGATACATTTTGAACACTAAATCACATAATAACTGCACAATGATAAAGTGCTCAAGGGGTTGTTCATGAGGTTTATTTTACCCTCAAGGACTGTAAATATGTCATTTAGAGTAGGGAAATATGGGAAATATGCTTATTTGCATTCTTGGCCAGAGTGAGATGAGAAGATTGATACTACTCACGTCTGTTCATTAAATACGATGATACAAGGAGACGGTTTTTATTAGCTAGCATAAAGACCAGAAACAAGGTTTAACAGCTTTGGCTCATCCAAAGGTAAATTAGTTTGCCTATCAGCACCTCTAAAGCCTGCTAATGAACACATTATATCCTGTTTGTTCAATTTGTACAAAAAGCCCCCAAAGTTGTGGTTCCACAGGGGTTATGACAAGACTCTATGTACTTCGGCTGAAAGACAACCTAGCACAGTTATGAGATGTCTGTGTTACTGAACATGTTAATTAGTGTGCTTAAAGCAGCTATAATCAATATTTTAATATTAACAATGTATCAAATGACAATGTGAAAACAGTTTTCAGAGAATTATCACCAGAATCTGCAGCTCCCCTCGGCTTTATAGTGAGTTGAAGTTCACTGTTTAGCTGTCCGAATGCAACCTTACTGTTTTAGTTCACGCTCACCAATCTCATAGTGCTAACAGAGCTAAAAGGAGGTGACCAGGTCAGGTGGCCAGAAACACGATACACAATGATAATGTTTGATGTGTAACAAGCACCTGTTCAACTTAAACAGTGATGATATGTCATTGATGTGTACACAACGTGTTACTGCTGCACCCAAGTGTCCAAAAAATCAGGTATGACTTAAGATTTATTAGCTCATCAGTGGGGCTTTTTTTTTACCTTTGGACAGAGATTCTAGCTTTTATGCTAAGTCAAGCTAATGGCCAGCTGGCAGCAATATTTAGCATACAGACATGGGATCATATGAATCTCTCCTCTAACTCTCGCTGAGTAACTGTACATTACTTAGAAGAAGACACACTGTCTCGGAAGAGAAATTTTTTTCTATTGTCTCTGACTTATCTTGGATTCGATATTTGCACTCAGAATTGTCTCAGACTTGGCCATTGGTCTTGCCAAATATTGTAGTTAGTCTCAACTGAGTCCAGAAATATATTGTTTTTTTTTCTGAAGTAACTTCCTCCTTCAAAATACAACCATTGATGATGTGTGCGTTTTCAGAAAACAGGTATTGATTTAATTCAAAATACATCTAGAACAGGTATTGACATTGGCTTACCAGGCCGCCAATCAATGTCTCTTGCAATCGTATGCCTGGATGCCAAACCTCATCTCACTGGCAGTGGCAAAAGCATTCGTCTTGTTCTTGACTCTGTTTCTCTCATTTGGACTTGGTCTTGACTCAGTTCCGACTAGTCCTGGCCTTGGACTCAACAAAGGTGGGCTTTTTTTTACAGCACTGTTAAAAAATCCTTACAGAATAATGCAGAACCTTCACATAAAAAGAAAAAAAAATGAAACACCTTCAGTTTTAATCAGAGTCTACTTTGGATCACATTGAGGGTGAAGGTAAAGAAACTATTTCACTCAGCCAGGTTAAGAGTGGAAAAACTTTCATTAAACCTGAAACTCCCTGTCTTAAAAGGTGCTACTCGCATACCAACATTTCATTAGTGTGGAGTTTTAATGGACCATTTTAGTGTCCAGTGCATGTTTAAATGTCATTTCTCCGTCCTTTTCACTTAAAAAAGAGTCAAAACACTGAATCTTTGTTAAGATATTTTTCCATTAAAATGAACAAATGTAATATATAGATGCACAAAATAAGCCGTTTGAAGCTTTGGCCAAAAAAGATCAGCACTGTCCTTTAGAAATCCATATTGGTCAAAACCATAGGAATTAACTCTTGAGTCATCAAATCTCCAAACATTGTCTTATAAATTCTGTGCCAATCTGCGTAGTCCTGTTTTAGTCCATATGGCCAAACATTTGAAGGGTTTCCTCCTCTTCAAGGCCTGGTTAGTGTTGTGTAGATAGGCTGCTCCCAGCCGGAGGGAGGACTGTGTGGAGGTGGTGCCAAGGCCAGGCTGTTGATAAGCGGTGTGGTGTAAGGCCTGCGAGAGGAGTGAAAGTACGGGTACTGATACAGATGGGCAGGGTACCCAGAGAACGCGCTGTAGAAACTGGAACTTTGAAGGTCAGTGTAGTCAGATTGGTTGGTGGAAGATGAGGAGGAAGTGGAGGAAGGGCAGATGCCAGAACCGAGAGAGGTGTACTCAGGTTGTGGCGGTGGAGGTGTGGAGGTGCAGGAGCTGCTGTAGTGACCTGGGCTCATCTGCTCAGTTTTGATCTGAGGTTTTAGGCTGGTGTCCTCGTGGAGCCCATGTGGGTCACGACTGGAAGAGGATGGTGGCATTCCTGTGGAAGTCCCACTTTTAGGTGTCCAGGTGGAAAGGCTGTGGGAGTGAGTGTGGATGTTAGGTAGGGTGAAGGATCCAGAAGGGTTGTTATGTCCGTGGCTGGTATCTGGTGGGGTTAGAACAGTGGAGCTGTGGCTGTTGGGAGGGAGGTACTGATCAAATTCATGGACGTCAAATCCGTCAATGGTGCTGATGACGTCAGTGCTGAGCTCTGAGATGTCCACATTACTGAAGTCGATGTTCTGGCGGGTGGTGGGAGGAACAGTGGGAGGAACGGAACCAGCACTGCTGTCCACATGTTTGTTGCCTGTGTGAAGGTCGGTTTTAGGGGTAGTGGGAGGTGTTGGAGGTCCATGAGACTGACCTGGAAACCAAAACCAAGGAAACACTAATCAACATATTTTCATGCTGAAGCAGAAAAGGTGAAATAGGTCGATTGTAACATTGCTCTTATAAAAAGTGTATTCAAATTTAATATCTGGATGGTATCAGTCATCTCACCGGTCCTGTCTGGATGGTAATGATGGTGCACCTCCCCTACGCCAGTCAACCTAGCCACCCCTGGTTCTGTCTTATACAAGCCCTGTTGATGTTGCTGCTGGACTAGTCCGGGCCTACAGTCCCCCTGTCCCAGTTTGGTGTTCTTACGTCTCCGAGGCTGGTACTTGTAGTCTGGGTAGTCTTTCTTGTGCTGCAGCCTCAGTCTTTCTGCCTCCTCAATGAAAGGACGCTTTTCTGTTTCAGAGAGAAGTCTGAGGAAAAGAGGAATGAATTGTTGAATAATTGAAAGTCCTTTTAAATCAATATATTATACATAATAAATATATTTATACATATATTTACTACTTTACTACCAAATAAAAGAGTTTATAAATGGTTATGAAACAGTCTCATTTTAATCATGATGTCTCTATAAAGTCTCACGCTGAGGTCACAAAAACATAACGATTTCTATATTCAAGTGATTATATACTACTGAAAACACATTTTATGAATATTATATTTCATTTCTGCCAAAAGAGCATCCTAAATGTTACACGTTGGACCTTTAAGGATGAATGGACAGATGTTGCGAGTTCCTGAGCTAAAGCAGCTCTGTTCCTGGACAAACCAAAGACTCCCAGAGCATCCGTCAGCTTTTGGAAGTCATGTCACCTCTTTCCTTTTCTCCAGCCATGGCCACAGCAGCTGAAGGCCTAATTTTTCCAGAAAACTGTGTTGCTTGTGAGATCTTCTGGCTCCCCAAATTGGAAATTTGGCCAGGAATCTATTTGCATGCAGTGCAGGACTCAGACTGTCTGAGAGTCATTGGTGAAAAAAATATAAGGGACACCAGCTACAGATGTTGGGGCACCAGCACACAGAAAGTTTTGACTATTTAGAGGCCAAACAGTTTTCTAACAAGTAGGACAGCCTGAATGGCACTGCATCACATTGTGAAGACTGGAACCAAGAGGGCACTTCCTCATAATGATCTCGACAGTAAGATACTTCTTACATGGTAGTCCAACAATATAACATAGTATAACATACAGGGGTTATTCTATGTAGTACTGTAATTAAAGTAAATTTGTTAAAAATGCTCACATACCTTTACTTAAGTGACATTTTAACTGCAGGACTTTACTTGTTATGGAGAATCTTTATATTTTTACCTTTACTTAGGAGGTGAATACTGGCTGCATTTTAAATTTAGTTAGATTGCATTCCAGTAGAAATTGAGCTGACCGACAGAGAATATCAGTTTGGCTATGTCTTTACTTTGGTCTTTTATTAAACAGTGTTTTTGTATTGCACATGCAGGGAAAAAAACACAATTGACACTCTGTAATTCTGCATCACTTATTTACCCTTTGCAAGTATTAACCCATCAATTTTTTTTTTACTTGTATGCTACATTTAAGCGCATTAATGACCTTCATTCAATAACTTAAGTAATACTGTTTCATTGCATGTCAGAAGAGTTGTCACATTTTCAAAAAGGTAAAACAGAGAAACCAAGAATTTGGCTTGGAAACACAAACAGTGGTGGTCTGGACAAACTGCTCACTAATTTTGAGACTCTATTGAGCTCTGTTACCCACCGCCACAGTTTGCCCAGAGTCTTGCTGAGCTCAGCGTTGTGCAGATGAGGATACTGGTCCGCCAGTTTCTTCCGCGCCGCTTGCGCCCAAACCATGAACGCGTTCATCGGCCGTTTCACATGCGGTTTGCTCTTCAGCCCTCTCTCCCCTTGAGAGGGCATGGGTACCAGCGACCAGTCATAACCTTTCAGCACCTGAGACACTGCGTCGCGGATGCAGGCAGGGAAGCGTTCATCCTCCATGCAGCTCTCCGGTTTGTGCGTAAAGCCGGGCTGGCGCGCTGCCTCCTGCGCGTCGGAGCCTGCCGGAGAGGTCGGGGACTCTGAATCAGATCCATGATGGGACATGGAGCTGTCGCTGCCTGAGGGGCTGTGCGGATGGTCTGTCAACTTGTTCTCTTCTGTCATTCTTGGTTGATATAAAGTTGCTGGATGGTCTCGTGTCTCCGGAGAACTGTGCAAGAGCGTAAATGCGCACGCCTCCGTAGGAAGACTGACCGAACCCTAAATCAGGTAAAATCCCAAATTTCTTGTCCTGAACTTTCCATTCCTTTACACAACCTCTTCCACAGCCAGACAACGTTTGAGCAGCCTCTATTTTCTTTTTAGTTCTTTAACTCTCCACCCCTCGTGTCCCATTGGCTTTGCAAAGTTTTACAAGCAGAGTTCCTCCTAGTTCGACATAACGCAGCAGCAGGAGGCAAATCATTGTTAATAGTCAATATTACAGTTATAATTTAAATGTAATGATGTTTTGGAGTCTACCAATGGCTGCATATGATCTGTCCAAGTTCAGAGTCAGACTTATTTCAATGTCATACTATTTCCGGACATAATTCTACCTCACTACATTTCAGAGACACTTTTTAATATGAAAAAGACGAGCTCACGATGTATCACACTGTTATCTAAACTGCCGACCAGTATAAATAAGTACTTCAAGTCAGCGCCACCGTGTGCACAAATGAATGTATAATAAATCATAATCCAATCATTTAAATAATATTAATAAAAGTATTAATACATTAATAAAAGTCTGTCGTATTATTATTATTATTATTATTATTTTATTAATAATAATAATAATAATAGTAGTAGTAGTATTACCACAGACCTATATGTCCCAAATAAGACAGTGATTCTACTGTTTTTTATTCTTATTTATATTCTGTTATGATTTTAATTCTAAACTAACAATAATAATAACAACAACAACAACAATAATAATAATAATAATAATAATAATAATGCACTTCCGCGTCTGTGTGTTCACGTGACCGTGAAGCCCGTGAACATGGCGGCCACCAGTGACAGTTCAGGCAGCTCTGTGAGGAAGAGACGAGTGGACAGCAGTAAGACAGGGACAGGGGGCGCAGACAGCAGTAAGACAGGGACAGGGGGCGCAGACAGCAGTGGGGGACATGGAGCAGAGACAGAGAGGACAGCTCGGGCGGTACACACCGGGACTTACTGGCTCACTCGCATCGTGCTGCTGCGCTCCGTCGCCTTTATTTACCGTAAGCATGTTGACGTTCAGCGCTCAGGCACTCTCACTGACTTCAGATCAGATGTGCAGTCATTATTGTGGTTGTAGCCTTTTTTGTCTTTAAAAACTACAAAATACAAACACCTTTTTAAGTGAGCTAATGTTCAGGTTCTTTAAGTTGGTGTAGCTGTTACTGGAGGAAGAGCTGCCTTTATTTATGTACAGGTTATTGTCCTTTAGTGACAGGTCTTTTATTGAGGTGAAGTAGTAATACCTCAGTGTAAAAGTTTTGCTTTTGAATTGAACTGAAGTAGCAGTACAGAACTATTGGCAGACAACTGTATATACAGAGTACCAGAGTGAAAGTACTCATTAAGGAGCAGAGGGTTATCATATAGTGTTGGATTACTAATCCCAATCACCATGTTGATGTAGTCTCTAGTGGAGGTGGAGGGAAGGTTTACAGATTTATGTTAGCGTTCCTCCACCTCCTCGTTCCTCCTAAAACCTGGAACTGAGTTAGCACTTGAACACTTCCGGTTCCCTCTCCTCAAAGTCTTTGGCGACACATCATACATCATATACATCAGCAATTAACCAACATGTGGATTTTGTCCTGAAACGAGCGGTTAAATGAGACGACACAGGTTGTCGGGGACATTAAATGTCAGCCTGGCGAACATAGAGACTCGTGTTCTCACTAGTCCACCTTTACATTCACATTGTGTTCGTACTTTCCAGCTTGTAGATTTTAGTTACATGATTTAATTATCAGTAGTAGAAGATGATCTTGCTTAACAAAACGTGTTAGTGTCATAAAACTTTGTTTACCACAGAGCACATTTTCTGCAATAACAAAACAACCCAATGTGAAATCCCTTTGGTTTTTGGATGAAGGGACCAGGTTGATGTTAACTTCCGGGTTGGCTTACAAAAATAGGTCATCCCCGCTCTATTCCTGAGCTCCCTGACCACAATGTCAGTGCAAATGAACTTGAACTCTACTCACAATGACTTTATCCCACCTGGTCAGGAACCTTGTCTCACCTTCCTGTTTCCATAACCTGGATGGAAGAGTTTCACTGTTTTGTATGGGGCACACCATGGTCTCAGACTTTCTGTAGCTGATCCTTTTACTGCATCACATCTGGCTCACTCACTCAGCAGCAAATAGTTCACAACCACCCACAAAAAGCAGCAACTTTTCATTTTAAAATGTGTCTTTTTTTTTGTCTCCTCTCTTTTGTAGTCGTGGCGTTCAGCGTTGCTTACAACCAGAACAAGCAGCTGATAGGCGAGCGAGGCCTGATGCCCTGCAAGAACTTCCTCAACAGCGTTAAGCGCTATGTCGGGGGAAAGATAGGCTCGGCCGCCTTCGCGTACACGCCCTCCATCCTCTGGTTGTTAGACTGGAGCGACATGGACGCCAACCTGGATGCCATTGCCCTGGTTGGGATGGCGCTGTCTGCGTTTGTCCTGGTGACGGGAATGGCCAACATGGTGATCATGGTTACGCTGTGGGTGCTTTACCACTCCCTGGTCAACGTGGGGCAGCTGTGGTGAGTCTGGGATATACACATATAAAAATACTTATTTAAAACTGTGATTATATGTAAATGACAGTGAGCTCTGTGTTATATACAGTTTTTCAAAATAAAACAATTAGTTTCATATTCAGTTTTTAAAATCCTACTGTCCTTCTGCTTCTATTCCCTCATAACATAGTAGTTGTTTTAAGCTGCACAATCAGTATTTTATACATTAACAAACATGAAAGGGATTGCTCAAAGTTACAAACAGATAAAGCCTTATCACCCAACAGTTTTTCTCAGCTCTTTGGAGCCTTTTAGTCTATTTTGGATCATTGTTTTGGTTTAGAGGCCCGTGATGCACTGACCGCCCAGCACCAAACCGCAGGCAAAGTCAGCAACTAGCTGGCGAATGTGGCCAGGGCCAGGTACTTTTCTCAGGAGTTGGTGGAGGCCAAAAGGAGAGCTAAAAGAGAGTAGATATGGACTGAAGCAGAAACACGACTCCAGATGAATTCTTATTCAGTCTCTGTGTCTGCTGGATGTGTAAACAGGTATTTTAGGGGCGAAAATTTGAAGTATTATTGCTTTAAATTAGGGAAATAATCTCCAGTTTCGTCCAATTTAATTAATTTGAGCTATGTTATTCTAGTCCCTTAGTTATTCCATCACAGACTAGGGATAATGAATTCAAAATAAATTATTATAATTTTTTGTCATTATTATTAGTATTATGAACTGATAACTTATTGGCCCGATAATTATTGTTGGAGTTTTCTGTCCACATTGAACATGCTAGAAAATGTCATCATTACATTGAAAGTAGTAAATAAATTTCTTTAATTGCCATAAATAAAGGACTGGTTTAACATACCGACTTTATAAAGGTTATAAAATATCAGTGTTGTACTTTCAGCTTGTTCTGCAGCCACTGCATGTAAAGAAGAAATAAACAGAGAAATTTTCGCTGTTTCATTACAACCTCTTAGTTTAAATATTAAAGATGCATCAATTTCTTATATCTCTGCCCTTTTTATTTTCTTCTCTTTCCAGGTATTCCTTCGGTAAGTGAACCAAACACCAAGGGCCTCGCAGTTTTCAGCATTAACACAAACTCCAGGACTGCTTCCTTTGTTCCTCCACAGCATTTTGTGTGAGACCGCAGGTTTGGATGTTATTTTAGTTTGTTTATGGGCAAACTAACGTGGTAAAGTCCTTCAAACAAAAGACATATCTATCCAAGTATGATTCTATAGGGTATTGATCTCAATTAGAAGAATTAGAAGAAACCCTCATTGTAGAGTCATGGATCATAACCATAATACAGTACAATCACTGCACATAAATCTACTTTAATGCATATACTTCTCACTGCATCTTTCTTACGATTGTTTCCCAAATTGTTTACAGCCAGTTATTGGGTTAAAACACACTCACTGACAGAGTTGAGGTTTACTGACGTACAGTACATTGCCTCCTTAATGGGTGAACCCAGTAATGAAGCTAATAGTAAAGAGGGAAGACAGAGAGGAAAGAAATAAGACGGTATGAATAGGAGGTTGCATGCAGGGCTCCGGCCCAGATAAGTGGCGAGGTCAGTGGCAGCTCTGTGATTGGTTAATGACACTTTGTAGTCAGAGACGCCAGGCCAATGTCTGTGGTTGGGAGTTGTGGCTTCCATTTCTCTTTTTTAAAGAGAATTTTCTCTCACTCTCACTGTCTCTCCTCACTCCCTATTTTCTTTTGGACTCGCTGTCACCCTATAGCTGACAATGCAGCTTTAAGCCTGCAGACTAGGCTCCTCCGATTGTCTAGACTGCAGACCAGAGGCCATGGGTTGTTGGTGTTAGGAGCATTAGTCTCTGGAATAGCACGTCTGGCAGACATTGTGCAGTGCTTTTTGAAATGTACTGCTCTAAAATTACATTTTTAAAAGGTAAATCTATTATTGATGAATCATATTCTCAACTATTGGGTTGCCACGAAATATCAGCAGACATTCAAGGTCCCCAGAGGATGAAACATACTGGCTTAAACGATTCTCTGACTTTTTTTTGTGTGGAATATCTCAACATCTATAAGATGTTTATACACTATACAGACATTCATGGTTTCTACAGCTTCTGTCCTTCTGACTTTGGTTGCTCCTTCACTGTACCTGTAGCACCACAATGAGGTTGACATTTGTCGTTTTAAATGAGACGTTTCAGAAACTGTTGTGTGAATTGGCATGAAACTTAGTACATACATTCATGCAGGTCGTTCAGGATGAATAGTAACTTTTTGTTTTATAGCACGGTTCGTGCTAATTGGCAAATGCTGGCCTGCTTACATGCTAAACTAACATAACGAACATGGTAATCATTATACCTGCTAAACATCAGCATGATAGCACTGACACTGTAAGCATGTTAGCATACTGATATTAGCATTTAGCTCTATGTAAATATCTAAGTAAATATGGTTAAAATAAGCTAGTGAGTAAGCATCTGTAGCCATGTTTGAATTGATTAACCCTTTTCTGTATAAAAGTGATGCTGTTTCAGAGAGGTCTGTCCATCACTGCTTGCCATACAGTTTTCACACACACAGCTTTCATCTGTGTGCTGTCCTCAGACACTGTGTTTTTAACCTGAATGTGCTGTGTGCAGCTCCTGTGTGGCACACTTACCCTTTGCTTTAGAAATACACTTTTTTTTCACAAATGACACTGTCCAATTGTCCAGGTTGGGAGAGTCAGCTGTTGGAGACGGGGTTTCTGGCCATTTTCCTTTGTCCGGTGTGGACTCTGTCCCAGGTCCCCCGCTGCTGTCCCCCCTCCCTCATCTGCATCTGGACCTTCAGATGGCTCATTGTTCGCATCATGCTGGGAGCTGTGAGTAAAACATTTTACAAATACATCGAAAGTTTTGCTGCATCTCTCTGGCGAGCGAAACGAAAAGAGCACAACTGCTCTCAACAGAAAATAACAGTGGTTTTTGCTTGTGACTTGGCTGTTTATCTTAAAGCAATACAAATAAATTGATTGGACTTTACTTTTCTTGTTTCTAAAACCTATTCACTGCCACCAGCACCTTGACTAACCCCTTTCCTGCCTGCACAGACACTGATGATATTACTGTCTAGGAGGAAGCAGATATTGTAAATTCAAGCAGAAAGGCATGTACTGTGCACACACACACACACACACACACACACACACGTGGAGAAATAAAATCATTTGCAGCAGTATAATTCCCTGGGATATTCCAGTGTTTGTCCTCCCAATTTTAGATGGCTACTTTTGGAGCGGTGTCTTTGCTATAAAACACCACCAGTATTTGGAAATCCAACCCAAATATAAGGTCGGCTAAACAACATGTCTGGTTGTTTGACAGTTTCCACGGTGAATTTTAGACCACCGGCTCGGTTTTATCTGCCAATCACTGCAGCTACCACAAATCCAGCTGGGCTTTTTCTATTAAAACCATGAAGAAAGCTGAAATACAAGGGGGGGGGGAGACAGCTCACCCCTGGGTGGTGCTCTCAACTGTAAAGACCTCTCAAGTCACAACAATATTCAGAGTTTAGATAGACCCCATTTGAAAACACCTCGTCTTTGCGTACTGTTACAGGGTTGATTACAGAAATGTCATTCTTACCATTGAAGTATAGTATGGTCTGAAGGAAACTTAAAATAAAATACTGAAATTAAGTTTATGGTTTTTGGCTCAGGACATGATATTTTTTTTACCAGTAATATTCGTAAAGTCAGTCTTTAAAGGGGACCTATTATGCTTTCCATTATTGTCTGTCATATATATATATATATTATGTTAGAATGTCATATTAAATGTGGCCAAAGTTTTAAATAATGAGGTAAACATATGTAAAAGTAATCCCCGTGAGCAAAAAGCTCAGGTTTAAGACTGCTCTGAATGCAACATTCCCAACAGTTTTTTTTACTTTATGTGATGAGCCGAGGTTGGCTACTCCAGGAAGAGCACGGTTATTCGACTGAAACACTCTGCTCCGGCATTTATTGTTTTTCCAACCTACTTCTTGTCTTATTTGTGGTCTGATAAACGGTACAGTCAAAGCTCTGTGCTATATTTATATTTTGAGACTGTTGGTTGACATTTAAAGAGAACCTTGTGATGTTATTGTTCAGTTTTTTTTTACGTTTTAGACACTAAAAGGTTAATTGAGAAAGTTATTGGGAGATTAATCAATAATGAAAAGGATCTTTTGTTGCAGCCCTAATAGGCATACGTATGTCTTTTTACAGCACAATATTCACTTAACTTCATTGTCATTAAAGAATGAAAGTCCTAGTTTAAATGAAATCCAACATTATCCTTCATTACTGAATAGATCTTGCATTACTATGGAAATTCTGCTTGGGTTTATTTTGTATTTTTCAACACATGCATGGGATAATTTCCTCCAGTGACATCAGCAGATGGCGTTTGCCCTGTCAGACTGCACGCAAAGCATTTCAAGAAGTTACCATAACATATACTCAAATCTGCTGAAATGATCACTTTCAGGCCAATTGGATCAGCTGATTAGATTTTGATAATAATCCGGGTCTGGAATTTTCACTATGAGATTTTCATTTTTTTGGTCATCCATAACAATGCTACATTCGAGTGGTGGTAAGAATGTTGGACATCCAGAATTTAGCCCTCACATGCCATTTTGTCAGGAATTCAAATCCAAACAATAAACACAGGAAACAAACTGTCACCAAGGCTACGATTTTCACTAAAGTGCTCATGTCTTCTTCTCATCTTGGCTAGCTCTGTGTGAAAACTTAGATTCAAAACATGTAATGAACATTCCTAGAAATTAGATTTCCTCCACATAGACGGACTATAGTGGTAGAGCGCACATTGTCAGAAAGACTCCGTTACAGCGACAGCTCAGTAGTGTTAAGTAGAGCAGAGCCTCTGCCACAGTCCCTCAATGTTTGATCCACCCTGGTCACAGTCATTCATCTGTCTGACAGCCTGCGGTTCACCACTGCTCTCTGAATGCTAAAGCGTTTCTTCTTGTGAGGATGACACGGCTTAGCACACACTTCAAAGCACCTGTCAGTCGTAGGAAATGAGTGGGAGGAAGGGGTGTATGAGCCCACCCATCATGTTTCTTGAGTACGTTTTCACAGCATGACTAAGAAATATCCCGAACTGTCACACGCTGATTACACTGTTTACATGCGTTAATTCCCGATGTTAAGTGACGGCCCTTTCTCTGCGCGCGCTCTCATGGTGGCATCTGTCACATCAACAACGTTTCTAAATGCATTAAGACGTATAGCTTCTATTAATCGTTTTTTTTATTCCGGGACTGATGTTGCATTTCCCCCTTATTATCCTTCACCAGCTGTTGCAGTAATTCATTACAAATACCCATTCGTTTTTAAGACATATCTTTCTATCTTTCTTTAAAAAAAACAAAACAATGAGAGTTTTGTGGAGAAATATGCCATTAATATAGAAGTAATGAAATGTGTGGATAGGAAGAGAAATCAAATCTGCTCTTGTTTCCTTGGTTACCCTTGGAAAAACAACAGCCTCTGCTAAGCTAGATAAAGCACACACACACACACACACACACACAGCAATGGCACAGCAGGTTGCCCAAACACAATCAGTTCCAACATATGGCTGCAAAAAATATAGAAACGTCAGATGGCCATATGTTATGCTAAACAAGAGTGTTGACATAGAAATATCTGCTAATTAATAAATGAATTATCTTTATTGGTGTCCTCGTTAGAACAGCTACATGTGTTAAATATATCGTGACTGTTGTGGCGTGACATTAAGCAGCTAGTGAGCCTTCATTTGTGCTGCAGCAGCTTGTTTACATCAGCATCCTGTGCGGGTAATAAGCCGAGAGGCTACAAAAAGTGCAGCTAATGTGATCTGATAGGACCTCGTTGGCTCATGAACGGTAAAATAAAGTAACTACTCCTGCCGTGTTTACACAAGGGCAGAGCGGAAGAAGCTGTACTTTTTAGTGCTGAGTGGAAATAAGATTGTATGTCAGATGTCAGAAATACATTACCTGGAGATTCAGTAAGGTTCCTCCATTTTGATGGAGGCAGACTGAAAGGACACTAATCAACCCATTAACTTAACAACTCAACTATACTACAACTGCAATACAATAAAATACTATATAGGCAGAATATATATTTTAAAATATTTTCTTTCTTTATTTTGACTTGTTGGAATCTTAGCTGGATGGGGACTCCTTCTCCTTCTTCTCCTTCTCTTTCT
>NW_023339651.1:16544914-16548503 GCF_004916995.1 Morone saxatilis
CCTCCTCCTCCTCCTCCTCTTGCTTGCAGCACTCGCCCGTCAGCTCCTCCTTGAGTTGGAGCGTTTCGGTGCGGAGGGCCTGACTGACCTCTTCCTCAACTTTTGTTGGTGTTTGGTCGTGAAGTTTAAATTTCAACTCCTCCCTGCACAAAGACTTCTCCCTCTCAGAAGAATCTTCTTGCAGGATTTTGATCTTCTGCTCCATTTTTTCTTGCAGCGCATCCTTTTCAGCTTTCAGGCTCTGGATGTGCTCCTGGTACTCGTAAACCTGTTTAGCATGAGACTTATTTTCTGTCTCAAGTTGCTGCTGTAGGGTTTCACTCTTGTCTTTTTCAGCCCTGAGCTCAATTTCATACCGCTGGTGGAGCTCTTGGCATGAAACTTTCAGTGTCTCAAGCTCAGTCCTTATTTGGTTTTCCTGAGTCACCAAAAACTCTTCCTGGCTCTTCTGATGAGCCAGCTGTTTTTCGGCTTCTTCCAGTTGTTTACCAAGCTGGATCCTCAGGCTCTTCTCCTCGAAACACTTAGCAGTCTCTTTGCGGAGCAGATAGCATTTTTCCTCTGTCCAGGTCTTTGCTCTCTTGAGCTTGTTGGTCAGGAACTCCACCTGGTTCAAGAGATACTTGTTTTCTTTCACCTCTGACTCCAGGTTGATGGAGAGCTCTTTGACCTTTTGCCCCAGAAAGATGATGCGATCCTTTTCCCTTTGCATCTGGACCTTCAGGTCCTCGACCTGTTTGAGTTGATCCTCGTTTTCAGTGAAAATCCTGGAAATCACCTGCCTGGCCCAGTTATAGGTGCCCAGCGCTGATAAAGTCAGTTGCAGTGTCATACTGTATTACTGTCTGATGATTCACTCACAGTAGGATGTCACCTGTTGAAGGGCCAATGAAATGAACAGATTCTGAACACTTTACTGAAATATATATATATAGACCATCAAGGCTATAGAATGGAATTATTGGTGTTTGAATTTGTTTACACTGTCACAGGTCTCAGCAGAGTAACCATGGCAGTGTCAAACAGATATTTTGAGGTACTGCAGTTACTGTACCCAATTGTGGTTGTTGAGGAAATGAACACAAACCAGCACAAACGTCCAGTTGGACTGAGAGATGAACTGATTAGATTTTGGAAGTTGACCGGAAAATGAATTGGTGACAACTTTTAACCAAGGTCACTATGACTGCAAAATAACCTTGACAAACATGTTTTTGGTCATAACTCGAGAACTGATGAAGTCATTTTTGGGATACAGCAATGACGTGAAGACTGGTGATTTTTTATCCAAAAGGTCAAAGGTCAACTTCACTTTTTGGCCAGTATTCAACAGCATACCTCAGACACAGAAGGGGAGAGTGTTTCAATATTTCACAGCTGGTCGGACACTTTGGTTGGTTAAAGGTCACTGTGACCTCAAACTAGGATTTAGCCTTTATCGAAGAATGAATTGGGCGATTCCAGATTTCACACACGTTGACTGGGACGACACTGAGAAAGCACTTGCACAGTGCAGGCTTTCATCTGTCCATCTCATCCATTCTGTTTTTCACTTATTGCCTCATTCTGAATTTTGCATCATCGTTATCACGTGACTGCAAGCAATCCCAGTTTTTTTTTCCTATTTAACAACGCAGATCTTTGTGTAGCAACTACATAACATAATCGATTGAATAGGATTTGGGCTCCTAATATCTAGAAACCAATAAGATGTTCTTATTTATGCTAGTAAATATGCACAGACCTTCATAGACCTTGGAATTTGTATTTAGTGCCAGTCAAATTAGAGGGATTGCTTCACCAAAAAAGGGGCAGGGGCTTGATGCAAGGGCAAAGTGAATCGTGTTTAATAAATAAATAATAAAACCAGTGAATATGGGGCTGTCTTACATTTCTTGTGAAGAAACTTTTAAATGATTCATTTCTCAGGTTTTCTGCTAATGTTTATGAGTTTCCTGTTTAAAGTGCTGGCAAGGCTATTGTGAATTGGATTACACATTTCAGTACTGGCAGGAACATCTCTATTAAACAGTTGGAAATACTATGCTAGGTGTGGAGTTTTGGGTGTTAACTGGGATTAAAGAGTTGCCATGAGAATGTGTTTTGTGAGTGCAGATCAGATCGGTTTGCCTGTTGCTAAGGGTTTTGGGATACAGTGTTGCTGGTATGCTGACTCGTGCAGGGAGTTGGTGTACACCGGGCCAACTGGAATGGGTAGATGTGTCTTGACTGTTCTGTTTATATAATGATAAATATCTGGGGTAACTCTGGGTGACTTTGAGGTGTATAGGTGGAGTATTTTTGAAGAATATTTGGAGCTTTACTGCTGCTGCACAGTGGCTTTTACTTATGGAGAAAAATAAAGTTTTCCTCCCTACCTTTGAGAAGTTACAATGAACATTCTGGCAATAATTGGCTTATAAAGATTATACTATTGTTTTGTAGAGCTCCAATTTAAGTTTACTTTATGATGTCCAAGAAAGAATTATCTGTGCTTCTAAGACCGGATTAAAAAAGAGCTATATTTGAGGTCTTTGTCTTTTTCTGGCCATTAGGATAGCTGGTATCATTTATAGACTTATTTTTCTGAAACAGTGTTGTAAAATAGGTTAAAATTATTTAATCTCTTCTTTCCCCAATCTCTCTTCCTCTCTATGTTTTGAAATACAAAACCTGCGTTGACCTCCTAAACCAGGAGCTTTTTTACAAAATAATCTAAAATGATCACATTTAATCTAAAGTAACAATTTAACTCCTGTGACATGTTGTCACCTTCTAAAGGTATGATTAAGGAGAATCTATTGGCAGAAATGGAATATAATATTCATAGGTATGTTTAAATTAGTGTATACTCACCTGAAAATAAGAGTTGTTGTGTTTTTGTTACCTTAGAAGAGCTGTTTTTATCTACAGAAGGAGGCTCCTCTTCTATGGAGTCGCCATTTTGAACTGCCATGTTTCTACAAATGACCAAAACGGACAAACCAAACACTGGCTCCAGATAGATTTAGATGTTTTTCGCAAGTTTGGCGTCCTCTGTAGTTTCTCCTACACACTTGGAGGGCGAGCAGTATTCCGTTGGCTGCAACTTCAACACAGGTTTTTCTTAAAAGAAGCAAATTATGACCAATTCACTGGCAGATATATTCAATGGTGAGAGGTACTAGTAGTGCTTTTATTTCTTTTAAGTTACGTATTACTTATTTTTGAGTGGCTTCTCGTTTATCTCTTATCAAGATTTTTTTTTCTTGAATATATGTGCTGATGGAGCGCCTGGATGGCTCACCTGGTAGTGCTGGTGCCCCATGTACCAAGGCTGAGTGCTTGCTGCAGCGGCCCAGGGTTCGAATCCGACCTGCGGCCCTTTGCTGCGTGTCATCCCCTCTCTCTGCCCCCCTTTCCTGTCTGTCTTCAGCTGTCACTATCATAAAGGCAATAATAAAAAAAGAATAAGAGGAAGCACAGGGGCAGCACACGGCACCTAATACGAGTCTATGATTACAGGCTTTGATTATTAGCATTTCAGCGTACTTACATAAAAAAAATAATATAAGCCATATAATTTATATTCTTTGGGGGGGCTATTTAA
>NW_023339651.1:16548603-16548760 GCF_004916995.1 Morone saxatilis
GGGCCCCCGGATAGCTCACCTGGTAGAGCTGGCGCCCCATGTACCAAGGCTGAGTCCTTGCTGCAGCGGCCCAGGGTTCGAATCCGACCTGCGGCCCTTTGCTGCGTGTCATCCCCTCTCTCTCTCCACCTTTTTCTCTCACTCTTCAGCTGTCACT
>NW_023339651.1:16548866-16575671 GCF_004916995.1 Morone saxatilis
ATCAAAGCCCTGAATCCAATAGCACTACAGTATAGGCCCTGCCGTGGTGCTGCCACTGTGCTTCCTCTTACTTCTTTTTTTAATCCCTGTTTTCATTGTTGGAATCCAGGGTAAACCTTTTCTTTGCCAGTCTCTCACATTGAAATGCTGCGGTTTACCTCATGTCAGATGCATTTTTGTCAGTCAGTGCACCTTAAAGACAGAAGTTGTGGTTTTTACCTCAGTTGTTTTGGAAGGGGCAAAGTTCCTGTTTTTAGCAAGTCACTCCTCAGTGTGACTTACTGGTATAACATGCTAACAGTATTTTTCATGGTCTCTGTTTGTGATGAAGTTGATTGAGAATTCACCAGCTTTCTTTTGAAAAACTGTCCACAAATCACATCTTTTTATCAAACCAATGCTATGTCTTTGAAGTTTCTATATATATTAAAAGTATCATCTTAATTAAATCTCTGTGGTCTTTTTTCCTGGAAATGTGCTGAATTTTCATCAGTATCCTTTCCCCCCGAGGGCTCTGGACACCCTGGGCAGACTGCTGAGGTCTGTATCAAATTGTAATTGATGACATTTCAGGATCTCATGACTGAATTGGATTATCAGCAACATCTTCGACCGCATCATCTCAACAGCCAGCAGCTGTAGCCGACAGCCAGGCTCATAATCAGAATGAAATGTCCTGGTTTTTCTAAATCTGTTAGCGGACGATTTATTCCACATTCCACGCCAACCACATGGCGGGTTGATGTGTCAATATTGACAGTCTCGTGTCCTGGATAGAGCAGTATTTACTTAGCTCATTTAGTGAAAAGCAGGCTTGGAGTGCAGGACACATTTCTATAAGTATTTCTAGAGACTGTGTTTTATTTCCTATTTCTTATGGGAAAATCCTCTCACAGACACTTTTAGTCTTTTTAAATACAACTTAACTGTGATACCCAATGAATTCTGTGAGATACTTTTTTTAAGTTTTAGTATAGAATACTATAATTCTAAACTACTGTCTACTTCAGTTAGTTTTATCTCTCTATCTCTCTCTTTCTCAAAATGATTTGGGACAGGTCTTAGTGAGTGGGATGTTTTTTGGAACTGTGCTTTCAGTCACTTCAATCAAATCAAACATGCCTTGTGTCTTTGAGAGCAGCAGAGTACTTCCTCATTTATTTAGGTCAAAAAACAGGATTACAGTTACAGACGCATTTCTCTGTTTTCATGTTGCACGATACGTTCCTCTTCCTGACACCCTGTACAGTTTGATTTATTGGGGCTAATTGCCAATCTGTATGTGTATCTCTCTGTTAGTGGGACATAGAGCTGTACACATCTGTGAGCAGCTAATGATGTGTTCAGACGGCAAGCAAATTAGATTTGTTCTCTTTAATTTGCTCTTTAAGGCTGACTGTCCGCTTTGTAATGTACAGGTGACTGATATGGAGTGTGCAGGGCCGACCATATACTTAATACACTATATATACTTAACTTATACTATTAAAAAAATGTCTCACGCACTCTTTATCCTGCTACTAACTATGCACTGTTTCTATAGCAACAGCATCCTCTGATGTTGGTGGGAACTTACTTGCAGGTGGTATTTCACTGTTTTGCTATTTTAGTCAACATAAACTATCAGGTAAAAAAGACTAAGAGTCTACAGCCACACTAGCAGCTCTGTGAGGCTGTACTGACAGTGGTGACATTTATTCTAATTAGCACTAAACTCAAAGTACAGCTGAGGCTGATGGGATTAGTCATAAGTTTTGCAGGCATTTGCTAATAAACCAAAGCACTGGACGGATTAAAAGTTTTAACTGATTTTGGTGCTACAGGAAAAGCTAAAGGGTCACCAAAGTTTGTTGAGATTTTTCATCAAAACCACAAATTCTAACCTCATGGTGGCGCTAGAGGAAAAGTCAGGTGATCCCCAAAGTCAGCAGCATACATCCTCTGGGAAGCATTCGTTTCTGTACAAAATGTCATGGCTGTCCATCCTGTAGTGAAGATTTTTCACTCTGAAAAAAAAAGCGGTGGGCTGACCGAAACACAAACATTGCCATCCAGAACCTCGCTGCTGAACAGCGGGTTTAGTTAACTACTGTGGTTATCCTTCAAAAATATCTTCTAATGAGGTCCTGCTTACAGTGTTCACATGAAGAGTCCATATGAATGACCCATTACTGTAGCTCACTTTGAAGGTCATCATTCTCTAATGAGTCTCGTTCTCAAGCTGTATTGCACTCGCACAGTGTTTGCATGGAGCTGAAACGTTTGAAGCTGTCTGTGTGTACACAAATGAACAAATGTGTAATCAAGAGAGGGACACTGAATTGCAAATGTCCTGCAAACCAACATTTTTGTTCTGTATCTGTAAACCACAGAGCTCCAAGAAAGAAGATTAGACATGATGACAAACAGCTGGGAGAGAAGAGAGAACGAGCGTTTTGCATTAGCAGAATCACATTTTTAGTTTTAAGTGTGATGCAGAAACTTGAATCCACCAGTGCACATCCACTGAGAATGGTTCACTTTACAGTGAATTAGGAGCCATCTTGTGTCCAACAGGAAAACCTTAGAAATAAACAAAATTAGCATTTTCATAGATTCTGGCATTTTGATCGAAGATTTTAATGTGGAAAATAAAAAAAATAATGTGGTTATCTATATGGATTACAGATCACTCCTCCTCTGTCTTCTCTATCTTGTCTAACAGTGTAGTAACATAAGGGTTTTTGTTGCTCCTGATGTCTTCTGTGAATCTCACAATTGTCAACCTGCAGTCTGACTTTGAGTCTTTGTGACTTTATTTTCTTTTGAAGCTTTTCATGTTACCTGAAATGTTACCTGACTCACTGAGATCTTTCAGATACAGCAGATCTTACGTAGATTTTTATTGTATTTAGAAGAATCTAGTTAGTGAAGTAATGTCATTTTATAGTTATATCTCTTTTTACTCTTGCATTCATGTGCTTTGAACAAAATGTGTTCCATTCATGTATGCACCTGGACGAGGGTAAATCCTAATCAGGTTTTGGACCTTTTGGAGTGTTTCAGCTAAATATGGGATTTGAGTGACTGCAGTCTGTAATCAGATTTCCTAATGGACTGTTGATGGTTGCTTATTTGACCTGATTTACAGCAGCACCACTTGTTGAAAATAGTGCCTCATAAACTATAACACATTTTGTATCTTTTCTGTCTTTTTCAGGGTCTCATTAAAATCAGAGGTGACAAATGCTGGAGAGACCTCACCTGCATGGACTACCACTACGAGGTGTGTGTTTTAATGTACTGTCTGTGTCTTCCTTAAAACAGTGAGATATGCTCATTTTAGTTTCTTTTTAGTTTTAGTTTAGCTGACACATAAAGACGGACACTCTCACATTCACATTTACGGGCAATTTAGAGTCGCCAATTAACCCAACATATATATTTTTGTGGGAGGAAACCGGAGCTTCTAGAGAAAACCCACGCAGGCATTGGGGGGAAACTCTACGCAGAACCCAGTTTGAACCCAGAACCTTCTTTTAGTGAGGCAGCGGTGCTAACCACATCACTAGCATACCGCCTCTCGATGAACAGTTTAAAAAAAGTACCAAAATCCATGCAGAACCAGAGATATTGTCTTTTTTGTACCACACGTTCTTCTTCCATGTCAAAATCTGGTGCCTATGTTACCCACGATGCCACTCAAATGCTGTCAGCTCATTTTGGAGATGCTGGTGTGTTTGTTATGCTTGTAGCAGCTAATGTAGCCTGGAGCCACTTCTCCTTCGCGGTTGGAAGGGGAGGGTAAAGTGAGGGAGTTGCAATCTGCTACGATACCCTCTAAATTTATACACACTGGTCCTTTAAGTGGTTAAAGCGAGCATCCAACAGGCCATAGCAGTAGCATTCATTTGGAGCCATGTTTCAAACAGTCAGTCCAATATTCACTCTCCTTTTAGCTCTGTTCTTGTGTCCACCAACTGTTGGAAATACTCTTAGATACTATATGTTCCATATTTACTATATTACTATATTAGCAGTTAGGTCAAGTAGCGCCAGTGTGTTTATTAGAGCTTACAGCTGCCTGCTGGAGCTGTAAATTATACTGATGAGAGCAGTGAGACTCAGTACAGTTGTTGGCTGTTGAACTAAAACAAGGAGCTGCAAGACTTCATAGCTCCATAGAACTGATGAACTACTGAGTCATTTTATTATATGACTCAATAATAATTTTCTTTGGCTTGATTAGAGCCACTTTAGGACATACTTAGTTCATGATATCTTCTTATGTGTTCTGTGGAAGAACACTTACACTGATTGTGCACAAGTAGTTATGCATTTGATGTTTTCTGACACCGTGAAAGGAAACGGTGGTTTTCATGGAAATAAGTGAAACTCAGACTTTCTCAACATAAAATCCCAAAGCTGTTTGCTGACTCCTGGGAAGTGCAGGGCAGAAAAACACCACAGCAATGAGCCCTGAGCCCCAAAGATATCACAAAAGCTCTCAAATTACCAGTTAAGATGACACTTGTTACAGCGCATTGTTATTTTGAATTATTCTTGCAGGCAGATGGCCAGCATGAGAAAAAGCCTAAATCATGCTCTGAAACACTAGTTTCTACATTTCCCAAAGGCCCATTTTCTTTGACAGTGTGAACTTCTAAGACTGATCCAGATATACAAAAACATTGTGCCTTGGCTTTGTCTCCTGGATGATGACAAGACGGCAATGAACTCACATCACGCTAACCACACCAGGGCAACACATTACAGTAACCGCTGTCGTGGGATTCAGTAAATCAGCCTCTTACACAGACTGTGAGGTTGTGCAAATCCTGTGTTTGTTTTTCCCCTGTGGGACGCTCGACCGCTCTGACCCACACTGCTCTGCGTTACCAAGCCGCAGAGGGAGGAGGACCGTCTTCTGTAATTAACATAGACAGGAATACACTGGCTCCTATGGGACTCTATGACTGGAGATGACACTCACTCACATTTTAGAATACAATATTGATGCTCATAAAGTCTGAAATACAATGGGAATGGAGGATAGGCTGTAATACACTGGCTCCTGTGGGACTGGACAGCTGTTGCACTTGGAAATTATATACCCATGGGTGACTAAAAAAGAGAGAATCAGGAATGATATACGTCAAATATAAACTGTAGGAGGTTTTAGGTTCAGTTAGCATTTTCTTTTAGTTTGGGAAAAATCATTTGGTTTTTAGTTCTCAGGGTTAGAACAGTTTTAGCACTGCTATGCCATGGAAATCACCAAGCCAGTGGTTGCAAACCCATATGAAATATTGGATGGGATATTTTATCCACTACTGCAATTCATTATCTCTATTTCTTCTAAAATATTGAACCGTTTCAGAGTCTCTGATAATTACTCAAATGAAACACGCTGAACAGAATAAGGATCATAAACAAGTTTATTGCCAAGCTGGCTTTCACATTCAAGGAATGTGTGGTCTGTAACAGTCACAATGAACAAAGTATGAAAGCAAACACTGTAAAAGTCAAAAACCAATGTAAAATACAGTATATTATGATTAAAACATGTATAATATACAGTGTGTAAAGTGTATCAAATCAAGAGGATGGATTAAATATAAGCTAAAGAATGTGGATGGGGAGATTTATGTTAATGTTGCGTGTAGTGTCCATGGGGCCTGATAAGAGTCTGTGCCTCGTGGATGAGGCCAGCTGCAGCCTAGTAGAAACTGTTCTTGTGGCGTGAGGTCTTGACGGACTGCAGCCCCCAGCTGGAGGGGAGGTTATGTCTGGTGGGAGGGGTCGGCCACAACCTTCCCCGCTCGTCTCAGGCTCGGCGTGCAGGTCCTGGACGAGTAGCAGATCGCAGCCAATCACCTTCCCAGCTGTCTCTGTCCTTGGCAGTGGCAGCAGCTTACTCAATGATGGCGGTGTAGATGTGCACCATCTAGGGCTGTCCCCGACTAAAGATTTTCCTGTGATACTTCAGTCCTGGTGGCAAGGCACAGCTCCCATTTGATGCTGTTTTTCTTTTTCTGCGAATATCTGACTGTCGAAAAAGTCTCTTCTCATCGACTATTAGGGGACAGCCCTAACACCAGCAGTGACTCTGACTTACATCCTCTGCTGTGCCTTCTCGGTGAGGGAGTTGAATGCAATCCACCAAGACATTTGATTAAAAAATCAACCTCAAGGTGGTCCCAGTAGAAAAGTCACAGGATCACAAAAACCAATAGTATTCAGCCTCTGGGGACCATGACTGTGTGTAAAAAAAATTATGCTAATCCATGCATGCGTACAGACCAACGTTGCTGATAATTGCAAGAAGCTGTGTTGGTGTTGATGCATAAGTGGCAAAACGCTGCACAGAGGTTTATAGTACTGTAGGTAATACTACTAAGGTAGGAAACACAGCAACAATCATTTTATATTTCGCTGTGATGTTGGTATCATGTCACAGAGTCACTGGTAGTATTGTTTTGTTCCCACTGTGCTGCACACAGCTTTAATCTCCATTTCTCCATTAATAACTCCCACTGAACCTTCAGGCCATATGCTTTTAAATGTTAATCAGTATTAGCAGAACACTGATTACCAGATTAGGATTGTATCACCAAAGACGTGGACGTTAGCCAATATTTTGTGCCAGTAAGACATAGCTGTAAGGTTTTTTTTTACCATGTAAGAAAATCCAAAATATATCAAAACAGCAGAGTACAATAAAACCCCTCAATGAAACCAGGCTGAGTGACTGTTATTCTTTAAGGCATGGTGACCCACTATAATTATGCAGTGGTAAAGGAAACTCTGGGGTACATGAAGCCTTTCAGTGACAGTTTATACAAAAACAGAATCTCATTAACCAATTCACTGATGCATTGATTCCAAATTCCAACGGCTTAAAGGAACCAAATACTTAATTATATTGTCTATACTGTTCATATTTTAAATGAAGCACAGGAGCTAAAATACAGTCTACAGCCTGCAGTGACAGCATGTGTATCTGATGACCTTATAATGAGGAGAATCATCTGTGACATCAAAATGTCAGCTGAATATTTTAACATGTAAACCAGCATGGTGTGGCTTCCAATTTACTGTTTTACTGTGGTTTAGATATATCTGTGTCTCATGATGGCTTTACTTATGCCTGTCTGTGTGTGTGTGTGTGTGTGTGTGTGTGCTTTTCTGCTCTTATTTTTAATCTAGCTATATCCAGTATGAGTAGGAGTCTATAGGGTGTGAGCAGATACAGAAACATTAGCATTCATTTTTCATTTGTCTGTCCACCTGTAAGTCCCCTTGTAACTGTGTTTTGCTTTTCACCAGCTCCTGAGGGAAACATTCTGCTCTTTAGCTGCTAAATGTTCCGCTATGTTCACCTGCTAGTCGCTATGTGTCGTTTGGTGCTGGGAAGGTAGCGTACAATGAGAACCAGAATTGGGAAATTAGCTATTTCCTGACCATTTATAAATATGGGAAACAACCGTTTTTTATTTTCAAAAACAGGTCCATTTTTTATTTTCTTGTTTTTTATTTCCCAAACAATGAATGGAAAGTGCATCTTTTTTCAACTTTTTATTTTTAAAACAAAAATGGAAAACAGGTAATTTTTTTGTTTTCTGTTTTTGTTTTTTAAAACCAAAAATGCGTCGTTATTTAACTTTCAGTTTTTTGCGTCGTTTTTTGGTGTTTGTTTTGTAAATACAAGTTACGGAAAATGGCTTATTCCAATTTGGTTTTCTCATTTCAACACAAAAATTTTTTGGCCGTAAAGTACACGAAAACGGGTCGTTGTTTTGTTTTCTGTTTTTATTTTCAAAACAAAAAGCAGAAAATGGCTTGTTTCCCGATTTCGGTTTCCTCATTTCAAAATGAAACTGAAAACGCTCTTTCTGTGGATTTATCATTACGACGACCCCTTACACATCACACATAGTAATCTCACTCATTGTTAAAAATAAAAATCTTATTTTATTTATTTATATGTTAGCTTATCAAACAATTGCCTACCTTCACATGATACAAAGCAACACGAGCATCCCATTCAAACTATCTTCATGGTACCTGTTATCTAAACCTAACAATAACCAAACAGTATCGGGGGATTTCTTTAGCTTGTTGGTCAGTTTTATTGTTTTATTTATGAAGCCCAATATCACAAATCACAGTTTGGCTCAGGGGACTTTGTTAGCTCTGTTAGCTTTGTTAGCTCTGTTAGGTTTGTTAGCTTTATGACTGTTAATTCTTATTTACTTTGTCAGGTTTTGCCGCTCCAGCCCTACGTACATGGTCTGGTAGGGCTTCACGTGGCTGGCTAATGTTTGCTAATGTTAGCTAACCTTAGATAGATATTGTTTACTCGATAGTACTGCTTTAATTATCTGAGTCTTTTCTACTCGTGCTACTGTTACACTACATTACAGCGTTTGCCATTTAGCTTGAATTGCAGTGTGTGGCTACAGTGGCTAACAAAAGCTAAGTAGTCTGGCTTTAACTGCACCCTGAATTAAAATCTAAAATGGGAGACATACATGCTTGCAAAGGTGTTGCTTCTAGTTACCTGCTGACAGGTTCTGTTTTTAATGTAATTAAATGGAGTGTATAAGAAAATGTGTCGTCACCTGTGAGCTCACTTTACAATATGAACCTTATTCCATGCTGGGTCAGTTTCCCCTGACCCGGTTTAACCTCAACTGTCAACAACCTTAGGGGTAATGTAGATTTACACACACATATAGAGCACCGGAAGCCACTGGCGCCAGGTGAAGCCTTATTAACCCCCTCTGACACACTGCTCTCTTTCAAACCGGCAGAGGAGCTGCAGATCCCCTCCTGTCCTGACTCTAAGGGGGCTGCGTAGGTGTGTTTCGGCATAGTTGCTGTTTTGTGTGCTTTCTGTTTGTTTCTTGTAATGCAGCTACTCTGCAGGCCAGGTGTGGTTGTTTGGTTGTCTGAGGTTGCAGGCTCCTTGCCCTTGGATTTCCAGGGGTGTTTTGGTAAGCTACAGGTTAAATAACCTCATTTTTTTTAGACTAGCGCATAGACTAGTGTGGCAGTGTCTTGTTTTCCTTTTTTCCCCACCTATTTCTGTGCTATATTTGTTTTTCACCACCTCACCTAACACTGTTTGCATGTTCAGCTATTACACGGTTTGCCTGCGACCACGTTGCGCGCACACACACTTAATCGTACGTACACAAACACTGCGCTGCTCTGTATGAAGCCTCTTAGTGTGCGTAGGTGGGGTTGCCTTCATTTAAATAAAGTTCCGTTTTTATTTAGGCATGGAAATGTTTCCCCCCAGGGTGTGGCACCGTAAATGACTCTCCATCCTGGGCTCAGACAAGAGTTTAGTGCCAAGGTAAAGCAGAGAAAACATGAATTTTAAGCAGTTGAAGAAGTCTGTGTTTAGAACATGTATTAAAGTGTTTTAATGCATAAATTCATGGAACAGAAATACATTGATAAGATAATGATTACCTGGACAATCCCCTTTTTTTCTGTCTCTGGCACCATCAAAGACTTTCACTGTCTGCCCTCTCCATCTCGTCTCCAGACCCAGCCGGTTCCTAACCCCATGTCCTACTACATGCATCGCTCCCCGTGGTGGTTTCATCGCTTCGAGACGTTATCCAACCACCTCATCGAGCTAATCTTCCCGTTCTTCACCTTCCTGGGCAGGCGGATGTGCATGGTCAACGGAGCGGTGCAGATCCTGTTCCAGGTAACTCGCACTGTTCACCGACGCACGGGACCTGATGATAACAAACCGTGGTGCTGTTTACTGGTGGCATCTCGTGAGGACAGCCTGCGTTTCTACACATTCAGACTTGAATTTTGAGTTGTTTTCATGTGTTCGTGTTATTGGTTTTGGACCCAGTATGTAGCCATGCAGATAGCTTTGGTTTTATTTCCCCAGGTTTTGAGCTATACACAGAACAATAACAGGTATAACATAGTAAAATGTTTAGTACTGTACATGATTTTCACTGGACAACAGTACTGGTGTTGAAAAGGAGTTTAGTTCGTACTCTATTTATCAGAAACCAGTCAGAACATTATTATTACATCAAACATGTTTAAAGGCTGTTTTAAGGGGATGTTTTATTACATTTACATGCATGTTTTATTGGATTATATGTCACCGTACACTTAATTTAATTAATTTAATTTATTTAATTTAAGCATCATGTGAAGTGGATGTCAGAGCTAATGTTACTGTATGTTAATTTACCCTGGCTCAGAATAAGTCACTTCTCACCGTCCACATGCTGGTCGAACTCCTTAAAATGTCTCATTATACTGATGGAATACTCTCTTTCGTGCTATAGGTGGTTCTGATAGTGAGTGGGAACCTCAGTTTCCTTAACTGGCTGACCATTGTTCCCAGTCTGGCCTGTTTTGACGATGCATCGCTGGGCTTCTTGTTTCGCTCTGGAGGGGGAGCCAAGAAGGCAGTGCTAGAGATACAGAATGAGGATGCAGCCGGACACAACCCCAAACCCACCAAAGGTATTCAGGATTCTACGTTTTTAAGAGTCCATCTACAACCAAGAATTATAACTATAACTATATGTTTTTTTTAAATCTTTTTAACTCAAGTGGATGGTGGAGTCTGCACCACAACTCTATTGACACAGACAGTGGTAAACAATACCATGGGATCACTGTCAGAGTGAATTGATAAACAATATTGTGGTATACAACTTTTTAACACTTATAATGCAATCAAACAGCCATTAAACCTGGGACACACTGCCAAATGGTTTTTTACAACTCTCGTAACAGAGTGTTCGATTCTCCGAACTCCCCTTGTCTTTGTGAACCCATATCTTTCTGCTAAAAGGAAAGTGGGTGAGGTGGTGGTTGGGTAACAGGAATGTGCTGTTGATAACGTATCTCATTGCGTCAGTGTTTTGTAACAAAATATGATTAAAAAAACACATTTTGATGGCAACCAGTTAAGGATTCAGTCGACTCGCCAACAGTCCAATGACACTGAAGATGACAGTTTGCACATCTCTCTGTTGCTTGATCAAATAAAACACAGTTTTACAGCAGTTAAATCTATCAGTTATTATCTATCTATCTATCTGTCTTTGGCACAAATCAGTCCAAATAATAAATACTTTATACTTTTCAGAAATAAACTTTCAGACTCTTGTGCAGACATTAGTATCACTAACAGTCGAGGCTAATGGGCACAACTGGCCTAAGTAAGTAGTGGGTCTGGTCATGTTGGGGAGGGAATAATGGGAAGAAAAGGGATTAGCACTTGGACAGCTGAGTAGCTGGGAAAAGTATGACATATGGTTTACTGGAATTTAATGTGATGTCGCTTACATTTTTACAACACAGACGGGTTAAAGCGTGGTAAAAGCAGGAGTGGCCCCTCTCTAATTGGCCTCATCGGACCCATTAGTGTCTTTGCTTTATTGTAGGACGTTGAATATAAAATAAGCTCCTACCTGGAGTGTGAGCATGTTTTAATCATTTGAACAGACCCAGAAAGTCTGTACTAGTGTGAACAGTTTCAGCTGGATTAAGTTGATGTCTTTAACATGCGTGGGATAAGCAGACAGGCACAGGTAGGAAGGAACTGACGTGGACTCAGCCAACATTTGTCAATACCACCCGTCTCATGATCTAACAGGTCAGACCTTTTCCACTGAGGAAGTGTTAAAGTCATCACACACACACACACATATATACACACAGACTTACAAGCTTAATAGCACTAGTTCTGCACACGAACCAGCGAACACGTCGCCCTCCTCCCGCAGATGATGAATCCCCTTTTATGCCGAACACTAACAAATGTGTCACCTTGATTTGTGTTGTAATTACAGTTTTCCCCCGGGCCACTCAGTTTCATCTTGACATCCTGGAATGGAGCCGTACATAATTTCTCTAAAAGTCAACAAAATTTAACAAGTAAACAAACGCTGCAGCAGCTCCTTTGGACCAAACAGGAGCAGTGACATGCAATGCTCCCTGAAATTGAATCAAATTTGCCTGAGAGCGGTGTCTATATGGAGTATGTAACAGATGGATAGAGCTGATCCAGGGTTCTGCTTGTTTTGTTGTTGCTGTTTCTAATATCCCTGACTGATGTAGCAGTTTTCCATTTCTGTGCTGTTTTTCATGCCATTCCACTCTTTCTATGTGTGTGTGTGTGTGTGTGCTGTATGTAATACAGGTATGTTGATACGTCGGGTGGTGAACATTTCTTTGGGCGTTCTGATCGGCTACCTGAGCGTTCCCGTGGTGATGAACCTGCTGAGTTCCAAGCAGGTGATGAACACCTCCTTCGACCCGCTGCGCATCGTCAACACCTACGGGGCCTTTGGCAGGTACAGTACGGTCAGGGGTCGCTGGGGTCATGAGGTTGGACAAGGTATCCTTAAAACATCAGAAACTGTTGAATATTCCCTAAATTTGATGCTACACTGGCTGTGAGAACATACCTTCCCAAACTGATGTACATTTAAGTGAAAGGAGAGGAAATTCATCATTCGGAGCCAGAGTCTGCGCAGTAATCATCAGTCTCAACTTATTAAAATCCGGAAAATTAACCCTTGAACATACATCTGCATAATAAGAACCATGCTACCTAAAATGACAGAAGCCATATTTGGGAAATATTTATTTGACATGTGTTTAGATTTTTGGCCCGCATCCCATCTGCTAACATATGTCTGACATAGATGCTTATCTTTGTATTATTCTTCATTTTGCTGCAAATGTGGCCACATTTCATATACGTCTGCAGCCTTGCATCTGTATTCACCAACTCTTCCGCCTTCCTTCCCTCAGCTTATGAAGCATTTGGTCTTGTCCCACAAACCCCTCTCTCCAGCATTACCAAGGAGCGTACCGAGGTGATTTTCCAGGGCACTCTAAGCCAGGATCCCAAGGCCCCTGAGGCTGTTTGGGAGGAGTACCAGTTCCTGTGTAAACCAGGGGACGTTTACCGACGGCCGTGCTTCATATCGCCGTACCACTACCGGCTGGACTGGCTCATGTGGTTCGCTGCCTTCCAGGTGAGACAGCAGGACACGATGTATGGAGTGGAGTATACTACCAGCGTAGAGACATTTTTACTTGCCTTCAGGATGAATGTATTTTTCTGTGTGGATATGGGATGTGGCTGATATTGGTGTCAAAACTGATTTTGTGTTGTTAATCAGTATGTTTAGGTGTTAGCATTTCAGATAGTTCACTAGGTTACAGCACAAATAGAGAGTGGTGTAATAATTCACAGTTGCCCCGTTTAACTGGTTTGTCAGCAGAAATAACTGTTGTAAAGTATTCATTGATGTGTCTATCCACTAGAGGGCAGTAGTTTCAGGTGCTTACCTTGATTAGATGACTTTTGGTCTGTCTCTTTGTCGGCCATGTTAATCTTTTGTCCTCTGTACATCTGTGTTTATCTGTTAATTGTCTTCAAATCTTTCTCCCCATCTCTTTTGGTGTTTACTCGCCCTTTTTTTCTTATGGCCTGCACACCTGCCCCTTTTTATGCCACACACTCTTCTGCCTTGTCTCTCTGCCTAAAGTCATTATTATTCTGCCCCCATGCTTCACATTCTTCCTCCATCTCTGTCTGCCTCTGTAAATTCTCCACATTTACGTCTCTGTCACACCCTGTTGTGTTTTTCTCCCTTTGTTTCTCTCATTTTCTATCAGTTTCTCACACTCTGTCTGCTTGTTTTCACACAGACCTACGAGCAGAGCGAGTGGGTGATTCACATAGCAGGACGTCTGCTGTCCAATGACAGCACGGTCCTCTCCCTGCTCGACCACAACCCCTTCCGAGGCAGAGGAAATCCACGGTAAACACAGGGCACGCAGTCACAGTAAAGATCTAATCTGTGCATCTTGCTAACACTGTAGTATTACCATTTGATAAGCATAAAACACTTAATGTCTTAAAACCTCACCAAAACGCTCATATTTTTCATTTAACAACCCTTTCTACTTGTTGTGTTCAGCTGGTATTTCCTGAAATAGCACATATTTGTCCTTTTCTTGATAAAGCTCTGGTTACAGAAATATATTTTCATGTGTGCTGGCATGGATCAATAAAATGACAATCCCATGAGTAATTATTCTCTGTGCTATAGCCCCCTCTGGTGAAGCAATGAGCACACATTTAGCTAAAATACTAAAAACTGAAATATGTAGAGGCTGTGCACTGTCTCACAATGCATTTCGTAGGACAATAAACACCTCTAATTAAAAACAATATGAATAATAGTATAATAATTAGATAAATAATGATTTCACATAATGATTTCAGTGATCTGGATCTCAGCTGCTTTTAGCATTTAGTATGACAGAATTATTTAGACAGACTTTCACTCAGCGCTCTGACTGACTTCCAGCTTCCCTGGTGAAATGCATCAACTCTGGCTTTTGGAGACAAGATTGTGAGCTTTAAAATGACTTTGATTCACGCAACTACATCCCTTTCCGTGTCCTCCTCCTCAGGTGGATTCGAGGGGAGCATTTTATATACAAGTTCAGCCATCCCGGCAGCACCAGCGCAGCGCAGGGGAAATGGTGGCTGAGGAAACGCATCGGAGCATACTTCCCTCCCGTGGACCTGGAAGGACTCAGAGGCTACTTCCAGTCGAGGAACTGGCCCCACCCACACATTCCACCTAACAGGAAGTGAGGCCATGAGCTCCTGACTACAGCAGAGGTTAGATCAGAGGACTGCTGCTGCTGGAGATGAGGACAAATGGCAAAGGATTCCACCGGTTTTGTTTTTTGTAAGGTTTCATGAAGAACTGATGTTTAAGACCTGAAATCAAACATCCTGACATATCAGGGTTTCATTCAGGGGTGTATCTGTGTATCACAAATAATTACTGCCCTACGTATCTCATTAAACAATCTCAGTATCGAATGTGACTCTTGACTCTTGCTGGTTTTTCCTTCTATTCTTTTTCCTCTCATTTTTTGGCAGAGTATTTTGGACAGGCTGATTTTCCACTTGCTGACAATTTTTTGGAGATGCTGTTATCTGCAGTAACTTTACCCAGTCTTATCCTTCCATCCATCTCTCTCTCTCTCTCCCCTCTCCTCGTCTCTCCTATATATATTACTAATATACTATATGACGCGCAATAAAGGATATTGTAATTAAATACATACTTTGTCTTAATGTTGCATTTTAATATGAAACATTGACAAAGATGTAGGTGTATGTGCAATGACATGACAATCATCATGGTGTAGTAAGCTTGTGAAAAGAAAAACCCAACCCAGTAACCCAAGATAACAAGCAGGTTCATCCCAACCACGTGTCCAGGACATAAAGGTTTACAAGAACACATAACAGTGCGGGGACAAAAAAAAGGAAAAGAAAAGAAAGACGAAAAACAACAATAATAAAACAATTAATATATAAAGCTGTGGTCAGAGTCCGGGTATGGCATCAATGGCCACCACGATTCTTCCCATTTGTGTTAACATTGCAATTTCTCCATTTAAATAACTCTAACACGTTTATCATTTTCATGCTAATTCCATCCTGTGTGCATGGAAATAGTCTATCATTGTGTGTTTGAGGACTTATTACTCATCCTCATGGAACTCACATTTGAAGGTGGTACTTTATATTATATATATTATGTATATATTTTATGATATATGTCTGGGAAAGTCTGAGGCAAAATCAATAATTCATCAGGGAGTAGTGGAAACTTGGCAAGATATATGGAACAATGACATCAAGGGCAGGGACTATTATAAAAAGGGACTATTTTAAAATGAAATAAATCAGTTTGAGTAAGAAGCAGGAAAAGTAAAAGTAGAACAGAAGATGTAACTTTATCAAGGTTGATATTAGGACATATACAGGGTTAAACGCTACTTTATACATAATGAAAAAAGAGAGATTGCGACAAGAGTGAAATGTGTAATTGTAAACTGTTGAAGTGTAAAAATACAATGAAAGAATAATAAAAAAGGGAATATTATAAAGATATAATAGAAAATAGAAAAACCTATAAATATGTACGCCATATGCTGTATGCAATAAAGGAATATGATGTGCACAACATATTTTAAACAGTATACCTAACACATATAGGGGGTCTGTTGGAGATGAACAATCGGGTACAACGGGCTTTATTCAAATGCTCTTATCTAATGAAACAGATAATATACAGAATATAATTCCAATATAGTCCGGGTTGTACACACTCCGGTACAGTAGGGGGCGACATGCAGCTCTAACGCTGGTTTGTAGCCCGCCAGAAAACCAAAGAAGAGGATCAACGCAGACTGCAGGAAGTGTCTGAACCGGTACCCACTTCCACTGGAGGCGAACTGGTGTTGGGTGACGCTTCCTCCCCCGCGCAAATTGAGCGGGATTGGGTGAGAGTGGGTGAGGGGAGGAGGAGGAGCGGGGGCTGGAGTCTCCTCGCCCGCCCCCAACCATGAACGTACAACAACAACAACAGCAGCCGGTCACAACTTCACCTGGGACACCAACAACAACGGCAGTCAAAGCGGAGTGTGAAGAAGAAGAGGAGGAAGAAGAAGAAGATGTCGGCGGTCGGCACGAGCAGTCAGCAGGTAGTTACTGTGCATTTGTGAAGGAAGCCGTTTGGAGGGGTTTGAGATGAGGAAACAACACATAAACAAACAACCTGGTTTTGATAAATAACTTTTATGGATTTTATCGATTGTCCTCGACACGAGAGGGGAGAGAAATGGAAAAACACACACTTGTCTTTCTTTTTATTTAAGTCTCTGCAGATGGGGACGCTTATTGGCGGGAAACAGTGGCCATTACGCGACCCCTAGTGGAGGTCCCAAGCCCACTGCACATAGAGCATTTTATGAAATGTTTTTCTATCCTCACACAATATGTATTGCAATATCGCACAGCGAACAAAAGAAGTGCCCCAACTGTCGTCTCTAAACAGGAGAAGAGGAACAACGCATGTTATCTCAAAACGACCGACCATTACGTGTTCAAATTTCAGATCAGTCATGCACGTGCAACTTACAAAAGCGGCATTAAAAACACCAAAGTCGCTCACTCCGAGCCCCAACAAAAAAACACATTAGTCCGCAATGCAGTGACAGTTCATTCAACGCTCAGTACCTGGGAGTCTGCAGTTTACCATGTTAACCAATCGAAGGACTTTTTAATCAGCATTACTGGAGAAACACTGGATGCCTTGGATCGTTGGCGACAGCAGATGTGTGTCCTCACAAATGATAAGTGACGCAATTTGGTGAATATCGACTTTTTGTCCCTCGGAGGAGCCATTTTAAACCTTAAAGAACGCTTCCGTTGACATTATTGCTGATCACTTTAAATCTTTTTTAAGCAGTCTGTCGGGACAGGGGCATGCAGCTAGTTAGAGAAGACAGTAAGTAAAAGCAACTGAAAAAAATAAAAACATCAAGTAACTTATAATCTATAATAAGCTTAAAGAAAATGGTTTATGTTCACTAAAAAAAAGATGTGTTTGGGAACAATTTATTCATTTTTAATGCCACCTTTTAGATATTTCTTTTCAGTGCTTTAGTCATGTGTTTTTGAGTTGACATATCTTAATTTACAAGCAAATACTGATGTGATTGTTTGCGATTAAATCAGCACCGCTCACAGTGTCCATGCCACCCTCTTGCCACCCCATTCATATTCTCTAGATCCACCCCTATGTGGGGCAGAAAATGCTTCGGAGAGCGTCACAAAGCCTGTTGACAGCGAGTCGGACTCGGATGAGAAAGCCTTTGAAACTGATGACGACCCAAACACAGACGATGATATCGACTTCACGCTGGAGCGGTATTACTCCGATAACCCCCCTGAGAGTGAGGAGGACACGGAGGACACGGAGGAGGAGGAGGAGGAGGAGATGGCGGCTCCTTCTGGTAACGAATGGAAATCAAAGAAAGGGCATATTCTCTGGTCTCCCACTCCTCCTGAGACACTTGGCCACGTTCCAGCCACTGGTGGGACCCCGGGACCCACACGGTACGCGACCAGCCGTATCAGCACTTTGAAGTCCTGCTTCGATCTGTTCTTGACAGAAGAGATCATCAAGCTCCTCGTGGACACGACAAACGTGCAGGGGAAACGTTCCATTAAAGACTGGAAAGACTTAGATGCCACTGACATGGAGGCGTACATCGGGATACTGATTCTGGCCGGCGTGTACAGGTCACGCAACGAGTCGACCCCCAGCCTGTGGGATGACCACACCGGACGCGCCATCTTCCGTGCCACTATACCCCACTGTAAATTCACCCGTATAAACTCTTGCGTGCGCTTCGAAGACGAGCGGACTCGACCTGCGCGTTGTAGGAAAGACAAGCTGGCTGCCTTTTGGACCATCTGGGAGAAGTGGGCGCACCGCCTCCCCCTTCTGTTCAAACCGGGCCAGGATGTCTGTGTGGACGACCAGCTCGTCCAGTTCAGAGGCCACTGCGGATTTCTCCAGTACATGCCCTGCGAAACTGGAAAATATGGGATAAAGGTCTGGGTCACCTGCGACGTCGCCACTTCATATGCATGGAAGATGCAAGTCTCCACAGAAAAAACTGCTGGTAGTCCCCGAGAGGTGAACCAGGGAATGAGGGTCGTCTTGGACATGACAGAGGGGCTCCAGGGGGTGAACACGGTGACTTGTGATCGTTCTTTCACCTCCTATGCGCTGGCGGAGCAGCTCCTGAAGAGGAAAATGACCCTGGTTGGTACAATGTGGAGGGGCAAGCCAGAGCTTCCCCCGCAACTGCTGCAGAAGAGACACCGAGCGCCCCGATCCTCCCTCTTCGCCTTTACCAAGACGCACACAGCGGTGTCCTACGTACCGAAACGGGGGAAGAGCGTGGTGGTCCTCAGCACCAAGCACCGCGAGCCAGCTGTGAGTGGCGGGGAGCACCGGAAGCCAACGATAATTCTAGACTACGACCGCTGCAAAGGAGCGGTCAACAACCTGAATAAGGTATGAGGTTACGTACGCAATTATTCTTATTGGATTTATAGAAAAATCATTATTTATTTGTGCATGATGAGAGATTACGTGTACTAATGTTTTCTTTTTCTTTTTTTCAGCTTATAGGCACCTACAGCTGTAAGAGAAGGGCCAGTCGGTGGCCCCTGGCTCTCTTCTACCACATCCTGGACGTCTCTGCATTCAACGCATTTGTGCTGTGGACAGCCGTGGAGCCCTCCTGGATGCAGGGCAAGACCTTCAGACGGAGGCTGTTCATGGAGGAACTGGGGAAAATGCTGGTGGCCCCGCAAATTCTGCGGAGACAGCACATCCCCCGCACACCAGCCGCCGCCGCCGTGCTGGCGGATCTGCACCTGTGCGCGCCACTGGAAAGCGAAGGGCCAGAACCCGGCACCGGCAAGAGAAGGATTCGGAGGTTTTGCCAGTTCTGCCCTAAAAAAAAGACGAAAGTCACCACTACCTGCACCAGGTGTAACAAGTATATCTGCAAACCCCACACAACCTTATACTGCAGCTACTGCAGCACATGAACAGACGTGAACTCTCTCTCACACACACACACATTCAGACACAGTTCTCATAGTTCTTTTTATATTTTCGCTGTTCTTGATATTTGTAGAATAAATCTGGTTCTTGTTCAAGGTGATCTTCTCTTCTTTTGCTTTATTTCTAGAGCAAGTTTTAACCAATTTCATGCATCTGCCATTTTGAAACTCAAGGCAGAGACAGGTGAGTCAACCTATAGTGAAATGAATAGTGGAGTAAGGCATGGCCACAGGAAGTGGAGGCACTCTGGGAGAGTGCATAAACGTCACATTGCATAGAAATCAGTCCACAGGCAACCGAGAAAGTCAGGGACGGTCTCACTTTGTAAAGGTGTGTGTAACATTTAGGAGGGTCTATTGGCAGAAATTGAATATAATAATCATAGTTGTTTCCATTACTAAATTAACCAAAGAGCATAGGGTTATCCACAGAGGGTGGGGGTCCTCTTTTATGAAGTCAAGTATAAAATAACATGTAAGGCTGGATTACAGCATTAAGATGTGTAAAATAATGTCCGCAGTAGGCAATTAGTGGAAGTTCAGTTATTTCTAAATGGAAAGAAAATCTACAAAATGTATATTGTTGACATCCCCATGTTGACACTGGATATTCCACAAGCTTTCTGATTGGTGTTACAGTAACATAAAGAAGCCACCAGATGGTGCTGTTCTCCAGGTCATGCTATCTCTGGGATTCGTGGCCGTCTCTCCCAGATTCATCACTTCAGCAGCATTTTCCTCAAACTACAGCGAGGTGTGTCGTGTACGTGTTTGGTATTGTGGTATTTCTTGAGTGACAGATGTCCTTTCTGTCTTTTTTTTGTTACCGTTCCATTGTGCTAGCTGGAGGAATTCAACAGCGACAGACAGACTGATCAGTGTGGCTGTACCCTCAGCTGCCCACTAAAGCCATCTATCTTTGTCAGGGACAACAATAGTGTTTATTTGGCAGATAATAAGCCTGCAAAATGAATTATAATTCATTTTGATAACTCTTTTTCTACATATTATATAAAAAAAGGTCTCTGACTAGTGCATGTCTTTGAGTTTGATTTATTGAGCCTGTTTTTGGCTTTGGATTCCACACATCTGATGAAGATATCTGTCAAAGAACATGTGCCTATATAGTATGTGCAGTGCATCTTAAATCTGCATTATTCTTGTCATTGCCCACTTCCTTTCTTCTCCATGTGCCACGGATCGTGTAGCACAAAGTGAGTGAGAAAAAAAGTATTGTTGGGTCTAAAATCCAGAACCCAACCATGGGAGTCTCTAAACTGAAAAAAATAAACAGTGATTTGTCGCTGTTTCTGCGACACAATGGATGTGTCTTTTTGAGGGATGAGCGGCCGCACAGCCGTTGTTCAACGAAATAAAAGCGGAGGTGAGTTTAACGTGTGTGTGCAGCAGCAGTCTCTTACATGTAGCTCATTCAGAATGACTTTAACATCGGTGTTTGTCCAGCTAACTGCAGCCAACTGGATAAAATTGCTACCAATTGTCGACTTAAAGGTCCAGTGTATAACATTTATTGGCATAAATTGAATATAATATTCATAGGTATGTTTTCATTAGTGTAGGATTGTGGTTTCATTACCTTAGAATGAGCTGTTTTTATCTATAGATGCCACAGGTCGCCTTCCATGGAGTCTACCATGTTTCTACAGTAGCCCATAACGGACAAACCAAACACTGCTCTACATGCGTTTCACGGACACAATAGTTGCTCCTTGACGCTTGGAAGGGGAGGGTGAGTTTCGATCTGCAACTACACCGAGATGCCACTGAATCCTACACACCTTTAAAGGACCTTTAAAGGTCCGTTAAAGGTGCAGTGTGTTTACTATTTTACATTGTTTACTCGAGATTATTTCTTAACGTGTTGTGTATTTATTTAACATCGAACTGCTTTGGGTGATATGAAGTGACAAATTACTCCAACGGTAAATAAACAGCTCAGCAGCTCGTCTCATCAAGTGCATCTGAAGTTGGAACTTTATTACAGCATCAGTGCTGGATGAGGGTGTGCGCTGCTCCCGTTGTTCCCATGCTCATTGGTTTTGACGACGCTCCGCTCGCACAGCATGGGCACTTTTAATAGTCTCCTCATCAAACGTATCTGCATCCTGTTTGCTGTGTTTCCCCCGACTTCGGACCGCAAATAAATTTCCCTGCGGAAGCGCTTTCGCTGCGTTTCTCGCAGTTTTATTTGACTTTGATGGTTAACATACAGATTGCCTGCTGGATCACACGGCTATCTGTGTTTTTGTGCTCGGATTGTGTAACAGACAGCTGGGACATGTGTCTGTCTCATCTGTACGGCTCCAGTTTGGCATTTTCCCTGTTGTCCTCTGATATAATATGAAAGTGGGGGTGGCGCCACTGCTCAAAGACTGGTTATGACCAAAAGGGGTGAGAGTTGTCGGTTTGATTCCCTGTTGGGACAATACAAGTGATTGAATCACATCACAGCCCTCAAGACACACCGTTGGCTTCTGGTTGTACTGGGCGACTCTCAGCACAGTGTACATCTCAGCAAGTGAATCAGCAGAGATCATCCTTGGTTCATGGTTACGTAAAATGCTTTATAGAGTATCGTCACAGTGGACACAGGAAGGTGACTGTATGTAGCTCTGTTGTACATAAGGAGTGACTCGTGGAGTTTTCACATAACCTTGGTAGCTGTAGTATTGTTTTCAGCTCTGGCTGAGAGCAGAGACATTCTCCTGTAGACACAGTTTTGCTCCACAGGCAGTAATAAAACCTCAGTGGGCTGAGGCAAAAACGTGTTTAAAAATAAGCAGACATGAATGACCAGTGGGGATTTTTGGTGAAAATGGAAAAGTGTAAACGGAAAAAGGGAGAACCTTTTCATTAATTCACGACTCTGACATTCATAGAATGCTTTGAACCTGCACATAGTCAGATGGCTAAAAGCAGTCATTTATTCCTAGCTCTCTGAGTGGTGAGGATCAACCAAATAGGCTAAAGGGAAGGACCCCTAAAGTGTAATGGATTCTTGTATAAAAATATTTTACTGCCAAAGTGCTTTAATTGACACACTATAAATACAGTAAGTGCAAAATAATACACCTGAACTCATGTCATTTCATAATGCAAGCTCTTGTTGATTCCAAATTTGCTGCGGAAGTGGGCAGGGGGGTCCTCTACATGTCTGAAACACAGAATGTGAATGGTGTGTTGCATTGAGGAAATACAGTACTACGAACACAGAAGTATATGTCAAATTTTAGTATCTATGTTAAATGTATTCATTTCCTTTATGGTAGCTTTTACACCAAGCAGGGTTTGCTAGAAAGGCATGACTGTGCTGAATCCAGCAATATGTCATATGTAACTATCTATTATATCTACTGTTTGACAGCAGCTTCTTTCACAACGTAAGCTTATGAGAAAGTCTTTTTGGGACCAGGTGCATCACTCGGCATTGCCATTGCTGTCATTACACAGTTTGGCCACTATGTGAAACTGGCTTCTAAGCCCAGCGCTCTGCCGAGGAGGATTGGTTGCTCCCCCTCGGCAGGCTTCCAGAAGTTGGCCAGTCGGGAGAAAGTGGACTTTTAGGGAGGGGGCTTGTTTCAGACAGAGGATGAACTGAAGGGCTGTAGAAAGGGCCAGTATTAGAACTGTGAATCATGTAAAGTTACTCTAGTGGAGTCCCAGAATAAAAATATATTTGTGAAAAAATATTCAATCATCCACCTGCCGGCCACTCTTTGAAAACACAAACACAGTGGGCAGCCTGGAGTCCCACATTTTACAGCATGTCTGCCTAAGGTCTGCTGCTCTTGTGCACCGTGCCCAGGAAGAGCGGTCTGGATATTTGGCGGTATTTGACACTAGAGTGATGCAACCTTGAATTTAAAAAGTGTTTGTGGGGAAAATGTATTACAAGCGGTCATACAAATCCAAAGTCTGAATCAGTGCCAACAAACAGGCTGCACCTTTAAAAGAAAAATACACCCTAAAACTGAATTTACATTGTATTTCTACTACACTGTACAACCCAGGTTTTACTTTATAAACTGGATACGGTTTCTAATTAGGATGAACAATAAAATAACAAACTGCAGTGTCCCACAGCGCACTGTCAGCTGTTTTGGTGATGGGCACTGATTCCAAACCCCGTTCAGTTAAATAAGGTATGGATTGAGTGTTAAATATTTTGTAAATCAATATTTTTAATGATCATCAAAAATGTACCAGAGAGACTACACTGGTTGGTATTCATCAGTGTCCAGCACTATTGGGAAAGTAGCCTATTATGATTTCCGTTTTAGGGTGGATTTTCCCTATGAACGCACGGAGAGAACCATGCCTTCATGCGCTCCCAACATCACAATACGGGAGAGGGAGGAGAGAGAGCTGTTTACATTGTGAACCAGACCTCAGATTTACAGGCATCCAGCTGCACCACCGGGACAACAGCTGTCTCTCTTTACAGCCAGTTTGTGTCCGTGAAACCGTTCCAAATTTACGCTTTACGCACAGTCATGATTTTGACGCACAGGTGAACTTCTCTCTCCTCAACGCGCCTCGACCAGAACTCCACAAGGAAAAGTGTTGGAAGACTTAAAGAAGACCCATCTCGCCCATCCCACAGTCTTTTTGTTTTTGTTTAAATCTTAATAGCTCGGAGGTGAACAGGTGACCAGAGCCATGTCCAGGAAGAAGGCAGTGAAAGGCAAAGGGAGCTCCAAGAGCCCCAAGGCGTCGCCGAGCAGCGGCAGAGACGGCGGGAGGACGGGGAAAGGTCTGGCCGCCGCTGCCGCTCCGTCCTCCGGACTGGTTTATCCCAGCAGGCCGTCCCTCAGCAACAGCGGGGAGTTCTATGACATCTCCTTCAAGGTGAGCTCATAGTTCAGACTGAATGCCTCTAGTGAGAGGTTGTACGAGCATCAAGCAGGCAATTAGTAAATGACCACAGGTGCGAGCGGCCAATTCACAATTCATTTGGTGATTACATATCTTGTTTCTGTTAAGTTTGAATTCTGCTTGTCAGTGTCGTTTCAAGACTTTCTAAGAAACCAGAATAAATGTGTGTGCAGCTGAATTCAGAACAACCAGTGAAGCGTGATTTGCACTGGAGCATGACCTGTCTTTTTCTTAATAAATTGAAGGTGAGTTAGGTTTGATATACTATTGCCTTCTTTTGTAAAGCAGGTGAGACCAGTATGTATGGAAACCTATTTCTGCCAAGAAAAAAAATGAAGCCATGGAAAGTTAGGCATGATTAAAAAAAAAAAATAGGTACTCATGGGAAGTCATCAAAATGTTGACCCACAGGATTATCTTATATTTTTAATGTGGTATATATATATATATATTGCGACTCAGTAAGTTAGATGTTTGATTCAGTCTGGTCTGACACGGTGACAAGCCACTGTTTAATAACAATGGCGGCTGCTAAAGAGGTTAGCGTAGACGCTGCTAGCATCTGTTATATCAGAACTGGCGAGTATTTCTTCATTGAAGGAAGAGTAAAAAATGTCACTGAGGGTGTTTCTCGATGGAAAAGATGTTTTCGCTGATGTGTGAGTAGTTTATATGGATCATTGATCCGACGGGTTGAAGATAAATGGTTCATCTAGAGTATTTTTTGAAATAACAACGTCCCAGATGTTTCGGTGTAACAAACCGTATGATGGAGTCAGGTTGAATATATTGATTTCAACTCAGTATCTATAAATTTAATGTTTAAATTTAAGAGTTTTTAATTTTTTTGTTTTTCTCAAAATTTTGGCTTGACAAATTAACTGACTCCTAATTTTACTTTAGACATATTTTGACTTACTGTGAGTTTTTTTTTTATTATGCATAGCATGGCATGCATCTTTTTATTTTTTCTTCTCTTGGCGGGAATGGGCTTCCATAGCTGCCTGTCTGGTAGCTGTAGAATATACAGTACAGGACTATGTGGATAGATGGTGGAAATGGTGCTAACATCCAACGTGCGTCTCTGAGCAGGCTTGTAGGCAAAGTTAATTTCACCATTATTCCCCACAGAAGGTGCAGTCCCAAAATCCATCATAAGGTAGATTGTTTTGTCCATACGGGTGAATTTGTCCCCGGCTGAGTAATTTCATCCGGCTGAATCCCAAAGCTCCTCTCACATGTATAAAATACAGTAAGATATATCTATGAGCCCTGCAAAGTTTAGCAAGTACAATATATTAGCCAGCGGGAACATTAAGTGGTGTGCGCCACAGCTATAGCTCAGTGCAATAACATGAAAGAGATAGCGGGGAGGGGTTTCTATTATGTATGAGATCAATTACCAGCAGCGCAGGAGGGAGGCTTTTTGTTTAGCAGCATAATGGAACAACATCTGGCTGCTACTATTCCAAAATGTACCAGCACAAAAACCTCTACATTTTCACAACTTTTATATTTATGAAAAACATCAGATATCCTTCACTTGTTAGAATGCTGTACACCTACACATGACATGTATCTCAGAAATGTATCCTGTCCTATTCTAATGTCATCAAACTTTTTTTTGTAGCCTACAAGAGAGACTGTGTCTCTGTGATGGTTAATGAATATTAAAAATAATCGACAGATGGATCGATATTATAATCATTAGGTGCGGGCCTACTGGCTGTATAGCACAGAAAGAAAGTATCAAATGGAGATGATAAAGACTAATAATAATCTGCATTGAGCATATGCACATTACGTTTTCATCAGGTGGGTGGCAGCTGGCATTGATTTTTCCACAATGAATAACAACTGTTCGTATGACAGGCCTGCCAAAATCACTGCTCCGTGCTCAGCTTTTGTAACAGTTCAGTGTCACGGATAATCACCTCTGTTCACAGCAAAGGGCTTTCATATCAGAGTATATTGCTGCTAATAGAACTTAAAAGAATTAAATTAGAAAAGCTGTGACACATGACATAGAGTACATTCATAAAAGTGAACAGAATTTTGTGTTGTCTGATGGGAAAAATGGAAACAAACACTGTCTCTCTCTCTGCTCTCTGTCCCATTGGTCTGTACAATCTGCTCTCTCCCACTGGAGTGAGTGTAACGCTCTGTTTCCTCCTGTAGATGGGAGTTTGGGGAGTGTGTGTGTGTGTGTGTGTGTGTGTGTGTGTGTTACCTTAACTCCTGTGTATTTGTAGATAAGTTTTGAGCTGAGCTATTTCCCTTCCCTGCCTCAACAAGCTTCCCAAACACACGCACACACACACTCACACTCACACACACACACACACACACACAACACACACACACGAACATCTAACATCAAATCTCAAGAGACC
>NW_023339651.1:16575771-16581127 GCF_004916995.1 Morone saxatilis
CCTTCCCTGCCTCAACAAGCTTCCCCAAACACACACACACACACACTCACACTCACACACACACACACACACACACACACACACACACAAGGCCTTGAGATGTATCTTCTGAGCCTCCTCTCTCCGTCTGTCTGTGTCAAGGTGATGCTGGTCGGGGATTCAGGCGTTGGGAAGACCTGTCTGCTGGTTCGCTTCAAAGATGGAGCCTTTCTAGCCGGGAGCTTCATCTCCACTGTGGGCATTGACTTTAGGGTAAGCACACGCACACACTCTCTAAGGAAATGTGTGCAGGAAAGTACAGAATTAAGTTTTTTGGATGTTCTCGTCGTTGCTGCTCTAGCAAACTTTATGCATCTTGGCCCAAAGTTGCAGCTGAAGGTAACTGAGAAATTTAAACCTCAACACACATTACTGACCATTCACATGAAGATTTACTTGTATTTCAGGTCATTTTAGAACATAATAAAGTACACGTTGCTTACAAAAGGATGTAGACAAACTCGTGTTTCTCCTTTCTAACCAGAGACTATAGCTTATGGCAGATTGTATTACTGTAGCTAACTCCTTTATATTAACATATGGGTTAGTTTAAAAATGTGTAATCTGTAAAGCTGGAATTGTGCCCCTGCAAAGATGCGTGTAAACGTCTATGCAGTGAAGAAGGGTGTTATGGGTAGGTGGCAGGGGCTTGACTTCGCCAACCTGGGTAAAAGAATTTGATGTACTGTCGGTAATAAGCTAGTAAGCCACACATGCTAAAATAAAATAAAAAAGACCACACAATGCTGAGTATGGCTCTTACTACAGCCGCACCATGTATGGCAGGTCTGCTGTGCCTAGTTACAGTTGTTAAGCCAGGATATTTAGTATCTTCTTTGGACATAAACACTGCAAAGCCGTGTTTCCTAACATGGCCATGCCAGTCTGTTTTTTAATTTATATCAAAGGAAGCTGAAGAGATTAGGGACCAGAAAGTGATTCATTTAGGTCAGCAGGGCGACTGGACAAGGTTGGTGCTCTTATGCTCTGATAAGATGTGTGTAGGTCCCTTTAAAAATGTCATGCAGCTGTAACAGCCGATCAACTTTTAAACGTTGATGTACTGGCCCTCCTCCCTGGTCCCTTGCAAGGTGTTTAAACCCTACCAGCAACCCCGATTTACCCCATGGGATGCAACACATTTGAGCTGAATTAAGCTAAATTAAAAAAGTAATTTAAAATTAGGATATGTATTGGCGGACCGATCCTTTTTTTTAACTGCTAATGGCTAACCCATTTTCCGCCGATTGTGCCCTGGGGGAAGTGCAGACGAGGGTTACAGTGACAGTGAAAAACAGCCACACTTTAAGTGTCACAGCAGTGGACTAGAAGCAGTGACCCTTTCAGTCTTTTACTGTCTTGTTGTTGCTCCCCTAAGCAAGATCCCTATAACTGCACAATCTGACACAGCTGTTTGGAAAAATCTTCCCCTCGGAGGCATTCTCAGCCCTGTTTTACTGATGCTGTCATCCACAGCGACTTACCGTAGAAGAAGTGTAACAGTAGAAAGAGAGGTTAAATTCCTGTACATTAAAGCCAATAGCAGGAAGTGATAACACACTGTTGATGCTGCCCAGCAGGATGTCTGAGGATGTGTGTTAATTGACACCCCTAGCACAAATAAGAAGCAGTATGACATGGTATTAACAGGATCACTCTGCATATAAAGCATGCAACATCATTTGGTGTTTTGCCCTCGAATCAGAAGCCTTTCCGTTGTTGTTTTACCTGATTCCTCACAGTCTCTTACGCAAGACATCGGGTAACAGAAGAGGTAAAAGTACACTCACATTGGAGCGATTTTGAAATAAATACTGCTTTCCTGCGGCGATGACTGTAAAATAGGACGGTGTTGTAGGATACAACATCATAGGCGCAACTGTGCTCTGGACTAAAGAAAACAGAACAGTCTTTTCAACAGAAGTACCACAGGCAGCGGAGGTAAAAATAGAAAAAAGAACGGTCTTTCATCTGCATTCGTGGTAGAAATACTTTGCAGACTGTGCAGCAGGAATTGGCCATTATCACTACCACAAACACATAGACTAGAGAGCATGCACATCCAAACATGTTTACAGCATCTGGATCAAAAGACTTTATTGTTTGCCTGACACAGCCTAGCCAAAACTCTGTGAAATGTTTGTTCATTCAATTACTGGAAGCTAACGGTACAATGAGCAGATGCATTGTCTGTTTCTGTTTCCTCGTTATCACTCCCATACCACGGAACTGTCTTCCCTGGTACTGAAGGTTGAGAGTATGAACACATTATCATGATGAATCATTTATTGGACACCAACTGTAAGCACACACTCTTTTTCTCTATAGGTAATTGTTATTCACTTTTGCTGACTTGCCCAGTTTACACTCACATCAGCACTCACATTCACACATCACTGCTTCCATAGTCTCTAACCCCATAGCCATCGTGTTGATGACCTTTTGTAATATGAATATAATGGAATACACATTTTGGGCAATACGCTCTTGGGTTATTTGCTTTCTTGCTGAGCATAAGATCAGAAGATTGATACCACTCCCACGTCTGTACGCTAAACATTCAACACTTGCCCAACCAATATAGGATTTCTGAGACGATACCGATTTCAGAATCATCTTTATTTGTCATTGTCACAGGTACAACGAAATTGCTAAGAGAGGGGAATGATTCACAGATAAGCGTTCTGAAATGAAAATATACCTTTTTTTTATGGTAGATTGTGCACTGATACAACTGTGCATAGGTACTTGGCTGCTTTCATAAACAAATAACTAAATAATTGAACGTATACGTGGGTCGGCCAGTAGACTGTTAATTTAGCCTAACGTAAAGAGCTAGCCGGTCTCTGATCAAAATAGGTAAGGTAGCATAATCGGCTTAGCAGCACCTCTAGAGCTCACAGATACACGTACATGTTTGTTTAATCTGAGCAAGAACTGAAGGTAAAAATGTCCACCGGTAGTTGAACGGTAGTGCCACTACACCAAGCTGCACAGTGACAAAATGCATAACATATCCATTGATGAGTTTTAGAGATGCTGGTTGGCAGATGTTGTTACCCGATATTGTTTCAGTCTTTGTGCTATAAGCTAAGCTAACCGTCTCCTGGATGTAGCTCCAGCTCCGGCGTCCATCTTTATCATCTAAATTTCGTAAGAGTAGATGATGAAAACAGAAAACAAGCATAGTCTGCCAACAGTGCAGAACTATTCCTTTTATCCTAAAAGTCTTCACCTTTTAATTGCCCTCTTTTTTTGACTCGTGACTAGCTAAACTGTCCTGTCTCCCAAAAAGATAGATATACACACACTAAAAGCAGTCTTGCAGTCTTTTGTAATCGCTCTCCTCCGTCAGCTTACTTAATAAATGATAAGGACATTATGCACATAGACGTGGAAATAATCTGCATGAAACACTTCAGTATGCACTTTCTTTTGTAACAGTAATTTTGGAGGATGGTATTATTTCAAAAATTGCAACAAAAAAAAAAGCAAATTGAAACTAGTCCTCCACTGCTACAGGCGTGTGTAGTGGATGTTTCATGATATGATGCTATTTTTAAATAGCAGAATCCATTTCTCTTTGACAAGCTGCATACAACTAAAAATCATACAATCAATGTGGCTTCTCATCCGGTACAATAAATCTGGTTACATTAGTTTTGTTGAGTTCAGTTCAAAATTGTTGAATATTTTGAATGCCATCAACAAGTTGTCTTTACTTTGTATAACGCTATTCGTTCATTAGCACCTATTAGCACTAGAGCTTGATCTCTGTAGGACACATGGATGATCTCCACAACAACTCCATTGCTAGATGTTTGTGTAGTTAGGGTGCTCTTTTTAAATTGCAGAAGCTGCATCCATACATTTTCCTTTAGGAATTACATGTGGTGACTTCTCTACCTTATTGACATTCCATTAAAATGAACAACTTTCTTTAATCCTAATTTAGATAATTCTAGTCATCTCATCAGCCAGTGCATGGTAAAATGTTAGAAATACCTGCTGGGGCCGGTTATCTACCAGGGACACATGGATGATGTTGGTGTTGCGAGTATATGACCAGAGGGCAAATATCCCAAAAGCTTTTAACTCACACTGTTCAGTGATATTTGAAGAGCTGTAATTAATTTTTGGCAGTGGATTTGCAGCCTGCAGCGGACAGAGTGCGGTGGAGGTCACCTCGACTCCGTGCTTAATTGAAATGGAAGTCTTTTCATCTGAGTTGAAATGTTAATATAGATAATGTGTTACAAAGTCAACATCCATAAAGGCCAAACTTGGGTGAATTTGTTGTTTAAAGCTTTAAGGCAGAAAACAGTTATTGTACGTACAAGCTTTGTTTTCCAAAGTTAAGGACGGACAGCTCTTGCTTAAGTTGTCACTTGTTCTGTAGTTTTTATGCACTTCTCTTCTGTTTGTGGGCAGTGTGAAAGGCTGAAGCTGAGCAAAGTTGTGACAATATAAAATCCTATCAGTGAGGAAACAAAACAAGCTCGTTATCCGTTCACACATCAGGCCTATTACCCAATCGCTCAGCTTTGTAGGAAATCAACGCACTTCCATCCTGATGTGATGTTTCTCGCAGTGTGAATATGAGGTCAAACTTCAGTGCCTCTGTGTCCCTCCGGCACTTCAAACTATTCTCTTTTTTTTTTTTTTTTTAAAGCAGCAATGAGCAGATCCTGGGACAGGGATGCTGAAAAAAAGATGTGCAGTATTGTGCTGCTCTTTAGCTTAAAGTTAATATATTTAGCTGTCAGTGCGGCAGGGAGCGTTAAAAACTTGCATCTTTCGCAACGTCAGGAAGGTGCAGCTATGTGACCTTTTTACTCTTGAGATAATGAGGAATAAGAGTCAGCAGCCGTGGAGGAAGAAAAAGTTTTTTGGGGGGGGGGGTAGAGCGCTGAACCTTTTAAATTCAGCCTGCTTTTCCACATCTATTTATGTTTCACCTGACAGGAGGAAATGATGAGTCAGAAATCAGACTTCAAACGCTGCTCGCAGACTGTTCCTTCTGTTCCTGGAAGAAGTTTGTTAGGGTTGCTGATGAGATTTTTCTGTTTCCAAGATGGTAAAATAGCAGGGTGTATTTCTTCTTCTCCTTCCAAATGTCCATGGTGTATGTGTGTGTGTGTGTGCACGTTTTTATATATGCGTGCCACCTCTCATTTCCATAGTATGGCTTTTTTTTTCTCCCTTCACCACCCATTCACTGTGCTTGAAATGATGAAGCACAGCACCAGACCAGTTAATCATTAAACAAACTGCCGCACAGCTCGCACTGACGCAGATGGTTTTGTGTGTGTGTGTG
>NW_023339651.1:16581227-16586835 GCF_004916995.1 Morone saxatilis
GTTCAGTTAGTTTCAATCTGCAACTTCACTGCTAGATGCCACTAAATCCTACACACTGGTCCTTTTTAAAGGTGCAACATGCTGATTTGAACATCAGTAAATGTATGCAAACTACACACATATATACTTTAATATCTGAATGCTTTTTTACAATGTTACTTTGGGAGCCACTGGGTTGCATATGGGGTGGAAATTGCTGGATTGCTTTATGGCACAAAAAGTAGGAAGCCGCTGTTCTTCCACATCAAACAGCTTAGGTTAGCAAATGTATGCTGATGGTGGTAAAATCGAAAAGAATAATGTAGAAATTGCGTCCAACATATTCATCCTCTTCGAAAAACTTTGCAACAAGAAGAAGGATCTGCAGACATGGTGGCTGCTCTGATAATGTCACATTCTTCTTAAATGACTCTCCCAAATTGTTTTCTGAGAAATGTGGGGAAGCCAGGAATCTGTTGTGCATTTTACCTTGTGAGCCACAGTGTTTGATTTGGAGAAAAATATGGTGAATTGCTTTATGACATAAAGCTGGAAGAGGAAGCTATTACTCCAGAGCAAATGGAGCTTATGGTGATGGCAGATAACTGACGGAGTAAAAGGATGCTGGAGAGATCACTTACAACAATATGAATCCCTTTTGGGCATGACTGCACAAACAAACCCTGGCTGTTGGATCATGGGTTTTGCGTTGAGCTGATCAAGCTGCAAATGTGGCAGCTGCTTTTGGAAATGTCGCATTTCTCCTCAACTACTCGCCAAAGTTGTTATCTGATAAATCTGAGACGAAGAAGTCAGCCTCTACTCTGCGTGTTGCTCTGTGTGTCGCAGATTTGGAGAAAACTCTGATGCTTTACGGCACAAAAAAGAAATATAGTGTGTAGCAGCCAATAATGTAGTGGACACATGGTGGAAGAAGTGAAAGGATGATGGAAAAGTATTTTTAAAATCTTCACTAAAGAGAAAGAGAACACTTTGCAAAAGGACAGCAGTACTTGCATAACTGGACAAAGTCACACTTTGCCTTTGGTCACTGGGTTGTTAATCGGGTCCAGGACCGAGAAAATAAGTGGCAGGGAAGTCAGCCTCTACTGTGCATTTCATTTTGTGAGCCACGGAATTTGATTCTGGATAAAAATCCTCCTTTATTGCCTTACAGCACGAAACTGGATATAGTTTCTGTTTTCTGAGAGCAAACAAAGCTTATGTTTTCTGAGTTTGTGGTGAAGGCTGGTGGCAGGAGTGAAAAGATAATAAAGAAATAACTTTCAGCATGTTTGTGTCCTCTTCAGTGAGTACAAAGAGCAAAAACTCTTTGTGACAGGGGGCTCTGGGAATGATGAGAAAATGTCACATTTATTCTGAACTCAAATTGATTCTGGAAGATAGCCGAGGCGGGGAAAAGGCCAAGATTAATTTTAGGTTTACAACGCTGAGTTTAGCTTAGCCGTTTATCAAAAGATGCATGAAATTTGAGGGGCAGTGAATTCAGTTGCCTGTTGTTGTCTTCATCCAAACTGCTCCCCATAGCTCCTTGATGAGTCTGGCTGCTGGCTGCACTAGATTCTCAGTGGATGCTTTCAAGACTGAAATGTCACAGTGAACATCAAGCTTGTGAGATTTACGCCCGCTTTACAAGCCTGGGAAGCAACAGTGTTCATGGGAAATGTTTTTTAGAGCTGGCAACACCACTGGTGTGAAATGGAAGCTACGTATTCTGGCCATGGTCTCAGTAATTAAATCAGTTGATTGTATTTTTATAAATGATATCTTTAGCACATGCACTCGCTTACATTCTTCTGTTGTCCCATCCGCATCAAGATGAAGGTGAATCCCTGTACCTGCACGCATTTCTATGCCTTTTTATGCAGGACGATGTACAATTGTACAGGCACATGTTTATGTCTGTTGATCAGGATACTAAGGCTGCCCATTCTGACGGCCTATAATCAGTCAGCAGAGGACTGATGATGATTGCAGTCCCTCAGTGGCTCTTCAGGCTCCCAGACGCCGTCCATCGATCCTGGAACGCCCTTTTTTGTGTGGCTGTGAATCTCAATCCCCCCGGCACAGGCCGTAACTATCTACTGATTTCTTTTTTAAAATGTCGTTATGCTTGGCTGCCCGCTTTGTAATCTACCACTGACCACACTGGACAACACCGGTCGTCATAGTAACGACGCACACAGGTACGCCAAAGGCAATTTTCTGTCCACAGCATGAAAAGGGTGAAAGGTATAGTCTGCATTATGCACGCACCGGCACAGGCATTCGCACACATGCACGTTAACAGACACAGAACCACTCTCTTGTTCACACACTTACAGTCATAAGCTCACACACACATCCGCTCCCTATTGTGTATGTGGTTTATTGTTAGTGTAGGATGAATCATTGACATCTTCAGGGCCTCACTGTACATCCATGTTTTATGTAAGTGTATCTTTGGTCTACAGTTGTCTGTGGCCATGATTTTAACCAGGATCTACTCACTCAGCACTCTAACCATAACCAAAACTATGACTTTGTCAGTTAAAATAACACTGTGTAAGCTGTCATCAGTTTGTCATGAGTCAGGCTGTTGAGATGGCCGTTGGTTAGACAACACAGGGTTGTGATGATGGTCTCTACCTCGACCCTATTTAAATAAATAACCTTTACACTGTATTTCCATTTAGTAGTGCGAAGCAATATTATCTGTGTCAGCTGCTCTTTTTGGTACATATTGGTTAAATGGACTACATTAATGTAGAGCTTTTATGTTCTGGCCTAAACATTGGCTTCATTTTGGGATTCAGCGTCAATCAAGAGCATTTTATTCAGGAGCTGCCGTGGCTTGAACAACCAACCCTGCGCTTATTGGCTGAAGTGCACAGCGGATAAATGTTAGGGCAGTTTGAGGTAAATATCCAAGTGCATTTTTATTTATTATTCTGTTTTAGTCTTTATTTTCTACAGGCCAGTATTGTACAAGCGTAATCATTGACATATTGTTTTTACCTCGCTAAGAATCAGATAAAATAATGCTTTTGTATGTTGTTAAGGTCCTCCCAGGGTCCCTGTTGAGTCTATAAGTTGCAGAAGAAAATGTGTATGTTTCTATAGAAAAATGTAGCCAGTTTCGCTCACATGAATTTAAGATGTTACTCGACATTACTCAATAATATTCAGATAAATGAATTGATAACAGCTATGGTTGTTATGACAGACTGCTAGTAAGCCAGATCTGACAATGTTTTGATGTTTGACTGATTAACCCTAACTTCAGACGTGACGTAAACTGCTTCATAGCCCGGATTTCTGGACAGCGTCACTATAAGCCAAAAACAACAATGTGATGTACTCAATTACACTCTACAACTGCTGAGCTACCTGTTAGCTACCTCTTCAGAACTGACATGAGGTGATCACCTAGATGTTTTATATGTAGAATAATACTTGCCACTCTGTTGGTTTTAAATGAATAGAACTGACAGAAAACAACATTTCAAGATATAAAAAGAGAAAACCTGTAAGTGTCCCTCCTTAACCAATGTGAGGTGCTCGTATAAATATGACATCTGTTTCTCAGTGGGATATTTTAAGACATAAATTATTACCATTAATCTTGCTGGACAGATTAACTTTAAATCATAAAGCTTCTAGGTTTTGATCTATCATCATTATTTGCCTTCAGTTGGATTTTGCTCTTTACCGAGACTGAGGAAGACCTCAAGATGCGCAAACAATAATAAAACAGAAAATCAAATGACAACCAAACTTAAAAACCACCAAACAAAGTACAAAAATGGATCATCAGCCTCATTATCATCCCGGTCAACAGCTTCCCATTAGTCGGCACTACATCATCTGCTCTTTCTCCCGCAGTGTCGGCTGAAAATAAGCCATATGCAGATTCACTTCAGAATTCATGAATAAGCAAAATGATGAAACACACTCAAGCTAATAATCCGCCACGGGACAACAACACCAGGAACAGTACGAAGTCGAAGCCACAATTTCTCTACTCTTACATAACCAGTCATTCCGTCTCCCTTCATCCGTAATCCTGCTGTAGGTTTTCATTTGCATTTACTTTGCCCCACTTTTTGAGCTTATTAAATTACTCTTGTTATGTAATACGACCCAGATGTATTGGTAGTGCGGTGGCCCAGTAGACCTGAAGACCTAGTGACACGTGTCAGTTAACATAAGCACCTACAGAAGCAGGTCTGCTTGGTTTTCTCTTTTTCCCTTTTGCGTCACATGTATCCTCGAGTGATTGTTGGGTTCCCAGGAGACTGTTGTTATGGACCAGTAACCGTGACAACGATGCAAAGCAATAAATGTGTGGAAACGACTTCTACCAGATTCTGCTCGTTCAACTGGCAGATGGCTTTCCGGCTTTTTCGAGCTTCGGGGTTGACTGAGGTCCTCAACTGGGGACGTGGGAAGGTTTAGTTGTATTTGTTGCAGAGACATAACCGAAATCTGCATGTGGTGTCAAATTTACAGATGGGTTTTTTCAGTATTCATTCAGGGCAGGTTGGGCTCGGCATTGCTTTGCTTCACACTCTCACAGTTCAGTGCGCTCACAATTGTAAGCTTTCCAGTTCAATCTCAGTGCTCTGCTGAAGGCCACATAACAGCTCCACTGCAGCAAGTCAGGGGTGAAGTATTTATCTGTGCAACACAAAGGATTTCACTTGGAGAACAGATCTCTTTTCATGAGAAGCAAATTACTGTTTGTATGTGAAAAAACTGTGAATTACATGGTTTCTTTTGGGGATTTTTAGGTTCATGGTAGGTTGGTCAAGTGGACGAATATATCGACTATTGGTGATTAGTCCATCGGTTGTTTTTGGTTGGGGGTGGGGGATTTTTGTTATTTTATTTCTGCTGCTCAGTGACAGAGATTCAGCAGTACAGTAGGCACACAGAGCCGGGTGCAACACACGTGTGAATATATCGGTTCCAAAATGTGAAAATTTAGCCCAACCCTAGTTCATAGTCAAAATTGTGATCTTTGGGAAGGGTTAGGCATTTGGATGATTTGGAATCATGACCTCCAGTATTTCTAAAATTCTGACTAAAAGACTAAAATAAAATAATAAAACCTAAATCTGAATTAATAGGGTTTTTGTGCCTAGTTGTGGGCAGTTGAACACACTGTAAACATAACAATGACCAATTATCACCTTATTAAGTTGATGTGGCTAGTTAGAACATTTTTTGCCTGTTTACACATCCAGAAGACATGCAGCAACATTAGAATTAGTTCTAAATTAAGCTCTGATTCTGGGCACTTGATGAACTCCTGAGGGAAATATCTGTCTCTTTAGCTGCTAAATACTCAGTTTTGTTCACCAACTATACACTGGGGATTTATCTGAGCTTTTAGCTGAAAACATCAGCCTTCTGCTGCTGAAAACAACGCTGATGAGAGCCATGAGACTCAACCAAAACACGACAGTTGCGGGGCATGAAACCAAAACAGTGAGTTGAAAGACGATAAAGAGGTCTGTAGAGCTCAGGCTAACTGCAGAGTTGGGTGAAACTTTTTTTGTGGGTTAGTCACTGTAAGTGACCCCTTCAACATTACACATAGCCATTTCATTCATTGTTAATATAA
>NW_023339651.1:16586850-16587877 GCF_004916995.1 Morone saxatilis
TATTGATTAGTGCAGCTTTAAACTAGCCTGGTGAAGTATGATGAGGGAACTAAAGCTAAAATGTGATAAAGCTATAGAGAAATATGTCCATGGTTGACTTGAAAAAGGCCAATGCCAATATGACAGGGGACGTGATTGTACGCCACAAATGTTTAAGACAAAACTACACCTATCCCCCAGACCAATGTTCACACTGTTCTCTATTTAAACACCAATTCCCTACATTGGCACTGAAGTTGCCCCTGACTAAACACGTTTCTTTATGAGAGCAATTCTGCTTCCTCTTCATGGAGTTAGGGAAAAAAAAGCACATCTGGTGCCTTCCCAATTCAATTACACACATTCACAGTCTTCTACTGAGGTGCTCAGGCGCACCACAAGTGTTGAATTGTCGAAGCAGAGGACCACACTGCTCATTCACTTTCCCCTCTGCCAGTCCAAGGATCCTAACTGACAACTGGCAGTCTTTCATGCGCCTGTAACTTTATTTGTATTGGCTTTGGACTGTCTTTCTGTCTTGTTTCTCTCTCTCTCTCTCTCCTCTCTCTCTCTCTCTCTCTCTCTCTCTCTAGTTGTTCAAATGTGGTTTTATAAATAAATCAGAGTTTGACGTTGAGAAGTCTACTGCTGCCCCTCAGGTTACTGTCGTCAGCGGTTAAGATGAGATTTATAATTAGACTTTCAAAGTAGGGAGGTGGTGTTGGAAAATAAATCAAAAGAACTGCTTTCCAGCTTAAAACAACAGTGTGAGTGTGCAGTATTATGAGGCACTTGCTCTGCTCAAAGATGACAGATGATGTTTCTGTTTAAGGAATTAGTTTTTTGTGTGTGTGTGTGTGAGAGATAAGCTGCGCACGGGCGAGTGCATCGACAAATTCAGCGCAACCCAAGTGGAGAGTACAGCTGCATTGTGATTTCTCATAACTGTGGACAAATTCTTCTGAAATGAAGTTGAGTGTTAACAGTCTTTTTCGTCCACCTCTTTTGCTAATTCCCCTCTCTTCTCTCTCTCTCTCTCTCTCTCACC
>NW_023339651.1:16587902-16595967 GCF_004916995.1 Morone saxatilis
GAGAGAGAGAGAGAGAGGGGAATTAGCAAAAGATGGATGGACAGAAAAAGACTGTTAACAACTCAACTTCATTTTCAGGAAAGAATTTGTCACAGTTATGAGAAATCACAATGCAGCTGTACTCTCCATCTGGGTTGCGTCTGAATTTGTCGATGCATCTCGCCCGTGCGCAGCTTCATTCTACAGAACTCTCAATTGGTCTCAACAAATTATATACACAGACTTCACTTTTTAAACTGTCCCAGAATATTTGTGAAACTGGTTACTGGGCCTTTTAGGGACATGAAAGGCAATTTGTAGCACATCTTCCTCCCATTCAAAACAAAGAAATCCCTAATCTTTGTCCATATGGAGGGAGTTTAGCTGTCATTTAACTGGGAATGAAGATTTCGTAGACGGCGCACATCCAGATTGCTTTTTATGCATCGATAGCATCACTCAGAAATTCAATATTATTTATTTTCACATTACAATAAATTTGTGCAGATCAGACTCAGAATAACAAGCAGCCCTTGCAAGGAAGAAGGTCCTAAATGGGACAAAAGCGAAACCTTTTGGACAGAAATCCATTTCAACTCATAATAAATATATATATAATAAAGGAATTAATGGGAGTTCCAGTGGGAACTATCAGTTGCTTATAGGTGGCTGCTTGTGTAGAGGTGGGGCCTACGCAATGTTATATGAGCAGCAGCAGCAGCAGCAAGTGTTGAATGAGTTGAATGTCAGTTGAAATTGGCTACATTTAAAAAAGAAAATGGGCTATGGGATATTTGCTGCGGAGGCCAGAGTATGTATGAGTTGTCTGCCTTAACTGCCTCATTGGTATTGCTCCACAAATAAATACAAAGCAGTTATTTTTGACAGTAACCTCTCATTCAAACACTGCACAAACCTCATCGATTGAAATACCAACCTCTGCACATTCCCTTGCGGCCTCTCTTGCTGCTCAAACTCTAAACCATTCAATATGGTATATCCTCCAAAAGCCTTAATGCACTTAGTAGTAGTATAGCCAGTGCCATGACAAAATATTAACTTCTCTGTCCCTGCCCCTGTCCTGCGGTCCAAATAAATAAGGGACCGTCTAGTTTATGTACTGATGTGTACCACAGAAGATTCAGAAGGGATGGTTTATTAAGGGAGTGTGCAGATTCACAGAACTAATTTGTTTGTATATTATATGTAGATTTTCCTTGTTGACAATCCTTCCTGTACATTGTGGCTTAACCCTCTAATCACTCATTTCATAAACAACCTGTCCTGCATAAAAAACATTTTGCTTGTTAAAAAGGCGAATCAAGCCAGCACTGCATTCAGGGGCGCAAGTCAGATCAGCATTTTGCAGCACTTGTTAGGCAACTTTCTTCGTTACTCTGCACTGTTATTGCTGCTCTAGGCAAGATTTTTATGTAAAAAAAATTTAACAGTCTTCAGCCACAGTGACAAATCAGGCAGAGCAGAATCCTAATGAGAGAGACACAATAGACTGACCTGAAATTGTAGTGTCAGATATGCACATTGGAGGGAAGTCTAAGCTTAGAGAAAAACCCCCACATGAAGAGTAAGACATTAATTACAAGAGTCACAGTACATCTTATTTACTTAACTTTGCTTGGTGGGATAGTGGATCAGGGGCTTCAGTGAACCTTTACTGCTTCTTCTGATTATTAATTCAGAGGAACAACCAGACATTTCTTGGGAGACCTCTTCAAATGAGAAATCTTAAGATTTTCTTAAGCCTTCAAAATTAAGATTTTGAAGAGCCATTACCTTGACTAACCCCAAAAGTGCATTCAGCAAGTTAAAATTAAGCGAGCATCTGCACATGACAATCATGCATATTCATAGACTCACAGAAACAGATGTTTCAGGCCTTAAAATAAAGAAAAGCGTGGTTGCAGATCGTCAATCAGCTAACCCCTACTGCTGCTTGGAAGGTTTCTTTCAGCACCCCTGGATTGTACAGCGTCAGTATCCACAAATTAATAAGATATAAAATATAGTGTTGCTTTGATTAAGGGTTAACACCAATGAAGTACTGTGTTACTGAGAAAGGGAGTAGACAAGAATATATGTATTACAAAGTGAGAAGAAGTGAATGTGTGTGTTTGTCTTACTCACTCCGCCCTTCTCGTAGCCATAGATCAAACCCCCTTCATATTTAATCCTTTATTATTAAATTGGTGGAAGGGCAAGGGTGATATGTGATTCAATTAATGCTCCTGCGAGCCATCTTCTGTGGAAATAATATGGCCACCGCTCTGCCTGCTTGTCCAAACCACAATGATCAACTCTAATCCCATAACAACAATATTCACAAAATCACGCCTGTGGACAAGCTCTGCTGAAGACCACAGTGGGGTTGTATTTTTTAATGTGAAGGTGTTTACCAGAAGTTTAGCTTAGGTTGATTTATAATTTCACTATTCACAACACAGACAAAGCAGATCGCAGTGTTTAATAATTTTTCAGAATGTGAAGAAAATGTATAATCATTTTAGCCACATTTTTAGTGAGTATTGTTTATAGTCAACAGAAATTAAATTATCTACTTTATAGTGAAATTTTGTTGTGCATGCATTTTTTATTTCCATGTCTTTTATTTGTTCAGAAGCTACAGCTGTAGCCATCTTTGATGTGTACAGTTAGCATGGTTCCATACTATTTACTGTCTGGTTTACATTGAGATGAGTAGCAAAATGTCAGTGTAACATTCACAGACAACGATTACCAACTATGTTAATCCTGCCACACTCATACTGACGGACTCATAAACACCAAGATGGGTCAACTCCAAAGTTAATGTTAGCTTACCTTTTTAGAAATGTTGCCTCGGCTGGCCTGCGTGTTAAACATCATATAACACCTTAATTCCTTTTAGGGAACATCCATTATCATTAATCTCGCCATTCAGTTACATCGCTGAACGCATTACTATAGATGAGAAAGAAAGTCAGTGAAAGTAACGTTAGCCTTACCTCCGCGTCCATGTTAGACTGCATTTTATAAACGTCAGCATGCTGGGCCTACATGTTTTCATGGTTGTTGTTGTGTTGCGTTTATTTCAAATTTCATTCATTTTCATATTATTGTTTGTTTTTTGCACTTCATCATTTATACTGGCAGGTGACCGCAACATCTGTAGATTATAAAAAGCTCATTCTACGGTACAAAAACATAAATGTTTCTTTATTTCTGGTGATTTTATGAATACATAGTAATGAATATTATATCAGTCTCTCCCAATAGTGCACCTGGACCTTTTAATGTTAAACAGGTTTTGTTGTGGTAAACTGGTTGGTCAAGGAATATTATTCCTCACAGTAATCATTAATGAAATAGCACTGGTATGTTATGTGTATTGCAGCCACACCTTATGCACTTTATGTGTACATTTCCTTTTTTGTTTAAATTATTCATCAAGATTTATGAGGGAAAGACACACACGGTGTCTGGTGCCTATGTCTCAGTTCTCATAAACTGAGTAAACAGCACTGTTGAATCACTGTGTGATAGCATTCTGGTGGAAACTGACTTTTTATTTATGGCTTTATTACAATTTTATTTTTAAATTAGATTTTAAGCTGTTCCTCACCAGGCTAAGTCATTTATTATTACCTTTAAGGCCTTCCTGTCGGGATATGACGTCCTAAAAAGGTTATGATCTAAAATAAGTATCTGGTAGCAGGGAATAGCCCTCACGCAATATTTGAAGAGTAGTTGACATTGATTACAAGGATGAGAACACCATATTGGAAGACTGACACAAGAAAAATTAAACATTTCAACATTATTGCCTCTTCCTCGGCTTGCATAATAACACATTTTGTAGTCTATGTAATGCAGGGTTTGGTATACTATATCATTACCCTCTTGCATGTTATGATCAAAGCAGTCTCCCACAGCAAATCAACTGTTGTTTGGTCACAGAGAAAAAAAGTGACAATTTGTAAACTTAAATTTTATCTTAACATGGTAATGCGCCTCGTACATTTTCACAGCTGCTATGGGTGAGTGGAAATCAATGACACAGGACAAAGACGTAAAGATAATTTGTTCTGAACAATAAAGATTTGAGCTCAAAGCCCTGAGAAACACAATCAACATACTGCAGAAATAGTTCTACATACGAACATAGCTCTGCATGTTGTTGCTACTTCAAGGTTAATACAACACAGAACCCTCCCAGTGCTCTGTTCTGTGCTCTGAAAAACAGTGAACAAATGGGGAACTATTGGGGAGAGAAATGTGGACCAGGAGGACCCCTTTTCCACCAAATTAGCGCTGGTTCTTGAACCGGTTCCATTCAGGATTAAAAACGGTAAACAATAAATAATGTTGTTAGGAATAAACCTACCTCCTGTGGGAACTGTCTGTAGTTGAATACAGTCAGTTTATATGCTGCTGTTAATTGTCGGTCGTAATGGTCACACTTGGAGAGCTTAATATTTACAGAGGTGGTACGCGCAGAAACACTGATTTATAACAAAGAAGTTACTAACTTACTAACTTAAATAGTAGTAGTATCATGTATGTAAACAGGCGTTGAATGAAACCACATTAGTATACCCAGACAGACATCCTGGATTAGTGGCAAAGGACAAAACAGACATTGAAATAAAAGCTCCAAGGGCTTGTTTGACTTGAAACTAATGTAAGAGGACATCAGGAGGTTCCTTAGTGAACTCCTTTTATAAAGACTTCAAAAACCCTGATGGCTTTTCAAGAAACATTTAAGTGCTACTTTAAAAAAGCCAATTTCAGATGAACTCCAGGTGGACCCTGTATATTTTTCGGAAAGCATACTACTGCACTGGATTTGGGGAAACCTGCACAAGCAGAAGTAGTTTCATAACACAAAGTGTGTATATCCGTGTGTGTTGACTATGTAATGCTACTCCTTTTATCACAGCGTAACACTGCCTCTGACTACAGACCCTGGAAAGTGAGGGATGAACAGCAGAGCCAAGGGGTGGAGGGCGACGCACACACACACGCGCACACACACACACACTCAGAAATACACACTGTATATTCACACAAGTAAGCAAGAAAGCAATGAACTGAATGACTGCACGAATAGAATAAAGATTTCCTGATGCCCAAGACACTCTTTCCCTCTTCTGTCCTTTCATATCTTCAATTCCTTCAACTAATTTTCCTCTCTATAGCCCCTCCCATACACAAACGCGCACAAACACGCACACGCACACACACACACACACACACTTGCTATCTTTTACACTGTATCTCTTTCTCTCTCTGTCTCCCTTTCTTGCTCCATCCTTTCCTTGTTCCATCTTATGAAAGTGCGATGACAAATGTCAGCCCTGCTCAGTAATCACAACAATCAGGCTCTAGTTTCCAAGAAAATAAAGGCGGAGAGAAGGACGTAAAGCAACAACTACCAAGATGTGAAACTAATTTACTCTTCAGCTTTTGATTATTTTTCTTTCCCTCCTACACATACAAGCCGTGCAGGACTGCATCTAGAAAACAGCAGCCTTTAGAAAACTCCCTCATCTTCGTCAAACCGCAGAGATACACAGTAACTATTCATCAAGCTGTCAGTCCCTACTTTCTTTACTTAACAATATCAAAGCCTCTACAAAATGCTGCAGTATCACACAGAGCTCCTAGAATATTTTAACTAAAAAAGCTTGCACACTGTGTCCTTTTAAATATGCCGAGATAACGCTTGGGCTTCAGCAGAAGTTTTAAAGCCCAGTAGGACTTATTGGAAGAATGCGACATGCCCTAATAGGATTTCCAGCCTATTGTTTGGATAATACTATCATGTCTGGGCAAGGATTGAATGGTTTATAGAGGCATTACAGAATAATAAGCGTGTCTTTTCTAATGCCCAGGCAGAGCCTGCAAGCACCTTATGGTACCTTGTACAAAACATATCCCAGATAAATTATCTTGGGATGAGCTTGGTACACTATTGAACAACTCCTTCATTCAGCTATATGATTGTCCAAGTATACACTGTAACTTTAAAGATGCACATTTTCGTTATAATAAACCTTCAAAAAAATGGACTTGTAGTGACAAATCCAGAAAATGATCACCGCAGTCAGTTCCCCTCAGCTCTTTGTAGTGTTCTAGTGTCTTTCAGCTCATTGTTTTGGTTTTAGAAAACGTTATTGTTCTGATTCACCGCTCTCATCAACCTTGTTTCCAGTTGCAGCAGACAGCTGTTTTTCCAGCAAAAAAGCTCACGTATAAACCAACCAACTGCTACCTGCCCAAATGACCTTATGGTGGTCATTTTGGAGACCGTTGATTGAGTCTCATTCCCAGGTCATATAGACGCTTTGTGTTATGGTAAATGTGAAACCAACACAACACAACAGATGGCGTTCATGCTCCCAAATATGAACACCAAATCATGCATGAGGATTAAAATAGAACAAAGACATGAAAAAGAAAGATTGCTCACTCTGTGATTACCATATTCATAAAATACAACTGTGCTTCATTAAAATGAGCATGGATGGGATATCATGACATAAGGCGTCATTCAGATTCTTTCACAGCAGCAGAGACTGATTTCCACTTGGAACGTGTGTGAAAGCAGAGGTTAGGGGAATGTTAATGCTTTCTCCTGAGATGGAAAGAGAAGACAAGTGGCACAGACCAAGCTTTAAAGTGGACAAGTCAGACTCACTGTGGTCGGCTGCCTCCGATGCTAAATCTTTGCTGAGATTTGTGACAGTGAGGCAAAGAGGGAGAGGAGGAGAGAGAGACACCCCATGGGCCCATGGCTATCCAAACCTTAAAACCTCTCAGAGACAGACAGAGATGTATCTTATATTAGGAACAGCTATGCTAGTCTACAGAGCGAACTGTCAGTGTAAGGAGGGATAAGAAATAGATTGTAATATGGGAAGAGAAGGATAAAGTAAAGGGTAAGAAGAGGATCTTGTCTAGGGAGTTTGATGTGCGAAAAGGAACACAAGGTTAAAGATTTCAAGACTTGATCGACAGATGGAGCTGCGAAGAAATCACAGAAGGTCATGCCAGAGCGCAGCATCAGGGAGCAAGAATAAGGAAGGTGGGAGAGGGGAGAAGAAAAGGGGCTGAGCAGGGAAGATGAAGTTTTTGAAAGGAAAGTTGGTGGTGGGGGTCTTTTTTTGTATGAAAATACAAATAAAAAGGCACATATAGGAAATAAATAGATGGAGAAACAGGAAAAAGGAGTGGGAGAAAAAGAGACTCACAGAGGGTGACAAATCCAGGATTAGCTGGTCTTATTGCCAGATGCAGGGTGTGAGCCATTCTGTACCAAACCACTGCAACATGAGTGCAGAGGAGAGGTCTTTACGCAGCCAGATAACAAATTTAGCTCCACTTGTTGTGGTCTAGAGAGGCTCAGTGTGCATTAACCTGAGTTAGGTGTGTTGTTGTGTAAACTGAAATTGGTTCGTAGCCTATTGGATCAGCCTTTAGGCAGCTTTCAAATGTGTTGGCTCCCAAAAACATAGCCAAAAACCATAATATACAGCGCTTTCCCAAATACACCACTCACTTGGAACGAGTGGCAGCCTTAGTTTTCATTTCAAATTATTCACGGAGCTTAAAGCTTTCACATTTTTCTATACACTGTTCAGTCTGTTTAGTAAGGTTGACCTTGGAACAAGACAAAGAGATTACAGCCATGCTAGCCGCTTTGTAAGGCTGGACTTACATTTGATCGTTCAATGCTAAAATCAGTAACAAAGATATTGTTCCCATGCTAAATGTTTTAGCAGAGATCTTTGGTCAACATGTCACCATGCTAAAACTTTTGTATTAGCTTTAAAGACAAGAGACATAAGATAGACTTTATTGATCCTGCATTGCGGACGTTTGGGGACCGTCATTAGCTTTGCAGATATTTGGTCATTGGACAAAATGTTGGCCTGATGAGGGTGCTAGATGAAACGTTTACGGATCAGCACTACTGTTACTATAATTAGTAATCAACCTCATGGAACCACCAAGTTCCATGGCAATCCATCCAATATTTGTTGAGATATTTCAAAGTGGTGGACGACCAACATTGCCATCCCTAGAA
>NW_023339651.1:16596093-16596813 GCF_004916995.1 Morone saxatilis
TATTTGACTGACAGATGATCTCTAAATGCTGTTTAAAAGAAAACACCGTGGATGTCAACTGTATGAGAAATTGCTTTGACCCTCATCAGTTGTTGCACTGCTGTACACAAACTTCCAGTTAATGATAAACCACAAAACAAATATACATGCGTCTGTGTCTTTCATGTAGTACCTTTTTGGATTGAATGTGCTTTCTTATTGACTCGAAATGACCGGCTGTGTTGGCTTTTATCAAGAACAAATGTCCATTTCCTCTAGACTGCTAAGCTTGTATGGCAGGCTTAAAGTGTGTGTGTGTGTGTGAAGCATAGTTGCACACAAGAGCAACAGGACATGTTGGGGTTTTTTAAGGTTAACCGGAAGAATGTAATCAAAGACACAGTAGAAGTTAATGACTTACTGCGATATTAAGAGAGAAACATGGTATGCAGACTGAATGGCAGTGGAGTAGTGTCATGGTTTCCTTTCCCGCACTTCTCACCAATTATCTTCCATCTAACTTTTAAACTCTAAATTACTTTAAAGAGCATATTTTGTGTTTTTATTGCCCTCGTAATCAGCCTGCCTTTCTAAAACAATGGGCGCTAAGCCTGACCAGACTCCATTGACAAAACAAGTCATTTTAACTGGCAGATGATAGAACTGTACAAACAAAAATGTTAGTCTTTTGAACAATCACTAGCTCTGGTTTGATTAAAATTAAACCTTTAATTCACAGAG
>NW_023339651.1:16596913-16608842 GCF_004916995.1 Morone saxatilis
CATAAAGGCACTTGAACAGAAACAAAATAAAACTCACCAAAACATCTGTGTTAGTCTTACCAACAATCACCAACACTGGTCTGATCAAATTAAACCTTTAATTCACAGAGTTAGATATGAAAATAGCTGTGAAATGGGCTGCTATGGCTTCCTTGTAACGTTGGCTAATCCTTGGGGACAGACGAGTCGGCCAAAGTACAGCCACTAAACTTGTTTTGTGGCACTGACAGGCTCAGGCTGTTATTCTAAGTGTCTGTAGGGATGGAAAGTATCACTACAGAGATAGACCTTTTTGTTTTCACCAGAAACAGCGGATATATTGCTAACACTCACCGCCAGGAGAAAAAAAAAAGGAATTTGACCTCACATGTCATTATAACTTCATTCAAAATGGACGAAACAAAATGAAAAGCATGCTGCTTTGAGATCTGTGTTCCTAAATAGTAATACTTTGCTACTTCCCAATGAAGTTGCATTTTTTTTTGCAGTTAGTGCGTTACACCTCAGATTGAAACCATCATTTCTGAGTCCAGAGTGAAGGTTTTATTTGGTTTTAAATCGGCATAGAACTGGTGGCACATAAGGCTAAGTTAATATTACATTTTTATGAACTTTGTTCTCTTAACTGCCTGACTGTCGCACCAAAGTACCTTCATGGTAGATCTGTCCCCGCTCGAAATCAGCGGGGCATATTATGCTGATTACCGTGTGTGAGACGAGAGATTTCGTTTCCCTCTCATCAATGAAATAGGTCCTTCATTAACAATATTTCTGTGCAGTCTTTGTCAGGATCAGTTTCTTTGACAGAGGAGCAAAGTGGGTGTTCATGCTACAGTACTTTATTTGAACCCAAGGCCAGCGAGAGGAAATTACTTTCTTTTATTTCCTTTTTATTTCTGAACTTTTATTTCAGTAACCTCTATAGAGCACATCTGTCATTGTCGAACGAGTGCCTACAGTCATTTCTGTATTCATCTCTCGTGGAACCACCCTGGGTTCTCTTATAATTTGTCTTTACCTGAGCCCTCATTTTCTTCCTGAAAACATGAAGAGCCAGCAAACTTAAACAATTAACTCTCATTAAGTCAGCACTAATTAGACGGAGCGTTGTGGAGACATGCATGGGTAATGCATGTGTGTGTGTCTGTTGTAAAAGCTTTCTGATAGGGTTAGCTGGCTGTTTCATTGTTTACCTCCCGATAGTGAAGTAGTAGCCAGGGAGAAAATTAACAGCAGCTGACGGCCAAATGCTGACGGTTTTGTTTGTGTCTGTAAAGTTTCTGATGCGCTGCTTTGCCAGAGAAGCACCTGGCTGTTTGTCTACACTAAATATCTCTTTGACTGCTCAGTGTTAAAGTCCTAAACCACACATGAGACTCCTAAACCCGACAATTTTGTATACCTGTTACACTGCTGAGCAACTATATACGTCTGCTCTTTACTGTTCCCAAAAACATGTTATAGATAGTATAATAAGACCATAGTAAAACATATGATTATCTTGGTGATCAGAGTTTCATGTAAGTTTTTCCACTTTTTTTTTGAGTTGGAAGACTTCCTGTGAGTTCTGATTACTCATATATATTCAGAGTAAAGGCTGGTAGGGCTGGCAGGTTGATTGACGGATAGCTTAGAGCTGTCTGGTTCGTAAGGCTGTTGTTGAATTGTTGAATATTAATGATCATTTGTCAATAGCTCAGCGCTGTGTGTAGATGTTGTGTGTTTATTCTTAGACTCTGTGTGTGTGTGTGTGTGTGTGTGTGTGTGTGTGTGTGTTTGTATTCTTTGTGTCTTTGAAAATATCACGTGTTTCTGTCTTTTGTGTTTTTATAATTATTCAGCTGTCGTCTATTTTGTGTGTGTGTGTGTGTGTTGGCCTTCCTTATATACTGGTGTATATTTGTGTATGTGTGGGTGTCTACGCTGCACAGCACACTACAAAATTGTCAGTCTGTCAAAGCCCATTCCAAAATCTGCCACTTTACTGCTGCCATGCTTATCAGCTAACACACACCTTAGAAAATATGACTTAAGACCTTCTTGTGTCAACTTTTACCATTGATTTCCACAGCTCCCTATTGAAGCTCATCAGGTTATTTTTAGGATGAAGCACCAAAGGGAAATGAGCGTGCTATTTAGAACAGCTGACATTTTATTTAAACAAGCACTGCATGATGGAGTGTATGTATGGGGGCTATGAGGCCCTACATTAATTCACAGATTTGACTCATTCATATGAGAAGCTTTCTGTATTTTTTGTTTCGTCTGTGCTTTTCTAACTGGTTCGTACAGTGGGCAGGACTTAGTCACATAGTAGTGTCAGTATTTTGGCAGTTTTTTTGAGTGTTAAACTATATATCTTAGTTTCTTTTTCCGAACATTAGCTTGGATTGTTCAGCATTTAGTAATAAATATTTAATTGTATAGATAAATACTTAAAGGACCAGTGTGTAGGATTTAGCAGCAGCTAGCAGTGAAGTTCTGAAGCAGATAGCAACCAACTGAATACCGCTCGCCTTCTAAACATGTAGGAGAAACTACGTGGATGTGGAAAGACATATCTAGAGCCAGTGTTTGGTTTGTCTGCTCTGGGCTACTGTAGAAACATGGCGGGTAATTATGGCGGAGTCCATAGAAGAGGATGCGCTCCCTTTTGTAGATAAAAAAGGCTCATTCTAAGGTAACGAAAAGGATTCTTGACAGCTCTTTTTATTCTAATGAGCTGGCTCGCTTTGACCCACATGAATGTAGACTAATTTGGATTTGGTTCAAGGTGCCTGTAGGCTGGAGTCTAGTCATCCTTGAGCTCACACTTGGCTCTCTGTCTTTTTTGTATGACCAGAGGGCTTGTTATCATCTGAGTTATGTGAATGTTCTTCCAAAAGTGACCCTCAGAGACTGTAGGTTTCTGCTGTGACAGATGGCTGTTGAGCAGAAACTGTGGAGAGAAAAAGAAAGACAAGCTCTCGCAATCATTCTTACTTTGAACCTTTTTTAACTTCTTTTCTCATGCCGTCTCTCCGCTTTCATCTTGTTGGTTATTGAGCAGCTGTGGAAGACCTCATCACAATACAAGAGGATCAAAACAAGAGAGGGGGCGAGGATGGAGAGCGAGAAATGGAGAGTAAGTGAAGAGGGGACGATGAGAAAAATAGTGGGGATAGGAGAGAAGATGAGGGGAGATGAGATGGAACTGGGGCCTCAGATTATTGAAAAATCACTACCGGAGCGGCCATGCAGATTGTTGCTTTCTGGTGTGTGTATGGATGAGACAACAAGAGAGAGAGGAAGGGCTGGAGAAGAGAAAAGGCAGAATGTGGAGGTCTTCACAGTGAGGACGGTTTTTCAGCATACAAGTATGGATCTTAACTTTGGTTCAGGTTGAATGAATCTTGATTATAATTAGTAGAACAAAAGTAAGCATGTGAAGATGGAATTCCATCTTAAACGTAAAGAGCCAACGCCTGTAACACCTAATGTCTACTACGCCACATATATTCATGTGTTAACAGGGGTATTAATTGGACTTGCAATATTTGCAACGACAAATCAGAAACTGGAGGAGGTGGGCCCCGATTGGAGGGTGCTTTTTTTTTTTTTAAATATAAATGTCATGACGTAAAGTAGTCCCAAATGGTCGACTCGCAGATTTTCATAACTTGGGTTAGAATGTTAATATTAGCACTAGTATTGATGTGTTTCATCATAGTACAGTCATCAAAAAAAAAAAGTTTCAGGGTGGAGCACATCTCTGTTGTAGTTTTTATGACAGCTGTGTTTTAAAATACCAGTGTTTCAAATTCAAAATGCAGAAAATAGCCCCACGTTAAATTATCTCTACTATTTTCGCTCTGCAATTTTAAATAGATACACACTTAACCTATGACTTGTATGAAAGCAGCATGTGGAAATTAATGTGTCGGCGTGTTATCTGAGGCACAGTAAAAGCTGTCAAAGATGGAATTACTGGAGAAATTGTCGGTAATGACACACAATTATCAGTGTTGCGAAGCTGCTTTTTCCTTGTGACTGTAAGCTTGTGAAGAACTAGTTTTTTTTCTTCTGTGGAAAAAGCACCTGCTCTCTCTTTTGCATCCAGCAAAAAGGTCAGTCTAAAAACCATTTTGGGAAGTCAAGCTCCTAGTCATTAGTGAATATGTTTTATCCCACTGAATATGAGCGCATTTCTCTGCCAGAACATCATCTCCTGCTAACTCGGACACCTCTGAAGCTCAGCAGAGATGACATTTTCGAGGTTAATAAAGTTAATAACATTAACAGCAGCTTGTACTCAAAGCATTTTTGGCCTTTACGACTGATTTCATATTCTGAGACGATTGACAAATACAGCTCCGTCTTTGTTTCGTGTGTGGGTTTGTGTCTACACGTGTCCAGGTGTGTGGTTCACATATGCGTCCTTGTATGTCATACAGCCAAAAACTGATCTGACCAGCATCTGTTTGTCTGCTTTCCAGTTCAGCAACACAATAGATATGAGACTGTGTATTCAGTGCGAGTGCCAAATACAGCTGTACATTATTATTATTATTATTATTATTGTTATTATTATTTGTTAACAGTTAGGGTTTTTTCAGTTCTCCTGTTGTCAAATGATGACGAAGACATTGACTCACAAGTATAATGAAGCTGGAAAAAGATTGCATAAGAGGTGACTGGTCCTATTGACCAGGTCAAGTCCAATCAGCTTCATTTACAGGTTGCCTACATGGTTTGAAAAATTATTTAAAGACCACAAAGGACAAAATATGAGTCATATGACAATCTAAAATAGAGCACTTAAGTCTGCCTTTTTTGCCAGTATGATTCGAAATATATTGACACATGGACAAAAACATTCTTTTCTGTAATTCTTTAATTTATTCATAAAACCTGCTTCACATATCTACCTCTGCTCATCACAGATAGCTGATAGATTTCACATTAAAGCTGAAAGATTCTGCAGGGTGGTGCTGTGGACTCACAGTTATGTAAACACCCAGCCTACACACAGTGCTGCTTACATCTTTACTCCAGTGTAAAGTAAAACATTAGTAACACTGTGTGTCACTGTAACACTCCAGCTTCAATCCCTGTTAGTCCTGCATCCATCAGACATTAGCACACTCATTTCAGTTGTGTCTCTTACATAAAAGAACCAAATAAAAATGCATATAACAAACCTCCAGTGACTCCAAATAACCATTACTGGTTATGTATAATGGCTGAAAGCCCTGAAACATCTGCGCCTGGATAGCTGAAAAGAGTGCGAACACTTCCCCTTGTTGGTGGGGCCAAAGTGCAGCAGCAAATGGATTTGGAATGGCTGCACCTGTAAAACCCACTGTGTGGGTAATTATTTATTCAACTTCAGCTTCCTGTTATTTCATTATCCATAGTGCCAAACATAATTCTATTTGCTTTGTGTAAAGTGTGATAATTGTTTATTATCTAGAAATAAAATGAGGAGTAAGGCAACAGAATGTTTTCATTCACAGTGGGGTTAGCTGTGCCGATGTGCCGGCTGCTGTATTGCATCTGATAGCTAGCTTAGCTGCAGTGTTGTTGGTATTCATACTCGATTTACATTATCCCTCTTTATTCCTTAAATTTTAAGGTGATTGCGGATCTTTTTCCAGGTCTGTGCTCAGTTCGGAGGAGGCTGTGAGTTATTCCCTGTTCAGTTTTTTTTTCCTCCACTGTTTTCACGGCTGTTGGGTTGTCAGTGTAGTGCCAGCCTGTAGTGGTTGAGACAAGTGGCCAATTTCACTGATCTGTACAATATAACCAGCAAAACGGTTTATGCTACACCTCCTAGTAAGTTCACATCATTTGTGGCATTGGTGATTGCTGGGCATGCTGAGATTGTATCTCATCCTTGTGATCTAGTGGGCACCTCCTGTCTGACCTGTTTTTCCTGGACATAGATATAATGGGCTTCCTTCCCTGTCTTCTCCCCTTTATTGGAGGCAGTCAGACAAGGGGTGTTGTGCGGTGCTTGTTTGTGGTAGGTGTGAGATCAGCAAGGCCAGTGGCTTTAGCCTCCTGGTCCTACTGGTCTGACCCCTGATCATGGCCTTGTAGTTGGTTGGAAGGGAATTCAAGCATCAGTCTTTGATCCCATTAGTGTGCACACGTTTGAAGGCTGAACAAATGCCAAAACACTACACAGTGGTTTATAATATTACAAGAAAGTATTTTCCAACTCTGGAAAGTTATCACAATCATTACAATCAGTCTTTCTTTCACCAGTAGAAATATGCCGTTCATACTACAAAGCAATCCACGCATTGGCCTACCTGATGACGTCGCTTTGCTTTTCAGCCAACACACCTCTAACACATTGAGGTGTTTTTGATTAGCTGCCCCATATTTTAAAATTTAGGGGACAAGCGTGATCATAAGCGAAAGAAACCAACATTGACTGTCAGTTGGAAATGGGAAATGGGAATAGTCTGATGTTTTGTTCACCATCCATTCACCCCGACCTCCTCCATGTGCATTATTGTTGCTCTAAAATTACGTCAACTACTACCTCTTTTGCTCCCATCAATTTTCCTTATCCCACTAGAGGCCATTTTTGGGGGCATTTGCATAAATGACTGATATCGGCCTTCTTCTTGGGATAACTCCATTTTCTAAAAAGCTGAACCAGGTTCAACTTTCTTGTCGGACAACCCTTCGTTTTTTTTGGAGCTGTTGCACTCCTGCTACATTGGCAGAGTGGCTTTATTTAAATGAATGAGGGTGATGCATCACACAGTCTGAACGTGGCTAAAGACTCAATATAGCCCAACAACAACTTTTTGTGCTAGATTTGGGCAGTGGTTTTCAAACTGTGGTCCAGGGAACAATAGGGGTCCTTGAATGGGTTGTAAGGGTTTCCCAGCAAAAGGAGGAATAAAATATTTTATTTAATGTGCATTTATTGTTGAGGTTGTTGACATAAATACATTTTAGAACCCCTGTTTTAGGGTACAACAGCCATTTATACAGCTGGTACTAGAAGCGATTGATTGGTCATTCCTTCTTACATTTAAAAACATAAGGTGCTCTGCAGCAATGAGGGAGAAAACCTAGAGAGTCTCGTAGATTACTAAAACCCCATTGTTTCCAGAGGCTGCCCTTGAGAAGCCTCTTTCCAAGCATACATGGAGTATACTGCAGTAAAAATGCAGCAAATAAGGCTCAAAAGATGTTAAGTGTTTTCAATTTGTAAGGTAAACTAACTATAACTCACAATATTCCATGCAATATGGATGAAATGCATTAATAATGAGGGGAAGTATGTTGTTGGAGACCGGGCCAATTGCTCCAAGCTTCAAACCCACCAACACAGCCTTTGGATCTACAGTTTAAGTGCAAAGCTGATAACTGGACGTAGACCCAGAGGAACCTTTAGTGCAGGTGACGCATCATTAAGCAGACTGACCAAATAATTTAGGCTTTGTTTGTGATTTTGTGATTAGCTTATTTTCACAGCTACTCTGTGCTGAGCCACTTGTAGAACTGGCTACCTGCAGGGTTGCACCAGCCTCTGATTTCTTACTCGTATTCCGATCCACTTCAACTTAGCTGACAGAAATTCAATTCAGTTTAATGAATGCAGTTTTGCGTGGTGTGTGTGTGTGTGTGTTGACACGACTTTTTAACATATAACACTGCTCACTCTCCTGCTGTATATTCAGCAGCTTTCTTTCATTATTGGGGAGGTCTTCTTGTTGTCTGACCTGCCAACCTGTGGTTAGTCCTGCTTACGAGTCTGGGGATGCCACTTCAATGAAAAAAGCTTTTTCATCAGTGAGTGAAAAGCAATCATAACTTCAATTTCTCTGCTCTTGAGATTGGGGAAACAGACCAGGTGTTTTCTGCTGGCAGCTCTTTTTCTGTTTTATGAAACACAAATGATCTGTCCTGTGGGTCTTCATCTGGAATTTTGAGTTTTGAGTTGTTCGACCAATTATCGGTTTTGGACTGCTATTTTCTTCATATTCATCTTCTTCTTGGACTGGTTTGAAACAGAGAGACTCAAAATTGTATGTGTTGGGCAAATGTAACACTATCTTTGGTCATGTTAGCTTAAGTTGTTCCAATAAAGAGCAGGGCAGTACATCTGATGAGTGGCGAGTATCACTCTTAGTAGAGCTTCGACATACTAAAACAAAGCCTGACAGGTCTGCACGTATGGTTGCTATGCCTATCATTGAATGGTTAAATTGAGCCTTAATTGTCAGATTTTAGAATTTTCCTCGCTACTAGTCCTCAAAGCCATCGTCTTCCCATTTAGGAGTGATTTAAGGCTCTTTAGTGACTCACTGTATAACCTTTTTTTGTTGCATCTTTCCTTCTGTACCGAAAAGATACTGATTCTGCTCATGCAGTGGGAGAGCTCTCCAAGGTCTTCATCTTTCACCCCACAGAGACCTCAAAGCTTGTTACTGAATAGTAAATTCTGTGGTCTAATCAACCAGGGAACAGTGTGTGCACCCGCCAGTATCTGCATGCAGAAAGTCTACTGTCCTGTTCTCCTTTGTGCTCAGAGCCACATATTGGATGACAGTTAGGATGGAGTAAATGTATAAAGTATCCAGGGAGCATCATCAAGGCACAGCAGTAGCATCCCACTAACCATTTGACGGGACAGTGATGTGTGTTTCAAACATTTCACAATAGGATAACAAGACATGTTTAGAATGCTAAAAAACGGTTCTGTGTTGCACCAGTTGGAAGCCAGCTTCCTTCCGGCGTTTTTGCTTCCATCTCTGTGAAACACATGAGACAGGGTTGCTGATGTTCCCAGTGGGTCCTGACCGAGGCTGTGCTCTCATCCATCTTGTTTGCCAATTTGATCACATCCCCTGTAATGATAGATAGCAAAGTTAGATCTTCTCTCTAACTATTAGAATAGTTGAAAATAACGCAGAAGCTGCTGGTGACCATGGTGTCATTTTGAAAAGATCCCTACAACCAATTATTTTTCTCATAAAAAGATATCACAGAGGTATTGGAAAGCTATTTTATGTGTGTGTTTGTGTGTGTGAGAGAGAGCACTATGCTAAATTGCTTTGCAGCCATGGTGTTGGTGAATGATGCAACTCCCTGAAACAAAGGTCTTCATCATAACAAAGTGTGTGTGTGTGTGTGTGTGTGTGTGTGTGTGTGTGCACATAGAACCATAGATAGTACAGTGTGCTGACAACATCACAGTGATAAAAGACTCGCAGCAGAGGCCAAGCCCTTATTACACCAACTGTGGTCACAAAAAGACAACCATAATACAGCTATACGACACCGGACTCGCTTTGCAAAGTAATTCCTTCCCCTTCAGCAGCCCTTGAAAGCACCATTTAGTCTGGTTTAGTCTCGTCTGTAATCTGTTATAAACTGTTTTTCTTCAAGTGTTTCAGTTTTTGAGTTTTTTTTATTTCTTTGCTCCTGTTGCCTTGCTTTCTATGTGTGCAGATCGTGAATTATGTTTTGTTTTTTTCTTTTGTCTTTCAGAATAAAGTAATGAGCATCGACGCTGTAAAGGTGAAACTGCAGGTAAGAACAATATATTTCTCTCTTAATTATTTTAGACTATTTAAATGGAGAGTCTACTTTCATTTCTGTCAAAGTGAGGTTATGTGTGTTTTCTTTTTAATAACTAATCACCAGCAACGGTTTCCCATGGCGTAAATACCTCCCATACATCTTCATTGCCTGCCGCGTGAGGGCGAAGAAGCCCAAACGATGACTTAATGAGGCCTTAGTTAATCTCTATCAGTCAATTAGCCTGCTGCTCTGCCTGACTGAAGACACTAAAGGGAATAGCAGACTTTCCATCAGATTATCAAGGCTGGAAGTTATCAGCAAGGGACAGACAGAGATGCCGATGAATCCTCGTCATTCAAAAACAGCATTAGATACTGTCTGATGAGTTTTCCACCTCAATTACACAACACTCACGTTGTCTCTCCCTTCATCTTTCTCTTCTTTAATGGATCTGTGTTCATCCATCAGTCTATCTGTCAAATGTGATATTTCAGGTGATTTCCCAGGAATGAGTTTAATGAAACTTGCAGACATATAGGCACTTTTAACTACTTAAAATTCTTAACACATAATGGTTGAATTAGTACATTACTTTGTAATACATCATAATGTTTTTTTGATGTCTTTGAGATGCTGCTCCTGCTTTGATAAACGATAGAATAATGATGTTTGAACTTTTTACACACCACTTGGCCTAAAAAGCAATTGAACGGCATGACACAACTTTAAAAGAATGCTTGATGAGGTGGGTTTGTGACAAAATTATGGAGGAGTGGTGGCAGGAACAGGGGCGTCTCCAGAGGTGGGGGCCTATTATCCTTACCTCTTCCACTCTGCACTGTCTCTCAGAGGCTGGTTTTAAGGGTAGAGTGAATATATTGGTGTCACATGATACTAGATACCCATTGGTACCAACCATGTCATGTTAGCAAGTCGGGAAGGTGGCTAAGTAACGTTCCAAAGTTAGGCTAAATTTTGGCGATGGAAAAACTGGCATGGACATTTTCAAACGGATCTCTGACCTTGAGAACTTTTGTTGAAATCATTTAAGGAGTATGGAAATATGCAACTGCTTCGATGCTAGTCTGATTTTTGAAGAGTTGGTGTATCTTACGTTGACTGATCCAATTAGATGGACCTTTTGTAGCGGGCAACAGTTTTATTTTATTTTTATTTTTTTCCCCCTATAACACTCGCACAAACACACTGATCCCTGCCACACCCAAATTTCTGTGGAATCCCTAAATGGTTATATATATTGTTTTAAATTAATCCTGTTATCTCAAGATCTTTTCCCATTTGTTGTTTTTACATTATGGCCAATTATTGTAAGCGATAGACTTACGTACAGTGGGTTAAATTGGTGACCTGGCACATAAGCCTATGATGGACTTTGGGCGAGATTGATGACATCGACCCACTTTGGCCTCATTACAAGTCCCAGTTTAGCCCCTGCTGGTGCATAATCAGTGATCTCAAGATAATGGCATTAAGAAAAGGTTTAAATCCATGACCCTTTAGGGCTTCTGTACACTTCCCCTGTGATAACATTATCATATCTGTATCAGTACTGCACCATCTGTAATTTCTTAAATGAATTTCAAGTACACTTTATTTTTTACATTTGCTGGCCATTCTGTTTTTCTTTACCTGTGTTCTTGACTTTGTTTTATATTAAGATGCATTCTCTCAGGAGGTTTTAATTAAAGTTGGATTTATCTATTTTAATAGTTTTTTTGCATTAGAACAAATAAACTGAATTTAAATGGAAAATGTGACAAAGAGCCTGTGAGAAAGAGGAAGACGGAGATAAATTATTTTAAAATGCCAGCAGGAAAACCGTGACAAAGGGAGTGTACCAGTCAGTTCAGACAGTGTACAGTATAAAGGAACAACGTGAGGTCAGATAAAACTGTAAATGCCCTTTTATAACATCCAGAGTCACCATTGTCAGTGTCATTATCTTTATAATGACTCTTCCATTGTGATATCATGCAATACAAAGCATGGGTGTCAGCCGGCACAGGCTATTGTAAGTATGAAAAAAAAAATAGGAAAAATTTAAGACTGTTATTTGGTCTAACAAAATCCTTTTTGGCTGATTAGCTTACTTTCCTGTTTCTATTTTCAAAAACAATGTTATCGCTTACGAGAGAAAGGGTATTAGGATGAGGAGCAAACAAAGTTAGCGTTGGCTGGGTTTACTGGAATGTAACGTAACATGCACGCCTCGTAGAAATGAGTTAAAGTTGCTCATTTTGTTGTGTTATCAAATAAAAGGTGGGTGACAGACACAGGCTGAATATTATTGTAATTGGTGGTGATGATGATGATGATGATGATGATGATGATGATGTTGTTCTCTTGTTCTCCCTTTGTAGATCTGGGACACTGCTGG
>NW_023339651.1:16608942-16609256 GCF_004916995.1 Morone saxatilis
TGATTTGATAGACTGGTGTGTGTGTGTGTGTGTGTGTGTGTGTGTGTGTGTATAGGTGTGTGTGTGCAGGTATTCACCGGAGGGTCTGTGATGTGCAGGTTCCCTTAAGCGAGAGGCTAACCACTGGGCGGGAAAATGAGCCTGCCTCTCACACAGCGGGGGGTCGGACAGCTATGAGCTATTCCCGTGTGTGTTCGCGAGTGTGTACGTGTGCGGCAGTTATAATTCGAACAACCCCACTGAGTACAGATAGCAGTGTGCCTGAGGCCAACCTGAATGAGCAGGTGTTGAGGAACACATGGACTCTCTCTCTC
>NW_023339651.1:16609273-16609538 GCF_004916995.1 Morone saxatilis
ACACACACACACACACTGCTGTACAGGCATTATCTCAAACAGGAATCTGTTCAGCAGCATACAAAATAGCATTGTAATGGGCAGCTGTGTTCCTGTGTTATCTTTATGTATGAGTGTGTGCGACTGCAGTTGTACAGATGTGTTTTGAATGGGTGTATACATGTATGGAGCTGCATGTATCTTCATTATCTGTAACAACACTGTGCTTTTTTTCCTTCTTTCTCATTTAGTGAATGTGTACTTGGACAACTGTGTGTGTGTGTGT
>NW_023339651.1:16609563-16667609 GCF_004916995.1 Morone saxatilis
CAGCAGAGAATATATACGTGACAGAAACAGTTATAATTCGAACCAACCCACTCGGAGTACAGATACCGCAGCTGCTGCCTGAGGCCCGAACCTGAATAGCAGGTGCTTAGAGGAACACATGCACTCTCTCGGTCTCTCACACACACACCCCACACACACACCCACACACACACACACACACACACACACACCACCAACTGCTTTGTAGCACCGGCAGTTATCTCAAACAGGAATCTGTGTCAGCAGCCATAAAAAATAGCATTGTAATGGGGGCAGCTGTGTTCTGCTGTTATCCATTTATGATAGCTAGTGTGGTGCGCGCGACGCCTGCGCGCCAGCAGTTGTACAGATCGTGTATTTTGAAATGGGTTGTATACATGTCATGAACGACGAGCTGCATGTCTCCTCGTCATCCTCCTGCCTAAACAACCAAAATGATGCTTTTTCCTTCTCTTGTCTCAACTTTGAGTGAGTGTGCCTGTACATCCTGAGACAACTGCTGTGGGTGCTGTTGTTTGTGTTGTGCGTGTGTGTGTAGGTGTGTGTATGTGTGTGCGTGTGTGAGGCTGGCCAGTTGCCCGGTGTTATTCTGATCTGTCAGTGCAACAGTTTACCCTCGCTGATCTTTAACAAGGCACCCAGGGAGCCTCGAACCAGCTCCTCCGAGTTGTCCGTCTGTTACTGACTTTTAAATAAAGCTCATTCCATCTGACGGGCAGGATCAGGGGAGAGGAAGCATCCCGAATGCAGCTGTCACGAAAGCTGTCAACTCCTGTGAACTAATGGACGGTTGTTTTTTTTTCTGTGAGTCAGACGTTGAAAGAGCCCAGTCAGAGAGCTGTGCCTGGTTTCTGAGCACCGACAGGTAGAAGTGAGCGAGTCCGCTGTCTAAAGAAAGACTAAACAATTATAGCGCCTCAACATGGATCTATATTCCAAAGCATGACGCATCGATTTTGGAGAAGAAAACACTGCTACAAGTTCATCATTTAAAAACTTGTATAGAGGATGAAGTCTATAGTTATTATTCATAAAACACTCATAAATCCTGAGAAGATCAGTGTGTGACATGTGCTGCCTCAGAAGACATTTTGTTTTCAAGTATTTGTCATTCTTTTCTATCTCCACGCGAAACATTGGTCAAGCACATATGCTCTGCTCTCTGTTACAGATATTTCTTTGGAGCTCCTCACTATAGCCAAAGTTTTCTGCCACCGAACAGCTCCGCTGCCATCTGCTATTAGTTGAGAAAAAGATTTAAGCACATAAGGTTCTAAACTGAAAAGTGTCCACAAGTCTCAATGAAAATGTCAAATCATCAGCCTGCCAGTATTTTTCAGAGAAACAGGAACATCTCCAGACTGACGGTTATGTCACTACTCAAGCTAAAGTAGATGATTGTACAACAAATGAGTCATAATCCATTGTCATTTCTTATGAATAAATGTCTGCTATGTGGGCTGTTTCTCTCTGTTGGAGGCTGATGTATACCCAGTGTCACACAGTGAAAATACACCACAGCGCTGAAAGTTTGGTGGCAAAGATGGAGACAAAAAAATTATATGTATGTGTGAAATTTCAGTTCTGTCACTTTGAAGTTTTTCCTATTAGTAATTACCATTGTACTCAACCTGTTAATTGCTCAGATGTGACATGGCTAAAATAAACGTCAAACGGTTGTGTATAGTTTTCCTATTCAGTGAGGGGATTATTACCAAAACTTTCGGTGTACTCCCTTTCAGTTTCACCTTCAAAGAGTGCTTTAAAAATGTGTCTGACAACCTGAGTGCTCATGACTGTTGCCCTGTTGGACTTTTATGTAGCGATGCCACTGTGTTTCCAGACCTCTGCAATTAATTTGGTGACTACAATGGTATTATAACAGATTGAAATGATGGGCAAAACAATGAAAATAAGACCCAAACTGTAAACCAGTTTTCCTTTAATAAGCTCTTTTTCTTTTCTTTCTCTTTTTCCTTTTGCCGCTGGGAACCTCAGTTTCAACAAGATTAAAGATTCTACAGCCATGTTAGCAGCTCTGTGAGGCTATACGTAGGCACATGGTGCTTTTGAGTTAACTGCTAATGATGTTTAGCAGGTATGATGTTAATTATCTTAATTTAGTGTCTTAGCATGCTAGCATTTGTTAACCAACACATAATACTAAAACCAAAGAACTGGTTAAGATTAAAGTGGTTGGTTGCGATTGGCTTTAGCAGAATTGTTGAAGTTATGAAGATATTATTATTAATTATTCTGAGGGGAACATGAATCCACAATGTCAACCTCATTACAGGCGTCAGGTGATCAAAAGTTCAAGTCAAAAAGTCAAAAGTCATCCGAGAACCATGAATGGCTGTACAGAATTTTGTGCCAATCTTTCAATTTTATAACCTTGCGAGGCAGCTGGACTCACAAGATTACAACATCACAATATCATGTGGAAATGCATCTTGTCAACCTTCACTCTTTGTGTTTGTGGCCAAGCTACAGTGCTAACAGACCAATCAGCATTCTTTTTGGTGAAGTAGTGGCAGCTATGGGGGTGGGCACTATGGGTGTGACGCAGTGAAAAGACATACACCACAATGGCCGCTCCCCTTTTCAGTTTCCAACGACCACTTCCCAAATTGTTCTGTGTAACAAACCATCTGGCGCAGTCAGGTTATCAATTACATGTTGAGACATTTCACTTGATTAGTGAAAATTATGACCTGCAGATGGTGCTACCTGAAAAGCATCAACAAAGTCATTAAGAGTCATCCTCTGAAGACCATGGACATTCTGTGCCAAATGTTATGACAATCTATCAAATAGCTGTTAAGATATTTCAGTCTGGAGCAAGTAGAGGACAGACAGACTATCTGACATTGCCATTCCTAAAGCCGCGTGGCTAGCTTGTCTAAAAACACTGCAGCATGTAACGTTAACAACAAAAACAGCACATGCCTGGCCCAGCGACAGCTCAGTAGCTGTTGATAGAAAGTAGAACATGTCTCGAAGAGACTTTGCCCCTAGACAGTTATTGATGTTTATTTTATTCAGCTTTGGCCCCAGTCTTGGCTGTCATTAAGCCCTTAATGAGAGAGCAAGAAGATCCAGACAATCAGTGCAAATGAGCTGGTGGTTGCAGTGAGCCCAGTGCAATCTGCCAGGCCCATCTGGTGTAGAGGGCGCCACAGAGGTCCAGCTGGGTCCAGAAACCAGCCACAGACTTTTTTTTTCCCTTTCCCCAGAGGAGCTGACAGTTTGTCATTTCCACCACATGGAGCGAAACCACAGGGTGTTTAAAAAAAGAGGAAAAGCAGACTTAGTAGGGGAGACAAGTAACAAGAGGGGGGTAGACTGGAAAGGGAGAGATGGAGACATACAATGAGAGAGGGGATATTGACAGAGGGTGGGAGATGGAGAAATATTAGGTAAGAAGAATTTATTTTATTTTCTTCTTCTTTATCAAGAAGGGGAACAAGAGGTTAGAAGAAAGCAGTCAGACAGGGTAATATAAAAAGAACTAGCCTTCAAGACTTAGTTGAGGCTGGAAGCACTGTGGAGACAAAAGGCAAGAGGCACGAATCCCCTTATGTAGAGAGAGACATCAGGATGAATTAAAGGGTATAGTGAAACCATTGCAGAGCTTTCAGAAGCTAGAGTGGCATTATGCCTCAATAGCAGGCAGCACACTATAATGAGTACGGAGGAATTAAAGAAGAAAGGAGCTCAAGGTTTTTATGCGTGCTCAGGTAATGGAAGAGAGTGAGTGCTTGTATTCCAGGCCCTTCATGGACTTATCCTTTATGACATGTGCGGGAATGCTGCTACTATTCCATCCCTAAGGAATCCCTATCCCTAAAAAAAAAAAAACCTGGTCACTACCGTTAACATAGATGTCACATTTGCAAATAATGGACATTTCAGCTCGAAATGAAACTCTTCCAATGTCCTTTCCCATTACCTCTCCCATTACCTTATCGCAGGAAACGAGCCAACATGATGAATTTGAAGAAACAGAATGACGGAGTTAATAGATTTCATGGCGCAGGTAATGGTTGCATTACAGATGACTGCTCCAAATGGTGGGTTATGATTAAAAGGGCTGTTCGGGGTGTATTGTTCGGAACGAGGTGCTTTGGCTGCTTCATTTCTCTGTAATGGCCTTCATCGCCTTCTCTTTTGTTCCCTTTGGGGTAAGGAGGGGGTTGTGCCACAGATCTCTTTTTTTATTATTAATGCTGTAGAGGTGTGGGTATTTAGTTTTGTTGAATATTTTAGTTGTCACTTTAACCAAATTAGTAATTTGCTTCGCAGGATTGTTGTCGAATTTAAGACTACATTTTCCATAACCCTGTTTCAACAAGGAGAAGGTCCCAACCCCCCAAGAGTCTGCAGCCATGCTAGCAGCCTGTGAGACTGCAAAGAAACCAGACTGTGGGTTAGTTAAAGTTGAGGTCCATGATATGTGTTTGAGGATGGTGTAAACAGTAAGGCTACACAATAATCAAGCAATGTAGCACTACAGTTGAGGCTGATTGAAAATTAGTCTGAATTGTCATTAGTTTTGCAGGTATTTAATCATAAAGTAAAGTACTCGACAAATTCACATTTTCACCCGATGATGGCACTACTACATGAAAAGTCGGGGCGTCACAAAAAGTTTATAAAGTCCTAGTTGCTTGTCAGAGGATCACGACATTATGATTCATCCTGCAACATGAATATAGTATGTGCAATATTTCAGCGAAATCCATCCAAAAGATATTTTAGTCTTTACCAAAGTGATGGACCGACTAACTAACCAATGTTCTCAACACTCCTGTGGAATATTACTAACCCAGTGGCCTGAACATAATCTAATTATTATATAACTTTCAGATATACATTAAGAGTGGAGAAAATGCGTGAAGAACGTGCAGCTCAGCAAACTCATCTTAACTCATTTGCTGAAAACTTGTGTGCTCTTGAAGAACACAGCTCCCTAGATGTGTGTATTGTTGGCAGTGGTCTTGTCTAAGATAAAAACAAACTTAATCTTAAAAGGAACGCTGTAATGATTTATTGAATAAGGAACTCATAAAAATGGCAAGGGGATTGGCGTTTTTAATATTTCAGTGTCTCAATTAATTTGTTTATTTCAGAGGGTTTCAAACCGCGAGGCGTGCATCCCCAGAGGTAAGGGGGAGGCGTCGGAGAGATGTGGGAGAGATACTGCTTGAGGTGAAAGGGACAGGTGCAGTTGTAATTTGCCCCGCTCACCAACACAGCAGCTCACACACAGCTCATGGAGTAAGGCACTTTAAAACCTTATTGCTGCATTTTGCGTCATAAATCACACTACTACTCAAAGTTATAACTCAAATCTGAACATAGATGCACACATTTTTAGATTCATTATGACTTTCTTTGGACATAAATATCTCCAGTGTCCATCAACCTGCTTAGAAAGAAGGCATGCCTTATAACTTAAGAACTTGCCTAAGAATCATCACTTTAACACTTGAACGGGAATTACTAATGGCCAATTCAGAATACTTTGTCAGACTTTTAAAGCCCCTGATCCGTTTCATACCGATTACCCGGGACTAGCTACTGTCTTAAAAGCTGGAGGTGATTCCAGGTTCTTAACATTTAATGGGAAAAAATAGTTACCCAGCTCTGTTTTGCAAGATATATTTTACTGCTATATAACATTCAATAATAATTAAAATGTTGAATTAAATACATTTTTTTGGTTGTTTTCTAGTCCGACCTGTTCTTGACTCCCACAATGCCCCAACATTGCTGAAATGTGTTATACAAAAACATGCAGGAAAGTAGAAAAGTAGTGACAAATGACAGCTGTAGGACCCACAGAGGCTTACATCGATTGCATATTATATCAATGTCATTACCTCATTATGTCACCGCTCATCCCATCCTGCCTGCATAATTTTTTATTCCGTCTATACCGTCTTCTTGGGTCACTACTTTCATCACTAATGAGCGGCTGTGGGCCTCAATCACCAGCCGCTTGTGGGCGTGAAACACGTTCCATCTCAGACAGGAGGATGGACAGCGGAGGGAACGATGATCAAGAGTCGAGGGGAGAAAGTATGAAGGGGTGACGGAAACGACAGAAAGGAAGAGATGGAGGGAGAAAAAGAAAGGGAAGGAGGGAGATAGATGGAGGAGAGCAAAATGGCAATTGGAAACAAAATGTTGAGGGTGTTGCTCTACTGCAGGGGGAGCCTTGAGGTGTGCGATCCATCATCAAACTCTACCTGTCTCTTTCGTACACGCAACACACACATAGACACACACACACACACACTTAACCAGCTTTCTGCATACTAAAACAGATATGGAAGGTCACAGTCAAAGACGTTTTTTGAGGCTTTATTCTTCATCTGTATGAAGTGAGCAGAAAGGAAGGGTTTGTGTGTGTGCGCAAATGGATCTGCCTAGACTCTCAATTAAACTTATTGTCTATACAGTAATATCTTGGCTTACTTTATCAAATATTGATCTATTATATTTCACATGCTTTACCTGTTCAGTTCTCTTTAACGGTTATCTGAAAAGACTTCATATATTAATGGATTCTGCTGTCACTACGCCCGGGGAATTTAGTAATCGCTTGTCGTTGTGATTGATCCACCACTTTCTAAAATGGAGACCGTAGAATGAAGCCCCGTGGGCCATGCTTAGCTAGGAGAGGAGGTAGAAATGACAACCGCAGCTGGAACTGTCACAGGAACAATGAATGTGATGGAGGGAGGGGACGCCGATAGCAATTTGAAACCGTCGCTCTCATTTTGTCGTACAGTGGTATCAATGTCGGGGCAGCAACTTGCCTGAAGGAATAAAGTGAAACTCTCACACACACACACACACACACTGGCTTTTCATTAGCAGCTATAGTGTGAAGCAATCATAGGTGTGCTTTTAATTTTCAAGGCAGTAATGGAGCAAAAGAGTGGCTGTTGGTACTTAGCTTCCATTTTGTTGATGGAGATATTCTGCCAGCATGTTATGTAAATCAGTCTGTAAAAGTTTCTCTTAAACCCCACAATGCAATAGGAACTTCTCATTTATAACAAGTGAGAAAAAAAACACCCAGATGCTACTTGAGTGGAAATATGAAATGGTCAATAGCAAGTACAAATACTGCATTTTATATTTTACCGAAGTAAAAGTACATAAGTATTTTCAGCTAAATGTACTTTTACATAATCAGTTAAATATAGCATACACATTTTGTGAAACATGCTTATTTGCATTCTTTAGGAAATTTGTAGCTAAATATGAAGCTAAAGCAGGTGATACACATAGTGTAGCTCAAATACTGGAACCAGGGGGAAATGGCTAGCCTGGAGTTACTTGTAAATTTAGTTTATGGTCGGGCAAGAAGCCAATCCTGGAGTCTCCACTGGTCACCTGGCAGCCTCATGGTGGTGACAAGTTACTATTAAACATACATGTTGAGCTTCAGTGGTATTGGCTGATTATTTTACTTTTAATCAGAGCCAGCTGTTTCCAGTCTTCATACCAAGCTAAGCTAATTATCTTTTGGCTTTAGCTTCATATTTAGTTCACAGATAGGAAAGTGCCATTTGCATTTTTTCCAAGTTTTGTGGCCACTGTAGTTTGTCCTACACGCTTGGAAAGTGGTGTTCAGTTAGTTGCAATCTGCAACTTTACCGCTAGATGGCACTAAATCCTAAACACTGGTCCTTTAAGTATCAAATGAAAAAGTACACATGCAGAACTGTCGTGGTGCAGAAACATTAAACATGTGTTATGTTACTGGATAATAATTATTACTGATGAGAATTGTATTGTTGTACCTGGTTGATGTGTCACCAATTTTAATAAATTGTTGTGTAGTTTGAAGTGTGACGATGCATCATCTTGAACTAGCTGTAGTTTTGTATGTAAAATGTGAACAGGCCAAATATTAACGTAAAGTAGTAAAACATGGGTTTCCCCTGGGCATTCGAGGCCAGCCAAGCAGAAGTATGAGGCAGCTTATGAAATATAAATAACTATAACCTGCGTTGAATGGTTGAGGAGTGACTTGCATAAAACTGCAATGTTAAAATCCATCCAGGAACCTTTGCATGCGATGACCCTGTGTTTCCTGTCTCTCTATGCTTTTACTCCATCAAATAAAGGTTGATTCTAGCGCTAATGCCATGTGTTGTAGTAAGTAATAGTTATGGACAGTATGATTTCAGGATCACTTTTTTGCAAAGTAATTAATTAATCCAAGTAATCAATTATAGAAAACAGGGAATTGCAGCTACACTATATGTATATTTGCATTTGTATGCTTGCATCACTTGTTTATGTGACTTAAAGTCAAGGGAAGGAGAGCAGCCAAGGTCGGCCAGTGATTATCGACGCAGATTATCATCAAAGACATGATGGATGGCAGTGCTCTTTATGGATCACTTCACTCCATCAAACTCCATCCCTTCCTGCTCGGGGTTTCCGGCCGGAACTTTGATGGTGGTAGTGGCTCACAAAGTCAAATATTTAATATTGTGTGTAATATTGGTCTGATTGTGGGTTGCATCTGGTCGTGCACAGAGGTAAAAGCTGTATTGTTGTTTATTGAGCTAAGAGTAATAATGTATTATAAATGTAAACTAATCATTTAAGTTTTTTCTGATCACTTTCACTTTTGTTTAAGCTAATAAATTTGGATGGTTAAGGTTAGGGAAAGATCATTGTTGTGGTGAAAGAAACTGCTTAGTCAAAATTACAGTTTTTATGGTTGGGGAAAGTTTGAAGTGATTGATTAACAATTATTTAGTGATAAACCAAGTTCGCCAAATTTAACCAAAAAACACAAATGTCAACATCTTTGCAGCACTAGGAGGAACGTCATTATGATTCATAGTCTGTGAATCATTCATATTGGCACATCCACAACAGGTTGCTTGTCAGGAAAAGGCTTCTTGTTTAAGAACACTGCTGTTGTTTTTATTCTAAGGATAATTTCTGCCCTAAATGTTTGTTGCAGTCAGTCAGTGCTGTAGTCAAGGCCACCTTTGTCCTTCGTCGAGTCCAAGGCAGGTCTAAGACAAGTCAATACAGAGTCCAGATGAGAGGGACAGAGTCGAGACCAAGATAGAAAAAGAGAATGATTTTGCCATTGTCAGTGAGTTGGGTTTTGGCAGTTTTGGCATATGATTACCCAAGCGACATTGATGTCAATGTCAATGGCCGTTGTCGATGGAGTTTAATTTAAACCAATAACTGTCCTCTGAACAAGTGCTCTCCATCAATAGTTTTGTTTGAAGGAGGAAGTTACTTAGAGAAAAAGACATATATTCCTGGACTAAGTCGAGGCTAAGTCCTAGACGTCTTGAGTCTGACACCAGACTCAAGTATTACAGCACTGCAGATGGCTAAATTTAACACTTTATTTTTCACTAAAGCAAAGACATCTTATCATGCTTTTTCTTTTTCTTTTTTCTTCTAGCGTGCGTGATAGCTTCATCACCTCACCTCATAATACAGTCATAATTACAAAAAGGAGGCTAGAGGAATGCACTTTATATTCAATGTCATTCATTGTCCTCTCATCGTGGTCTGTCCTCTGTTTCTTGGTGAAGTTGTAGGTCTTTTCAGCAGTGTGATATGGTCGACTGCTTATGGCTTCCACAACGTCGCTGGTTCAATTCCAGCCAGTAACCTTTGCTGCCCCTCTCTCTCTCCCACGTTTGCTATATGCCTCTGCTGACCAATAAAGGCGAAAAATGCCAAAATAAAAAGCCTAATCTCTACTGCTGTGAGAAAGTTCTTTGTCTGTCTTGTGCTGTTGGCAAGATATAATTGGATTATGGGAGGGTGAAGGAAAGCAACTCCTTGTGGTTTACTCTGGTCTTCTGGTGGCTGATAAACAGGAGCCACGCGAGAGGAAATTAACTTGTGGGGCAGGTCATACCTTTCTCTATCCTTCTCTTTCTCTTTACTCCCCCCACCCACCGCCCCCCCCCCGGGTGTTTTCTCAGTTTGACAGAGCCAGACCACGCTCTGTGATTACAACTCATTAAACACCCTTCACGGACTTGTCTGGCTGGAATAAACAAATGGAGGGCTTAATCCAAAATAGATTGGCGAAAATGTGGCCACGGCTGAGGCGTGGAGGCATACGTAGGAGTTAGAAAAAAGTGCAGGAATCTGGATGGAGTGACTGGTCTGTATGTAAAGGAAACAATGGCTGGAGCAATTACATGCAGTAGGAGGAGAGGTGCTGTGGAGGTAATTAGCTTAGGATAATTCTTCCAAATGAAAGTTGATCCAGCTGAGAAAATAAGCTACAATTGCTCTCGTAGGTGTAATGAGTTTTACTGTCTGACAGAAATGTATAATGCACACCCTCCAGTTTGTGCTAAAAAATACCTGAGGTCATATCTTGTATGGCAGCGTGCTGAGATTGTAGGTAATTAGAATTCACGTGTTTTTTTATGTAGTCAGGTGTAATACTATAATGCAGTGGTGAATGGTAGTCAGCACTTTGCTCTGCTGACAGTGGAAGACAGTTCCTCCATGCATTTCTATTGTTGAACATAAAACAGTGGAACCGATTAATGAAACAAGTCTCCACCCATGAACGTTGTTGTTTGGATTTTAAAGGTGTAACTATACATGACATGCATTTGACTGATTTGCCAGATTGACGTAAAGTCGTGAACTGGTTCTGAGCAAGAAATGGTTATGATGTTGCTAGAACTAAGCATACATTACTTCCTGTGGTTTTGAATGTGCATCAAAACACACAGCAGGATTGGCCATCATGGGATACATATGTCCTCTTTGGCAGAGGTAAAAATGTTTCATAGTTAGTTGACATTATATTTTGCTCTCATGTAGCTGACCTTACTTTGTGGGGTATGATGGGATATGTGAGACAGCAGGACATCCCAGTCCCAATAGTATTTACCATATGTAACCAAGATGACTATGTGTAGGCAAAATCTCATAAAACTGTCAAAGAAAACTGATTTAAAGCTTTTTATTCCATTTTATTCTCTGTTTTCTTATACAGTGATCTGTACTGTGTAGGCTACCTTGAAGTTTTAAGCTGAAAATAAAGACACTCTCCATGTGAATGAGATTACTGAATCATTGTCACTAAATAACTCTGCTGCTAGATCAAAAGCTATTCATGAAATTACAAGGAAACTGAAAAGATAAAAATGTTCACGGTAAACAAGGGCAGAGATGAGAGACAGAATTATAGAGCATTTTATTTTGAAATGCGTGGCTGCAGAACATTAAAGAGAAAAAAAGGAAAAATGATTCTCATCCAGTGGTTTAATGGATCACATCACATCAGTGAACAGCTACAGAGACTATATGGGAATACATGCAATGATGATTCTGGTGATTTGATGATATAAACAGTGGATTGATGATAACCAGCACATGCCTCCTGAACATTCTATCACCAGTTGATTATCTCTTTTAGTGACGACAATTACAATTTAAATCAGATCTCAGAATATGTTTTTTTTAACAGTTAGGACATTTTCAAACTTGTCTGTTTTCTTCTCTCTCCTCAGCTCTCCTCCTTCTCTATGACGTCACAAACAAAGCATCCTTCGACAACATTCGGGTAAGAATTACCACACTTTGAATCGTGTGCCATTTTTCCTTCTTTCTTCACTTTTTTGATATAATTCACTGCTGTTTGTTTTTGTCTTGTGTCAACCCCCCAAAAAACTTTTTTTTCGTACGATGGTGTCTTGTTCACTGGTGAAAATAAATTGGAGGTCAACAGGCACATTGGTGCAGCGTCAACAGTAATGCGGCATTGAACTAGACCACAGAGGTGAGGTAAGCTGGACTTGTGAGATCACAAAATCACACAAGAATCCATCTTGCCAGGCTTCAAGCTTTGCCCTTGTATCCAAACCACAGTGGTTTGGACCAATCAGTGTCATTTGAGGAACTACTGAGAGCTATGGCATGAGATATGGCTGTTGACAGTAGGTGTGTGTGACGACACGTGTGAGAAGTGACAGTTTGCTTGAAAACAATGGTGCAATCTGTTTTATCAGAACTGCAGAGTATTTCTTCATTGAAAGAAGAGCAAAGTTCGGCACTGAAAATGATAAAGAGTTTGACTACGTTGTGATTTGTGATCAGGTTAAGGTTTGTCTGTGATAAACGATGATTGACAGATGGCTCTTCCAATCACCTGCCAAGCACTTTTTGCAAGTGCCAGCCCTTTTCCAAACTGGTTCCAACAACGACTTCCCACATGGTTCTGTGTACCATCAGTCAGGTTAGAGGTAAAGAGGGAGCTGAGCCTGAAGGTAGAGCTCTCAATTTACCCATCAATCTATAGTCATGGACTGTGACAGAAAGAATGAGATTGTAGATACAAGCGGCGAAAATTAGATCCCTCCTTAGGGTTGCTGGGTGCAGATACGGTAAAGAACTCAGACATGCAGATCGAGCTCGGACTTGCCGCTCCTTAGCATCAAAAGGCATGTGATAGAATACATCCTTTGTATCTTCCTTTGGTGGCTTTTGGTCGCCTACAGTACAGTAGGACACCCCGTGGTACACCCACAACACGCTGGGGGGATTATATATCTCATCTGGCCTCTAGAAGAAAAGAGTTGCTGGGGAGAGGAACGTCTGTAAACCCTTGCTTAGCCTGCTGCCACTGTGTCCTGTCCCTGGTAAGAGGCGGAACATTGAATGGAATGGCTATTTTGCATATTAACAAGATTCAGGAGTCCTTAGATTACACCCTAATTCACTCTATGTACCAACTATAAATTGGCTGACTGCCTGAATCGAAGGGGGTAATGATTCTTGGACGCTTGAAATAACAGCTCGAGGAACAAACTTAATGCTTCTTGATGCTACTCGGTTGAATAACCATACTCACACCTTCACCCTTGAACATTTAGATGAAGGTGCAGGCGAATAATGCTGCTTGTTTGAGGGTTCTGTAGATTTTGATTGTGGCGCAGATGAGTGTAAAATCAAATCCTGTGTTGTGTTAAATGCTTCGTCCTTCATGTAAACAAAGTTGAAACACAATTGGATTGAAAAAGTTAGGATAGTGTTCATGGGAAGTCCCCTGTCCCCTGAAAATGTGCAGTTGAATACAGAAGCCCTCAAAGTGAAGCGCAGCGGTGCCCATTAGCTCATGCTCGCAGCAGGGATCGGGTGATGAGCGATGAGGACAGTGAGAGAGGATGACCACGGTGGCAACAAATGAAGCGAGGTGACAAAACTGAAGAGCACGGGGGTGCAGATTAGAGCTCACTCTTTTTCCCAAATGGGCCCATCTCTTTGTAGTCGCAGCATGTCTCTCCTCTGCACTCGGCTCCCACTGTGATTTTCCCAGCCATCTCCTGTCCCATTCGCTGCCACTCCCCACAACCCTTGTAAGTGCATTATTCTCCTTTTGATTAAGAGCAGAATATGGCCATTATAAAACTGTGTCTTACACATCAAGGAGAAGAATGGATCCTTAGCCATCTGGCAGGTCTGATGCATTTACACCTGGAATCTATTTGTGTGGGTGAGTTTGTTCGTGTGTGGGATGTCTGTATGACCTGAATGTGAATGTGCGTTCAGGTGTGTGTGTGTGTGTGTGTCTGTGTGTGTCTGTGTGTGTAGGTTTGCAAATGCCTTCATTAACAGAGGATGGAGAGCAGTCCCTGGAGAGAAACAGACACAGCTCAGCCTCTCCAAACAGCTGGTTACCCTCATTATGCTTTTAATAGTTTGCATGAAATCACTCTATCAGGTATTTGAAGCCTTGGATCTAATGATGATGAAAAACAGGCAAGGGACAGACAAGGGAGGAGGAGAGCTGATATAAAGGGATGAGTTGACATAAAGTACAAGGTTGGTGATATTCTGTGTTATTTATTGACAACATATCCCATGAAAAGACCAAAACCAACAATGTGTTAGTCTCTCAGTACTTTCCAACTTCGGCATCCAGTCTGTCGCACTCGGGCCAATCCTTCCTGCGCCTACTGAAGATGTAAATCTGTAATATAGAATACATTACAGCGGCTCGCCTGGTGACACACAATCTCATGTTACACATAAACAGTACACTAAAATATGTTTCTGAAACAATTTTAAGTGAGAAAAGGCAACACAGCAACATAATTTTCATTCATATTTGAGGAGCACTGCCTAGTTTGACAATTTAATCTGAGGTTTGTGCAGTGTGCTGAACTGAGAACAACTTTTCAATCACAGGGTAGCCACACCTTAAAGTATACCCTGCTATATCGTCTATTTTACTCTAAATTGGACCATCATTTACTAAATGAACATCATGCTCTATGGAAGGAGACTTGAAACTAGCAATTGTGACCATAACCTCATTAGGAAACCGCTTACTGAGCTAATAAATCAAGTTAGACGTCATTTTCTCAGACTCCATACTATCAGACTTTTTTTCATTTTGTAGCCAATGGAGCTGCCCCCTGCTGGCTATTAGGAAGAATGCAGATTTAATACACTTCCACGATGGCTTCACTTCACAAACCTGGAAACTGTATTAACTGTCAATGGTTGGGGACTATTTTCAGCTGTGGATGGATACACATTTGGTATATTAGTAAGTATTTTCAGCAGCAGGGCGGTGTGGGATTGAGTAAAAAAACAATTTTATAGTTTTTGGTCACAATGGAGCTTTATGGCACAGAGAAATAAGATATATCAGGCTTTGACTATGCTGACACTTGTTAGTATGTTCAATTTATTATTGCTTGTTTTTTTATTTTCATGGGATATGTTAACAATAGGAAAATATATAGACTGTCACCAGTGTTATCCTTTGATATAACACAAAAGTGATTCTTTAGATGCGTCAGGTCTTATGTCTCAAAAAATAAATTTGGCATATGTGTACAATTTATATTGTAGTGTTAGCAGGCATATGGATTGCTGTGGCAGCAAGGTGCAACCCACTGTGAGCTTCAGTGCAGGTCAATGAAAATGAACAGTGTCACACAATGCCTTATTCACCAAACATTTTCAGCTATCTTGCTTTCATTATCTGAGGTTCTTTCCAGTCACACAGACCGAAATATAAACCCTTTGTACCGATCAGAAATCCGATCACAAATAAATACATTATAACTAATATAACCATAAATGCAGAATATGCAGTATTACAACCAACCTTTTAAAACATTCTCTACTAAGTAAAATCTTTCATCTAATTCCATTAATGGGAAAACAGTTTGAATATTCATTTTGCAATACAAACCAGCAAATGATGTGCTCTTTTGTCAGTGTGCAAATCTCTTCCATCTCTTAATATTTGCGGACAACCCTGACTTAAGCTTTTAGCCTCCCTCTTTGGAAAATAAAAAGTGAGTGCTTCAAATGTCTGTATTGCTGGCTGCGTTAACACATAAAAACAATAATAGTGTTGTAACAGAACAAATATGTGCTATGGTTTACAATGACAATTTCTAACACAGGCTTTCAGTTTTAAATGTCTCCAAGCCAAGACAACTTTAATGGACATCTTTGCTGTTATTTTCTTGACTTGCCAGAGGTCCTCTGGAGCCACAGAAGACGTAATGAGTAGTACAAGTTAATTGACTTTGACATAGAGAATCTGTGCCCCTTTTATTTCAGTCATACACAATAGAGATATAAAATACTGGGTGAGAAACACCATCCTGTGTTCACACCATCGGAATTCAGTAGAAGATTAATCTTCTTTTTATTTCTTATTTCAAATGGATGGAACACAAAACTGTAGTATGAACTTGGCTTTAAATGTTTAAAGTTCTTTTGCATAGTCCATCCCGTGTTATCCACAGTGCTATGAGCTTGTTGCTTTGCAGAATGGGATGACTCGATGACTTTCCTGAGAACCGCGGGAGCATCTCCAAACACACTGCATGCCAGGTATTCCTGGAGCAATCATAGAGCACAGAAACAGGAGTGTAGAATTGAAATCCAAAAGCCTTTGTTAAAACTGGAATTGGGGATTGAACCATGAAAGATGACGTATATGGAGCATGTACCTGTAGGACATGATTGCACAGTGTCCTGATGTATTTTTTGCTTAATTTTAAATTATGATGCAGTAACACTCGTGCCTGTATTGTCTGTATATTACTTCACGTTTGTCGAAATTTGGGCTGAGAAGACAAATCTTCCTCATCCTGACATGATTTGTCTCTAAATTATACAGAGCAAGAGAAATGGGTCTCCTCCAATGTCCATTTGATCATCTGTTTTTGTCATATTATTTATCAAATCATACATGTATAAACCATCTGCACTTACTATAGAGATTTCTCCATGTATGCGGATGTTAGCCTCTTAGCATTAGCATGAAAAACAGCTCTACGCCAGAGCAGATGCAAACTCAGTGGGAGGCTAGTGGACAGTTTCTCTGTCTCTCCCCGTGTGTGTGTGTGTGTGTGTGTGTGTGTGTGTGTGGTGAAAATACAATACAGACTGTAATCCCTTCGAAGAGGTGAGAGAGCACACCTGTTTAGCACAGTGCTGAACTACAACCTGCAGGACACACACAAGCAATTTGAGCTTGTTAATGTTAATCAATTCTAATTACAGCAATTGAAGTGCAGATTGTGCTGGCCTTATACGTGCACACATCCACTTTATTTATATGGGTACACTGTGTACGATGGAGCAGTAGAGCAGTGATGTCGAAGCGCAGTGAATCTGGCTATCCAGCAGTGCACTGAAGATATGGTGTCACTTTGTGTTCTTCTATCCCCCACCTTCACACCTTCATGTTTTGTAACCATTTTATCACTTTAGTGTATGCAGCCGACCTTTCCATAATCCTACATATTATGCACGCTGCGTGCAGTGGTAAAATGTAATTAATTTACTCAGGTACTGCACATTATTACATTTTTCAATATCCATAATTTACTTTTAAGCTACTTTAATAGTACTTCCACTCCAATACCTTACAGAGTGAAATATACTTTTTAGCCCATTACTGTACATGTGTTTTATAGCTGCAGTAACTGGTTACGTGGTTAAGATGAAGATAAGCCTGTAAAATGCAATGATTTTGTAAAATTTGATTTGTTTACCTAGATTAGATTGACATTTTGGGGAAAATGCTCATTCCTGCCGATATTTAGATGAGAAGATTGATACCACTCCCATGTCTGTACAGTAACTATGAAGCTACTTCCAGCAGCCAGTTAGCTTAGCTTAGCATAAACACTGGTAACGAGGGGAAACGACTAGCCCAACTCTGTCAGAAGAAGTAACAAAATATGCCTAACGACGCCTCTAAAGCTCACTAATTAACACGTTGGCTTATATATCTTGTCTGTGTACTTTTACGTACAAAATACAAAACGTAAACTCAATAATTTGTGGTTTTGCCCTGTTTCTAGCCTTTTTGTTAGCTAAGCTAGCAGGCTGCTGGACTGATGGTAGCTTCAGTTTGTAAAGTTTTTACAGAATATTGTTTTTTTACATGAGTATAGAGCTCCTTAATTTATGGCCTTTATACTTTAATATATTTTGAGCTAATACTTTTCTTCTTCATTTTAATACAGATGTGCCCAGGGAGTGTTTTTATGTCGGTGTTATTACTTTTCCTCAAGTAACACAAATACTTATTTTGCTGCTACTTATGTGTCGCTTTTGCATATTCTTTAACCAGCTGACACATCTGAATACCCAGAACGTAGAAGAGGTTAAATAGACATATATTGAAAAAGGCAGCAGATTAGACGATATGAATATATACATGTGGCACAGTTCTCACCTCAGGGTGAAGGCTGGAGAGCATTTGGATGATAAAGAGATGGAGACACTGTGCCCAGTGCTTTCCGTCCCTCACTCTCTCTTTTTCTGTCTCCCATGTTTTTCTTTTGCTCTCTCGCTTCTCTTTTCACTCTCCATACCATCTGTAACCATGGCCACAGGCACTGCTGCCTTCTATTTGCCGCTCTTTTCTGCCTGTATTTACCTTCATCCGTACCACTCTATATGAGACCAGTACATTTGCTGTAATTCTGATAAATGTGTGTTATTATTGTAAAAGCAAGGAGGAAACAAAAATAATCAATCATCTTGCATTTGGCTTTTTAAGGCCCCGATGAGAGATGCCCCTTGTTATGTGAATGCAATGAAAATTGCGATGTATATCTTATGCAGGCAGTTTCTGCCTTTTTAAAGGGCATTTAAAAAAATCAATCTCTCTTATAATATTGTTTAAATTATTGACACAATTATTTTTATGTCAGATCAGGCAATAAGAGATTTGGTGCACAAGAAGAAATGAATGAAATTAATAATATTCACAAAACACAACCAGAACTAAACCAGAGTCCCAATATTTGGACACCTATTTGCAGGAGAAAAACTTATAAACACACACTGACATATTATTACCTTTTTAAGTTGACATAGCAAACTTAACAAACTGACACGGAGCAACTCCTGAGGGAAATATCTGGCTCTTTAGCTGCTAAATGCTTCACTAAGTTCCCCAGCTAATCGCTAACAATATCTGTCTGTTTGGTTTGGTGCTGAGCAGGTGGTGCAGCATTAGAACTTTATTTCGCTGCCAGCTGTGCCCGAACAAGACAAAAGAGTCATGAGACAGTCGCGTTTTGCGGGCCATTAAACCAAAACAATAAGCTAAAGGTGCTTTACAGCTACAGAGTCAGATTTGTCATTACGACCAGCACCTTTCACATACACACAGTCATCATATGATCTGTTGTTAATATAAACGTGTTGATTATACCATCTTTTATGTGTTCATGGTGTAACTGTATAAGAAGGGCAGCTACATTCTAATAAATGATTACATTTACGAGAAAATGTATAGTAGATTTGATGTGAGAAGGGGGAGAGAATACCTTACACTCACAGTGGTATGGAGTTTAAGCTTAAACGTAAAAAAAAAAGTTTAAAATCCATCACGGCTCCATCACAATATATCGCATGAGCACTATGGCTCTTTTTCCAACAGTCCTGTCATGTCTAAATATAGTCTAAGGGAAAACATTTTTTTTTGTAACAGGCACCTGTCTGATGAACACCATCACTTTAACTGATGAATCCAGCAATTTTATGTATTTAGTGTCTGAACAGGGCTTTAGTTTAGTTTAGATTGAATGGAGAATGACAAGATGCAAGAACAAGATGTCCGTCCGACATCCTTATGTATGTATCTGTATATTCTTGTATAAGTGTGATTTTTGTCATAGATGAGCAGCATTGCTTTTACTTGGCATTGCAGGAAATATTGAAATTGATAAAAACATGTCAGTAATAACTAAGAAAAATGTCACTTTTAAGAAAAGTTTTTATTTTGTCAGTAACATCAACTCATTGTTCCTCACTCAATTAGCTTCAGTTACAGCCTGTTCCATTTGCAACATTGCTTACAGTAAAGAGGCTGAGTCTTAATGATGAGTACAGCTGACTGTGACTGCTGCTATCTGCACTACATGAAGGTCTTCATGTGACACGGTCTATATCTCTGATAGAATGGAAACTCTGTATCTGTATGCTGTATCTATATCTATAGAGCAGCACACTGTAAACATATCAAGGCTAAACACACAGATACATCAGTGTGTATTCACACTCAAGGACACACACAAGTCAAACCTTATTTATCACTGTTGTGATGCAAGTAGAGAAACATAATGCCCTACAGAATTATCATCATTGGTCAGGTCATTTTGTGCTTTACTTGTCATGCCAACCTGGTTCATGGTTGCATATGTGATTCGTTTTTACCATCAAGGCAGCAACCATCATTTCATCAGTCAACATTTTTGATTGGACCTTGATTGTCTCACATTCTAGGTTTCAAATTAAGTTATAAAAAGAAGAAAAAGATAAAATAAAGAACAGACGTCATGAGGGATACTAGAAATAGACACATCGTGGTGTATCCAGTTATAATTACACTGCACGTATTCCAATTTATGTCATTGTGAGACATGGTGAGAGGACTCCAATACAAACAACAGGCTTGTTCAGGCTGTTTCCCATGTTGCTTTATCCATTCTGCATGCATGTAAATAAAGCTGTAATGTTTCAGGAGCCTGATGCCTTCAAACCCTTGAATCCTTTACAACTTCCTATCAGGGCTTTACAGCTGCTACATTGGCACCATGCGCCATGTTGGCTAAAGGCAGCGCTCAGTTGCAGATTTGTACTCGCTCACATGCCAAACACGCACACATGAACATACACAGACGAGCGCAGTGGCACGCACACACAGGCAGATTTTATTGGTATTGACCAGCACGCTCGGGCACAGAGGCCACAGAGAAAAAAATCATTAAATCATTAAATCACTGAAAGCCCCCTCACAGCAGGGAGGCTTTGTTGTTCTAAAGAGTCCAACAACAGTAAAGTAAAAATCAATTTGATGTACACCCGGTGTCAGCTGGCACATGGCCAGCTAAATGTTTGGGGAGGAGAAAGAAATGGAGCAGATTATAGGGAGCAACATTACGTGTTCACAGATATAAATGGAGATTTTTTTCTTTTTGTGTAATCTGTTGCATTTACCACATGCTGTTCTTGCAATGTAAATGGATTGGATTTATTCAGGTCTAGCTTAATACAATATTAACATTTCCATGTGTTTATGTTGTAATATAAACTTTTTCAGTTTGATTTACTGAACTCTCTGTAAAGTGTCCTTCGACTGTGCAGCTGCAGTGAGGAGTTAAAGGCATTGATTTACTCATATAGGTTTCTTCCAATTATTAACAGTGCACTAACAGCAATAAGCTTTATGAGCTGCAGCAAGTGATTTCTGGACTTTATTGTACTGGGTTTCGCTTCTCAGGCTACATACAATATGAGGGTCAGTCACATAAATACAAATGCCAGTGACATTTCCTGCCTAGGCAAACACATGCGGTCCGTCTTTGCTGATGGTGGATGCTACGACTTTTCCTGTCAAAGTTGTCCTCCTTTCTAAGGAAATATGCACATTTGCACCTGTGTGACTGTGCTTTACAGCCCTACTGTGTGATTGGTCGAAGCTGTGTCTGCAGCCTGAAAGGAAAACTGTAGACACCAACTCAGGCCTTGAAAATATACTGTAAACTGCAACTCTTGCAAAATATACTGCAAAAAGTTAATTAAATTCATACTTTTATTTACACTCTGTATTATTCTAAAAAGATTAACATCAACCACAGACAAAGCACAGACAACACAAGGTCTTTTTAGTAAAGATGCTTGAACAATATTGATATAGTGGTCTCATTAAGGTGATTTTAAGTAGGGTCAGTGTATTAACAGCCATTTACACTCATATTCCTAGTGTCGCATAGCAAGACCTATCTGCATACTTCGTTTTAGTGCTGTGCCAGAGCTGAAGAAAGGTCTGGCGTGTTTGTATTTCTTTAAACCAATCACAATCGTCTTGGGCGGCACTAAGCCCAGCACGTGGCGACGGTGCCCTTGCCAAATAGTGTTGGAAGATAGTGGAAGGGGTGGAGAATTCTGACTGAAATAGTCGGCCAATGGCAGGCTTATACCCACAGCCTACCTTCTGTGAGCCAGACGATTACTACTAACAGAGATAGGGTCTGTACTGTTAGCTGCCCTGTCCATTCCTGTCAAATGAACACAGACTGCAGATTGGGGTTCAATCTGGACATGAGCAAGATCATGCAACAAACTTACAAACCAGAAGAAAAACTTCACAAGATAGCCATTTGATTTGTCTAACTCAGACTGCTGAAGTCTCATATTGGCTTTGGCATGAACTTCAGATTTCCTTTCAGCATGGATTGGTGCAGTTGCCATAATCAATTACAGCAACTAAAACTCTTCCAATGTGTCAGTGTTCTATTAAGGTAGACTTGAAAAAATCTAAACCTTGTATTGATAGAAATCAAATCCAGACCCACTGATAATCTCTATGTTCATGTGTATCACAGTAAATCAGACTTACTAAACAGCACTACAAAATGCGGGACTGGCTTTCCAAGGAAATGTTAACAGAACAAGTCTGTGGTTCTGCAATCATTTTCCAGCACAGCCTCTAACAACAAAGAAGTTGATGAGTCTCAGTGCCAGTTTGCCTAATTTAGCTGCAGGGACACCAAAATGCTTTTGGGTGAACAAAAAAGTCCCACTGTTGATTGGCAGGCGAGAGTGGCGATGTTTTGCTCCTTGAGGTCCTTCGCTTCGCCAAGAGAAAAATTAGCGATGCAAAAAACACTCTCTGCCTGTTTATTGGGACTGAATCAAATGATGTTTGTCCTTCTCTCTCTGCTTTTCTGTCCGTCTCTATTTTCCACTCACACAAACCCAAAAGCATATTTGTTGATTTTATCCCCAGACCCCTTTACATCCCGCCAGCCCTTGCACTTTCTCGTACTCTCTGCTTCTTCCTCTTTTTATTTGTCATGCTTTCTCCCTTCTGTCAAGGCTGAATCTCTCTAAAACCAAGATAGCTTTTCACCCTCTTCTCCAGTGCTAAAAGTGGCATTTCTTTTCCATTATTTGGCAGTTTAGCTTAAAACATTCCCTGTGTCGCTACAGCTTATCAGACAGGACAAACAGCTTGAAAAGACCAAAGTGTGCTCCATGAATATGTAATAGACAAGGAGCAAGAGATTAAGATGTGAAAGACTGGGATGCCAATTGATTATTCAGCCTTTCAGGGGCTTTGACATAAACCTTAATGGCTCTGTCTGTAGTTGGCTCATCGCAGTATGTGACAGACCTGGAAAGAATAGCTCGCATGTGCTATTGCCCTAAATGTTGACGCACACTCACATTGTGACATTCACACAGACATTCATTGGTATAGCCATTGACTGTATATAATTAGTGGACAAAGCTTCCAGGTGTATGAAGTGAAGCCAATGTGGAAGTGTCTTAAACCTGCATTATTTCTAATGGCCAGCAGGGGGCTGCTGCAGTGGTTGCAAAAAATAAGGCCAATATTATTGAGTCTTATGGGGAAATTACCCTACATCTCACTTGATTTATTAGCTTAGTAACAAGTTTCCTGATGAGTTTATTGTCTCAATTGCTAGTTTTAATACTTCTTCCATACAGCATGAACTTCATTTAGTAAATGATGTTTCTATTTCGAGTAAAATACATGGTAAAGCAGCATATGCTTTAGGGGGTAACTACTTGACAAGTCATTCTCAGTCCAGCGCACTGCACAAAAGTCAGAACAGTCAAACTAGGTGCTGATCGAATATAAATCAACATTCTGTTACTGTGTTGACTATTTCTCACCTAAAATAGTTTAAGAAACATATTTTAGTGTGCTGTTTATGTGTAATACGACAAGAATAAAACAAGTAGCCAATGAGCTCAGCACAACTACATCACTGCCACCAGCTACAAAATTCTCCATATGTTGTGAAGAAAAATTGAAAGTTGAAGCAGCACCCAAAACGGTTACACTTGGGCTGTCTCAGGGAGGAGCTTCTGCCCAAACACTCAGATTCAATGTAGAAGATGGATGAACTTTAATGCTGGACTTTACTTTTATTTTATTTTATTTTATTTTATTTTATTTTATTTTATTTTATTTCATTTTAAGTGCTTGTTAAATATTAACAGTATCTACCTGTCAAAGCCAAGCATTATTTGAGTGCTAGTTAATTAGACTTTTTTTTTTTTCCATGTTAAACTTAAAAAGTCACACAGTTTAAGGCGGCCGATTGAGACGCTGCCAAGTGGGCAGCTGCCATGACTTAGATATTTGTATTTTTCTTTTACCTGAGTACTGTCTTGCAGGCGGGTTGCTAAGGTTCTTTACAATACATTGAACAGTAGTATTATTTGGGCTCTTTATAACTTCATCAAACATGGTATATTGCTTTAAAGAAAATGTCAGTTGTGCAGTTTCCTACTGTATATACACTTAGTATTTAACACTGAAGATGTTTTGAGCTTCTCTGAAGTGATGTTTAGGTAACACATATTAGTTCTATGCATGAATGAATACAAGATCTGTATCTGTATGAGTATTCTGTGGAGAGAAAGTTATGCACTAAAAGATAGCATAATGGACTAAAACAGAGACTGATACACATTCAGAATTATTGAGTACTTTATTTGGAATCTGTAAAGATGAGCAAAGCTCTCTGTCTTCATTACTGCTGTGGGAGCCGCATGCAAATTCCCAAACCAATGCACACACATTCCACTTACTCGGACAGATTACAAACACACACTGAGGTGTGCACTTTTACACAAAACCACAATGATACACACAGTTCTCACACAACCTGACACTGTCCCACACACACAGTGTCACCACACACACACTCAGAGTGCAGCAGGCTAATAAGTGTCGGCCTGTTCTGCCTCCTCTGCTCTCCTCGCTCTGAAGGATGAAAAGATCTCTTCCTCTCAGCCTTTTCATCTTTCTCTCCTTGTTCTTCCTCAGAGGCGGAGTGCATCCAGCCATCTCATTTAGACTCCTGAGACTTTTGTTCCTCTTACTCTTCGAGTTTCACTTATTAATCGGTTTGAGTGAAAAGTTATATCTGAGGTTCATTCACAGCAAGCGTGTTTGAGCATCTTTTCAAACCCTGAAGTGTTGGATTCTTTAGCTTTAGTTTATTGAGTGGGTGGGAACATGTGTTTTGAGCTCAGGTGGCTCTGAATAAAACCACTAAGATGTCTTAAAAAGTGCTGTGGTTTGTTATAGGGGTTTATTAAACCCACTTTTTCTTTCCTGAGACCAATTCTGATACTTCCGCTCAGTCACTCAGATCAGTCCACCATTTGTACTGTATCATGAGCCTGTAACTATCGCTTCCTAACTATGAGTGGAGATGTTGCACCAACTTTCTTTTTTGGCTTGTGAAAATTCAGATTGCGTTTGTACTAAGAAGCTAAGAAGAATCTGATCACTTAATGAGGTCAGTATTGACACTGTCATTAGTTTGTTAGGACTCTCAGGAGGTGTATCCTCAGCATTAAAGGCCCAATGTATAACATTTATAAGGATCTGCTGGCAGAAATGGAATATTCAGAACTATATTTCATTGGTGTAAAATGTATATAGTGTTTTGGTTACCTTAGGATGAGCCAATTTTATAAAGCAGAACCACTACAGTCTCCTGCATACATGTACAGCACTATTGCCATTGGTCAGAAGTCATTATTGTTCCTGACCAATAATTTTTTTTTCTTTCTCGAATTGTCCTAAAAAATATAATACCCATGAGCCTCATTGGCAATGAAAGATAAAACAAATCAAAGCGAGCAATTTTGTTAGGGTCACTCCTTAGATTGGCATATCCCAGTTCCTGTATCCTGACCACTTCTGTCTGTGCAGTCCATCCAGTGCTTAGTAAGGGAATACAATTAATTTATTCTACTCTATCCAGCTGTGTGTGTGCGTGTGCTGTCCGTGCATTCATCATTGTAATTCAGGAATAAAATGCTGCATGATAGTTGTTGAGTAGATCCAAAATTAAAGGAGCTGGGAGTGATATTTTTTAAATAAGCAATAAATAGCTCTATATTCTGACAGCTATCACTGATTGTGTTCAGTCAGTAACGTGGATCTCCCAGTCCGTCTTTTCTGCAGTAAACAGATAACCCGTTTGTGTTTTCCCGCTCCCACTTATCTTATCCAATCAGGAGAGAGAACTCCTTACAGACCAGGCAGCATTATTTCAGTGTGGTGAGGGGAGGCAGAGGGAGGGACTACAACAGTAATTTAGCCAAAATGCACATTCCCTTACAGCAGTTTTAATCAAAATCCAAAACGGAATTGATGAAATTAATTAAAAGTTCTTCAAAGCTCCACTTACCAGTCTCCACACATCACATGCAGACAACTGAATGTCAGAGAGGAAGAAAAAAAGTCTCCTTTTGAAGGAGAAATGAATAGTAATACTCCTGGAAGCCTGGCTGACTGCATAATGCCACCTTAACTTAGTCGTAAGAAACTCAATGAAGCAAAAGTTTTCCGTTCCCGGTGTGGATCAGAGGCAAACTGTGGGTGTGATCATACCCTGTGTGTTGTCAGAGTGATTCTGTGAGTCTCATGTGACCAGACTCTTCCTCATCAGTGCAGAGAGTCTTTTATTGACAGAAAGAGTTGATTTCCCAGTAGCTGATGCAGGTAAAATTAGGAACAAGAGATCTTAACATAGTCGATTGTTGTGTAGAGAACAGTGTATGAAGTTTTGTATTTGTGTACTTCTATCTAGTTTTAGAACTGAAGAATTTAGAAATATTTGCAGAATAATTCCTCTTCTCTTCTGAAAGAGGATTAGTCCAGTGTTTAATTTTGGGATTAAAGTTAGGTTGAATAAAGAATATCAACTGTGATTAATCCAAGCACATCTTACATTTGTACTTCAGCAAATGTAAAAAGTGAATTAATGAGGAAATATGAAATGTAGCAGCTTCTGATTTGCATGCACAGGGTAAGACATACAATGTGTGTATGGGTACGGGGGTCTCTGCACATGTTTATGTGTATGCATAATGATCTCTAGTCCCACTGCTCACCTGCCTGCAGCTTTGCCTGCAGCCTACACAGCAGATTTCTCTTTGCTCTGCTCGACACCCAGCAGTTCATCTCAGCGGACCAAACCCAGATTCAACAACTGACTCAATCCAAACTCCTCTGTCTGCAGATTTTTTCCACATTTAGTCCACTTATAGTTTTATTTTTCGATATATCTGCTGCTGAAATATGACCAAATATTGATCTGTGAAAGATAATATTTGTGTTGTGTTAATATAGATAGCAGGCAAGGTCTAATTGGGTTGCATCAATCAAAGGTGAAAAGAAAAATAACTTTGCATTGACCAAAATGATGGATGTAGGTATTCTCAGTCATACAGTATTCTTTATTTCTGTAAACATTCAGTTAACAGTTGGGAAATCAGCTTAAATCAGGCTGGAAGATTGTTGATCAGACATCAGTGGTAATGCTATATTTTACTGGCACAGTAGTACTTACCACTTCCCAAGAATTTTCCTGTACAGGATGATGTAATTTGGTACTAATTATAGGAAATGAGACAATGATCTGAGAAAATACACACAGTTAGACAGTGCACCCACTACATGTATTTAAGTTCTTTAAAGATTAAGAGATTATAGATATCTAGTAAACAAAAAGACAAGCAATTGGACCTTGAGATGAGATTATTTTTCTAATCCTAAAACCAAGAATAGAAGAGATCAGGGTGGAGTCTACTAGTAGTTGTTTTCACAGATCAAACTTTCTAAAAGAGCAGCTACAAGCTACAGAGGTTTTCAGCATCAACACAACTGTTGTATTACCTTGAGTCGGAACCAAACGCCAACAGTAAAGTTATAACTGTTTCAGTTCCTTTAGGAAATGAAGACACGCTTCGGATTGATTCTTCCTCTCTCTTATGACTGCTTGTTTCAAGCAGTGTAGACACATGAGTTTTACATCATTGCTCTTCAATGCGCAACTGTCAGAAAAACATGCTGGCCTTAATAAAAGGAACTGATAAGCCCGGTGGCATACGATTCCGATGGATTGGACAATTTGCAACTGGTTCTCAACTGGAACTGATTCCCAATTCCCATCCTTAAAGGATCCACTTACTTATCAAAAAGAGCACTACTCAACCTGTGAAACCAGCTGTATGATATTTGGCTCTGGAGGGAACGTAAAATGTTTTAACTGAAAAGCCTGCACAACAAACTGGAGGTGAGGGATTTGAAAGAAGTATTAGACAGCATTAAATTACATTATGGGAAATGTAGGATCCAGTGTTTTTGGAGCTTGGCCAGTACTAGGGTGAATCAGGATATCTCGTCCTCTCCTGCCTCAGTTTCCACTTTGTCTGCTTTTTTATCCTTGTCTTGTGAGCTCCCTAACGTTATGAAAAAGCAATAATAAATCACTGCACATTGTCCAATATCACGTTTGTATGTGTACTAATTAAAAGACTCTTTAAGGTACACCAACAATTAATTGGAATTAAATAATTGAAAGGGCACTGAAGTGTAGACGGTCTCTTTTCCTTTTGATATTCGTACCCAATTACAGGTACCTTCCCACTTACCGTTCTGTTCCTTTCTTGGAAATTAAAAGGACACTTTGGGACCCATAAAACGGAAGTCTCACCCATTGGTTCAGTTTCCCTCAACACTTAATCCTCCAAGTGTGTCACCAGTAGATAATGTGAATATAAAGCAAGGCTTAAGTCCTAAACCTGGGCTGCTACTTTCGATAGTGTAGGGTCAGAGTGATGTTTTGTCATTTTAGTATTTTCTTTTGGATACTCTCACAACAGTGAGTAACTGCAAATTTGGCCCATCTGTAGCTGTAAAAGCATGATGAGTATTACTTGGCTTTAGTAGGACTGTTATTGTTTGTACCTTCCACCGGTAAATACACAGCGATAACACAGTTGTGTTTTTTTTCTATTTTCCCAGCGATTTCCCTGAATAAGCAGCTGCTCCTTTGTGATTAGAAGGTCTATAAACTTGAAGCTTTTTTCTGTCTTGAGCCTATTTTTTTGTTTATTTCACTGTCCTAAGATAAGCAAGATCCTCAGCACTTTGCACCTGTAGTGAATCCTGCATACTATTCCAGTCACATTGCAGCCTCAAGCGAAGTTAGATTTTGCCGCTGCACATTGTGAGTGTGGCTGTGCATCTGTCAGGCAAACACACCAAGGTTTATCCAAGTATGGTATTATACATAGTAAGGGCCTGCCAAGCCTGAACTGGAGCATAACAGCAGCAATTCATCTAGAGGCAGAGTGTCGGAGACATCAGACCATGGGGACTGCTGATAAAAACAAACAAAAGAAGCACGATTTACGAGTTTATAAAAAATATGTAATCCAATTCCTACACTCACACGGCTCCAATAATTTTAGAGTTGTGATCATTGATTAACAGGTTAAATGACCTATAAAGTATCAAAAATAATGACAAATACCATTCATACGTTACCAGAGGCATGTAATAAAATGCTTGCTTTGTTTGACCATCTGTTAAAAAGCTCTATTAACAATACTGTATTCAACTAACAGTAATAAAAAAAACAATTAAAGAATGCAAACTTGAAAGATTTTATTTTTGACAAAGGTTCCAAGCTTAAAAAAGTTAACAAACAAATAACGGAGATGATTGATTAATGATGTATTGCATTGCATTCTCTAATCAATGAATCAACTAATACCCCTCAGTGATTATAAGTTCAGATTTATTAGTTTTACTAGGAAGAATATATCTGTGATCATAAGTTATCTGTTATCTACAGAGCACATCAGGCACCATTTCATACACTTTACAGGCAGTAGCTTAAAGGGAAATGATTTATTATCTGTCTTAGCAACCAGCAGGATTGCAACAACTGGAGGGTTTGTTTAACAAGTAGCACCACATTGCAACACTTGCTTGTAACTCTCTGTAAAGAATAAAGTCACATTTCCACAACAGAGAGAAGTTAGACAATATTTACAGAAGTGTTTTAAACTATATAAATCTTAGACTTTTTGAGTACAACATAAAAAATATGGGCAAATTAACAATGTTGTCCCATCCCCTGGACATACAGTACATGTACCCTAATCTATAAAATTGCTCTTGTTGGAGGTTCTCAGTTCTCCTCAGCCGGGGAAGCGTGGAGTGGACCTCTCCCTGTCGCAGCTGGTGTCCACGCGCAGCCCCTCTGAAACACAGACAATGCTGTTACTATTGACTGACACAGTAAAGCCCCTCCTCTCCTCTCAGCACATGCTGAATGAAATCAATCAAAAGCTAATCAGGGTGAAAGGCACTCAGGCATCTACAATTACATCTTCTGCAAACTTTCAAGACAATGCTGCCCATCATTTTTATAAACATCTATTTACTGTTTACTACACATGACCTTCAGCAGCAGCAGCAGCTGTACTCAGGTTGTAATTTCATAATGCTGCCTTCAGGGAACTAAATAGTATAAGAACGTACCCCTGATGATGTCATAAGGGTTATCTTAGCTTGAGCCAGAAGATGGCAAAGTTTAAAGTAGTTGGAAGCATGTGAGCATTTTCCAGGCAGGGAGAGTCTTAACCAAAAGATTTAATCATGTTGCATTATGGGAAGTGTTGGATGCTGCGTTTTTGGAGCCTGATCCAAGCTAACTAAAAGTCAGGATAGCTCACCCTCTGCTGCATCAGTTGTGACCATTCTAAGTTTAAATCTGTCTTTCCCCATGTCCACCTCCCACCATCAGACGGCAATCTTTATATGTTCATTAAAGCTGCAGTAGCTAACTTTTATTAAAAAACACCTTTTTGTCATAATTGCTGAAATTTTCACTGTGTTCTGACAGTAGTACATTAGACAGATAATCCATTGGGTTGAAAGCTTGAAGTTAGCTGATTGTTGAGCCTCATTCCCAGGGTCCCAAAGCATCTGTATTTGACTCCCTGGGAATAAGACTCAACAATTACCCATCTTTCTCGCCTTTGATTGTTTTTTTCGTTCAGGCCCGGTGGGTTCTTGAAAATGCCATTAGGAGCCCTAAGAGGAGACAGAGGAACCTGATTTTTTCACAGATTATCTGTCTCATGTACTACTGTCAGGATAAAGGGAAAGTTTAAGCAGATATGAGTTTTATAAAAATGACCTACTGCAGCTTTAACAGTTATTGTTTTAAAAACTCTCTTTTGCATCTCTACAACTCTAATAATACCACTAAACGTAAAAGCCTTTTACATACATACATACAAACATGTATTTTTCCATGCTCATGCTCAACACCATTGGGTTTACACATGAACAGTTCTGCCTTTATACCACATTCCCTTAGCTGTATTTTGGTCCAGAACAGTAATATTTTTTAAAGTAACCCTACCAACACTGCTCACGACAAGTTTAACTTCTTCTACTTTAGTGTAAAGTTAGAGGTGCAGTTTGTTTTGTAGTTTTGTTTATGTGTATATTCTTTCTTTACATGTAGTAATTGGATTTTTTATGCTCACCAGTTTTTCTCCCATGCAGTCTGCTGTGGTGCTCAGTCTGGAGTGTATGTTTAGGATTTGGCCTTGTAACAGTGGCGTAAATGTTTTCTTTAGGGTTACAGCGTTGCCGTGAATGAGCAATCAGCTGTGCTATTTGTCTTGCCATGGCGGTTTTTTCTGCAACGGGTGGCGGTATTTTGCGTGGCCGAGTTGTCGCCTTCGCCTCCTTCTCACTCCCCCCGCTGAAGACATCGTCATCCGAAAGGGACACTGTGCGGAGATGCACAGCGCAGAGCTCCTCAAGCGTCACCGCAGGCACAGAGGGCAGGAAAGATCTGAGGAAGGTCGAGGAGTCTGAGTGGCGGCGACGAGATGGTTTGGGTCTGAGTGGGGGTTTGGTTTTAGGGGAGGGGTCTGGATTGGGAGCGTTGTCTGACTGAGGGTAAAGTCCAGGACTAGCATTGGGGTCAGGAAAGATGACAGGGAGGGGAATCTGCAGAGACAGCCTGTTGGCACGAGCCCGGGGGGAGGTGGAGCTGGACTTGGGACGCAACTTCCAGCCTAAAGGGTCGGGGCCGGTGATGACAGATGTCTGGACAGGAGGAGGAGAGGAGCAGGAACAAGTGGAGGATGAGGAGGAAGAAGATGACCGGTAACGTGGTGAGACCCCAATGGGGGGACAGGAGTAGCGTTTGAATGAAGGATGGGATGCTGAGTTAGGCCGGAGGAGGGATACGCTCCGCTGAGGAGGCTGTGGTTCCTTCTTGTTCTTCCTCACAATAATGACGGGGGAGGTTGCACACCTGGAAAAGTCAGCTGACCACCGTCGCTGATGAGATCGTGGGGTCCCATTAGAGAAGGAGACAACTGAGAAAGGGCGCTCTCTGGGCTCCTGGCTGTGTATTGAGACATGCCCTGGTCCTTGGCCATTGCTGCAGTCTCTGTTCCCAGCTCTGAGGCTCACGTGGTTAGCATTCAATACGTTTTCACTCATCTGGCCACACTTAGCGTAGCCACAGCTGGCACGGGCTGGGCTAGCGGCGGAACATTTGCTCATCTTGCTCGAAGGGGTGGGTCCTCAGTGTCTGTCAGGTCTGGTGAGCATAAATAAGCCTGTGAAGAAACGCATGTTGAAAGTGAGAGGATGTAGGGGGGTCAGGGTGTTTAAATTCTGAAAAGAGGAACAGAAGACGCCCTTCTTCTCCTCAAAGTTTCACATCTTTCACAAACAATGTCTTTTTCACAACAGAGATATTATTAGCTGCTAAGATACACCCATCAGTCGTGTGATGTAGTCGAAGGATGGTGTCGATAAACTGAATACACACCCGTTTTCATTTGCAACCATGACAGCTGTAGTTTAACAAAGAGATGCTAAACTACTTTTTAGAAGTCAGCTAAAATGCTAAGCTACTGCAACGCAAGTGGCATTCATAAAATCAGCAAACTGACTCTGTAATGTCCTTTATGCAGCCATATAATAGGCTGGTAAGCTAACTAGCTAGCATTAGCCAACATAAATATACTAGACCAAGTAAGGCAGTTGCAGCAAAACCACTGAGTGCATTGAATGTTCTTACTCATGAATTCAGCTTTTCATTTGTAATTTATAAGTGTTATTTAATCTCTCAAAAGTTCCATACGCTTTAAATGCTATAAATAAAGTAGCTGGTTTGATTCAACTTTTTCTGTATTGAACACAACAATAAGCATGCTAACTATATCACTAAACACAAATTCTTAAAATAGTGAAGTACTGAACTTAGTACATGAAAACTTCAAAAACCTCAAATTATTATACTCTAAACTTAAAACTGAACACTGCTGCAACGTAAAATAGTTTTGTGTCCAAGGTGTGAATGTAAAATGTGCACCGTTGTTTACCTGCAGAGCTGTGTCTCAGTTCCCGTCCAATCTGGACTAATCTCTTTCTCTCATCTTTCTTAATATCACTGTGTGTTTCCCCACCCAGCGTTCCACCCCGCATCCGACCACAGCTTCCTGAAACTAACGCCCAGAAACCCAGTCCACATTTCACACAACCTCACACGTGCACAAACCGGTCAGAGTTGATTAACAGCTGTTTGCACAATAGCATTAAGTAAGAACCGCATGGGAAAGTATATTTCTTCATTAAAAAAAAACGCTCAAAATCTTAAACTGATAGATTATAAATGTACAAGTCTACAACCCACCATGACCTCACTGTTGACTAGTATTTTGCTAGTATTTTTACTTCAGTAAATCCATTTTTTTTTATTTTCAATCATCAATAGGATCAGTTTTGATGTAAAGTTTGTCAGTTAATCCAAATTGTAAAAGAACATATTGACCAAAGACATATTTACAAGTGAAAGCTATATACCGAGTACTGAGAACACAGTGAGTCTGAGAAACCAGAGCATTGTTTCATTGTTTTTGAGCCTTTCAAAAAATACAATTTTGCGTTCATTGAGTGCTATATATGAAATTCCTTTCATTCTACAGTATTGTCATTGCAGAGTTCTTATGCTTTTGGATGCTCGATTGGGTGCAATATTGGTGCTTTGCATAAAGACTGCCTCCCCTGCATGGTGCCTCAAATCAAGTGAGCCATATTCACAGATAAACACCAATTACAGGCATTTGTTTTCAAGCATGTCATAATGAACCGCTCTCTGCTTTACAAACTCTGCAGCTGCAGGGAAACACATTTCTAGCCACACTAGTGACTGAAGTGTCCGTCTGTTTACCACATTGGTGCAGTCTGAAATGGCTCAACTACTGGATGGATTGACATGACAGTTTGTACAGATAATCATGGTCCCCAGATGATAAATCCTACTGTTGATCTACTGACTTTTCCTCCAGTGCCAATATGAGGTGTTTGTAGTGAACTGCAATAAAATGGTTGCTGGTTGTCTCTTTATAATACAATTTTATGCTTGTGCATGTCTCACCACATATCAAACTTAAAAAGCAGCTCAATTCTTCTTTTGTGTCTTTAGATTTCTGAATATACAGCCCACCCTCATGACCTTATTTCTTGAGAAACATATAAACCAGCGGGAGAAAGATTTATGTTTTGATAAAGGCTGTACCGATTTACACTTGTTGCTTATGTATTTTGAAGAAACCCACAAAGATCAGAAAGCTGTAGCCACCATGCCATTGACATTGACCATTGACATTATTTGGTGACTTCTGGTGACCGCTGCCTATAATTGGTTTGCTAGAACCTGGCATTATCGCATTTTGGAGTTGTTTGTATCTTCTCTGACAGCTAAAAATAAGCACCCAGCAAACTGATCACATGATTCTGCAGTAGCCCCTCTATAAGCCCATGGACAGAACATGCAGTCTCCCTAGCCAGGCTTTTGTGCAAAATGCAGCGGTTGCACACAAAGTGAAAGTGTCAACGGAAAGCTGGAATAAGCTGTGAATCTGACTGCATGTCACATGTAGACCAACACATACACGTGTCCTCCTCCCATGCTCCCATATACTTTATGATCTCTAACGCTCAGTGTCGACAGCGAGTCCTTTGAAGTTTGATCACTCTCAGCTCAGAAGCTGCGTTCCTTCTCTCAGTTCCTTGTAATCCACCCACAGGCCGCCTAGACCTTTCAAGGCTTTGTGAGTAATTGGCAGGTTCGCATGTTGTCGAAAGTCCGGGCTGCTAGGTGAGGGCTCGGTACATTAATCTCTGTGTAATAAAGTGATGTAAACCCCCGGGGAGGGAGCGCCGAGTACTGTAAACCTGTAGACGAGGGGAGGGATTACCGCTGATCTGAGTGGTGTTCTTCTGATGATACACACTGGGAGGTGGACGGAGGGAAGGATGAAGCGTGTCCCAGTGTACAGTATGTGTGTGTGAGTGTGAGAGAGGCCTGACCTTTGTCTCGCTGATTCATTCAATAGCGATGATATATATTTACCTCTGCTCCCCACCATTCAGAAGCGATCAATATGTGCTCATTGATTGTTGAAATGTTAACAGCAGCTCTCTGCCCAGCTGGCCGTCTCTATGTTATGTTTGAGGTTATATTTCTTTTTTATTGCATGTCACAGTTAAAAGCCATGCTGGGAAGTCTTCAATTGGGTCTGCGCTATTAGAAAATTGCTGTAAAAGATAAATAGATTTAGTGGAGTTAAACATATAATATGTAACATTTCTGCAAAAAACCAACTAGACCAATGTTACCGGGATGGGAGGATATACAATATTATCACATGTCGCGATAAAAACACTCCTTTCTTGATGAATTTATCATGGTGAATTTCCATTATCGTGATAATCGTGAATATCCTCACATGGCTTGACTTAAAAAAGCCGCCTAGCTCGCCAGCATACAGTCCTGTATAACAAGGGGACAAGGGGGAGCCTGCATCCTTCCAGGTATTCCAAAATCCTAATCCTGTCACCACAGCTGAAGGCTCAGCTTTCCTGTTGTACCTCCCAACAAAATAAGTTAATCAGGATGTGTGGAAATAGTATAGATTTCTAAATAAAGAGCAGGGACATGAGGTGCCTATCTGTGATGCAATAAATGTGTTTCTTAAAATAATGTGAGGTAACATGATTCCAATGTCTTTTAATGCCATTTTAAAGGTATATTTTCATGGTAATGGCAATAATATCATGTATTGCAATTATTTTGGAGAAGAGAATCATGACTTTTCATATCGTCCCATGCCTACCATGTTATATGTTTTGCTGAATCGTGTACTTACATTGTCCCAAATGTTTCCAACAATGGTCAAACCCAGAGAAATCGAATTTTATTCAAGTAACGGTAAATTTCTTTCTTACTTCTGGGTAGTGATTTCTGCCTGTTTCACGTCAGATAGATTTTCATCAATAATGGTGTTTTTTTAACAAAGACAACAACTCCCATGATCCACCTACATGGGCCTAAAGTGAAACCCACATGAAAGGAAGGGAAATTATCAATAATGGAAACAATATGAGCTCTAAGGCTACGTCCACACTGCAGGCACAAGTGACCCCATTCAGATTTTTTTGCTGTTTTAGTTTGTTTTTTTTTTGACAGTGTGAACAGCCCAAATCACATGGAATCTGATCTTTTCTGATTTGTTTCTGAATGTATTTGATTTGGACCACGTATGAAAGTGGCCCAAATCAGACACAGCTCTGACTTTTTGCAATATGACCTCAGTCGTATCAGAATTCATGTGACTGTTATGTCACTCTAGATGTATGTTTGTCATGCGGCTCACACTGGAATCTGATATGGGCCTAATTTAACAAATAATGTAAACAGCCAAACAAAAAAAATCTGATCTGAGCGATACATCAGAATTGAGCACTACTGCTTTGAGTGTGAACGTAGCCTAAAGTAATGTAACATTTCAGAAATCAGCAGGGGGAAATGTCTAAAGAGCAGGAGGAGAATTTCATAATGTTTTTCTTTTCAGAAGTTGACAGAGATTTCCTCACAATAGGTAAGCACGGAAAGCGGCTCAGCAGAGCTATAAAGTATAGCTCTGTGAAGATGGAGAGATTTGAAGCTTGATCCCCCCAGGTTTGATAGCAAAATGATTAAAACCCTTCAGATTTCTTTTGAGGGAGGATTCAGAGATCCAAGTGTAACAGCTAGTCACACACTTAGGCTTTGGAAGATTCCTGGAAGTATAAAGACACACATTTTGCTTACGCACCCAACCCTTCCCCTCAACTGTTGTCAAAGTGATTTGATAGAACCTCTGTGTTTCCCTGTGTGTGGTGTGTGGTGTGTGTGTCTGAGGGATGTATATTCTTTCTGATTTCATTAATGGAGTGACCCCCTTATATGAGGGTGTTTTAATGTGCCTGGGAGAAGGTATTCTGCTTTATTATTATTATTATTAGTCTTTTTTTACAGTGGGTTTTTTGTTTGGTTTTGTTTTTTTTCCTCAGTATATACTTTTTGTTGTCAATTTCAAAACGATCTGTTGCAGTACAAATTAGTGTGTTAAAGTCCACTGATGGCAGCCATTCCTTTGGAAAGTATTAATTTCACTGCGATTTTCCACCATTTGCTACTGATGCAACCAGGCTGTCAGAGGGACCTTTTAAAGCATGATTAATCATATACATTTTGCACTTGCCGTCATAGATTTCTGCATCTCTCCCAGTATCAAAGTAGTTCCACTTGCCTGATTTGGTTAAATCATCTGTGATAAAAACCTTTCTATCTGGTTGTCATCAACATTACCAACCCAGTTCTAGTCACTGGTGTTTGAATTGGATTTACCAGCCTTGGTATAAAACTGAATTTCACATTCCCTTGTGAAAACCCAAGTGTCTAAACAGCCAATGAATGGAATGTGAAGAGTGACTTTATCGCAAAGGTTATGTGAAAACCGCATGATGTAATTCTTTTCTGAAAATATAATATTAGTATTACGAAGGACATCTTCTTTTCCAGTCATACGGATGAAATATCCTTTCTCCTCTTAAGTCACAACCGCATAACCTTCCTGTCTCCCCTCTCTGCCAGTAGAGGTGTTTTGACGCAACCTTGAACCGCTCTTATACGCTGACTTCACTGTTGCATAAGCTCTCCATTTCATTACACTTTTTCCCCATCTTCCACTCACTCTTATCCAGGCTTAATAGCAGAATCTCAGAGTAGTTAACTGTCCTTCACCATATCCTGTGAACAAAAAATTGGGCCGGCTGAAAAGTTCTTTTGTGGCTCATTATTGAGTATCTTCACTCTTCTAATTAATTTTACTGCCAAAAGATTACAACTTTTTAGGATTCTTAATGTATAATGGTTGAAGGTAAGATTGGATTTAGATTTAATCACATACACTTACACAGTATTTGCTCAGAGAATCTTAACGGACGGTAATTACCATAACTGAAATGATTTCCATAATCATCTGGACTAATTAGAAACATGAAAGTACTGTAGGGCAGCTACTCGGCTGTAATGCAAATAATTGTAGCCTGAATTAATAATCTTGTTTTACCGTTAACTCAAGGTCATCATCACAAGACACAGGCACACTGTTAGGCTACATGTACATATCTTGTGGGGGATTGGAGCTAAATAATTTTTTTTTAAAAAGGAGTAAATCCTCTTTATAGTTGAAACCAGAATGGGTTTTTTCACACAGCTTTTACACTTAAAGTTGTAGTCTGGAAGAATTAATTTTGTAGTTTGCCAGGATAAGGGTCAAATGCAAATACATCAGCCACAAATGTCCACACATTAGCTGCTTCAGTGCAACGTTGGATTATTTTCACAATAAACAATTCTGCAGGTTTATTGCAGAGTTCCAATAAAGCACAAGTTGATTAATGAATATAGAGCCTGTTAGTGGGGGGGGTGTTGTTAATGACACAATTAAATAAATCCAGAAAATCCAGTTGCAATAACAGATTCATGAGTTTAAAGGCCTATCAGATGCCAAAACCCTGCCCGGCTTTTAATACTCTATTTTATCTTTTGCCACAATAACTGCGAGGTAACCAGTAGAAATGCTTTGCAGCAAAAACTAAGTCAGGTTCAACTTTTTTGCTGGGTGACCCTGTAGCCCTGTGCTGGCACCACAGCGTCGACTGACTCCATTCAAATACATTTGACATTTTTTTTCACGCGAGGCTAAAATCTGTCTGAATGCAGCCCAAAGATGCAATCGGCCGAGAATTACTTGTGTGCCACTGTGGCAAAAAGCAGGCAGGGAAGTGTGGAATTAGTGTGGGCATAAGCATAAACCGAGAGTTCAATCCAACCCCCTCTCTCAAACTGGCTGGACATCGGAGAGCTGCACAGTGCATGTCAAAAATTGACTGATTTTTTTTATGTTGTAATGAGATAAGTACAGGAAAAAAAAGTTAAAAAGTAAACCTGTCAATGCTCCCTGCTGGACAAACAATGTTATGGCGACAGTTTCTAAATCAAATCACATATTTTGCATTGATCAGGCTCTAAATACATAATGTTACCAATGATTGCTTTGATAAGCAGGTCAGTCTCATTGTTCAACAAGTGTTGTTTATGTATAGTATCTGTCCATCAAAACCTCCCATAAACGTCACATCTACTGTTCCCAGAATCCATCATGACTGAATTACATTTAATCAGTGTACTGGATTATAGCCAAGTACATTTGTTTTTGTCGATCAAGCTATGAAATGAGTGAAATAAAGAATGACATGTCCAATACTAATCAAATCTGGAAGCACTGCAACCATTTCTCTCTCTGTTTTTGCCTTAAAGTGGGATGAAAGCACTTTGTTTCAGCTTCTGTTTTCATGTGCTGCACATATGCTATAGTAAACTGATCTCAGAGGAAAGTGTATGTGAGTATCAGAGTATCCTCAGTTATTAAGTGCTTTTTAACCATGCCAGGTACCAGAGAGTCAAGAGACTTCTGACCTGTAATTGGAAGAAGATAGATGGATAAAGATGCAGGGGGAAATAAGAAGGGTGAAGAAGGGATCTGGAGGGAAGAGGGGAAAACAAGATGAACTGCAGCCAGTGAACAATAAATGAATCTTTTCTTTCTCCCTTTCTCCTCCTGTGTGGATCCATCCATCTCCTCTGTCACCACTATCTACCACCAATCCCTCCCCTCCATATCTCCCTCTGTACTCTTTCCCTTTCCCTTCTTTTCTTTGGCGTTTTGGATTTCTTCACCACTCTGTGCTTTCTTTCCGTCTCCAGGCATGGTTGACAGAGATCCATGAGTACGCCCAGCAAGACGTGGTCGTCATGCTGCTGGGCAACAAGGTGAGACCTTGTTGCCAATGCTGGGAGATGGATGGACAGATGGACTCATAGAGGGAGGGAAGGAGGGATCATGGTGGGAGGTATGGTGGGAGCCGGAATGGAAGGACGGATTTATGGATGTGTCTAGGAGCTGGGAAAGACTTCTTATTTGTTATTGCACACTGGATTTTCAAATGTCACAAAATGTCTTGGGAGTGGAGTTCGAAATATTAAAGCCTAACTAATCAATATTTAATATTTTATGTTAACAGTGTATCAAATGACAATGTTTTATTGTGAACAGAGTTACTTGTAGTGTAAAGCTGCAGAGAATTATCACCCGACTCTCCATTCAGAAAATCAGAGCTATTAGGTGACTTTCCTACACTAGGTGGCCTGGAACATGACTAAAAAGGACTGCTGTTGATGCTCTGTAGCTGCTAGGTGTGTAGCTAGGCAATGTTTGCTAATACGTTAGCTATATCAACTTTTTTTTTAACAGAAATCAATTAAACGCCACCCGCCCGGCACCAAACGGCACGCAGACAATGTTAGAGCCTAGCTGGTGAAGGAAGACATTTTGATTCAGCATCTCAGGAGTTGGGACACCAAAACATGGCTAAAAGAAATGTGAATAAAGCTTTTACGTTCATAAGGTAGTCAGAAACAAGGCTAGTCAGAACAAAAACGCAAATGGATCTTTATTTTTATGTCAAATGTGGAAAATATATTATGTCCAAATACTGCGCTTGTAGTTTTTTTTCTTCAGGAAAGTTGGTCAAATAAAAGCCATAAACAGCTGGTAAAAACACAAAAAATAATTGGCAGGTATTCAATGTATACCATGAGAGAGGGAAATTTGATTGTACATGTATATGTCAAACGTGGACAACCGACTGCTGTGAATTCCCTCATTGGCATTATCCACTAACCAGACTGACAGAAATTGGGACATGAGCCACAGTTTCTAACTGAATATTGTCTGTACAATGTGCTTCAGGCTGACTCCACACATGACAGGGTGGTGAAGCGAGAGGAGGGAGAGAAACTGGCAAAGGTGAGCTTCATAACACACACACACACACACATGTAATTTGACACATGTAACAAGGATAAAAGACGCTGTACTTATTCTGCCCACGCAGCCTCATGGACCCTAAAATGCCCCCCATGTAGCTGCCGTGTCTTGATTAGTGTGTGTAATTAGGTATTCATAGAGGCACGTAATGTTGTTATTGTTTGGAATGAATGATGGGGGCTTGCTAACTTAATTTTCCAGGCCGTTTCACTCAGATAAGCTCTGAGATGCGTGTTAGAGTAAATATGAACACAAGTGGTAAGGAGGAGCATGGTAGAAGCACTGCAGCTGTCAAGGTAGATACACACACACACAGCAGGAATATTGACATGTACACACAGACACACAGAGAATGAGATTATGATACCTGGGAGCATTTCTCATGGACTACAAACTGTGTGCTTTTTCTTCCTTATAAATTACAAAGTATAAACAGTTTTTGAAATCCAGAAATCTCAGCACCCATCAACATTGAATTATTGGTATTGATCAGCAACCCTCTCATTCCTCTCCAGGTACTTTAAATTAATTATTATTAATACTAAAAACTCTCAAAATGAAATGAATTATAAACCTCATCTTCGTGTCAGCATGAGAACATTTTGTCCTAATAACTAAAAGACCTACAAGAGCGCTAAGTGTCCACACATTCACGACAAACAAGCACACACCTAGTAACAGATGTTTCTCTGTGCAGGAGTTTGGAGTGCCCTTCATGGAGACGAGTGCTAAATCTGGACTGAATGTGGAGCTGGCCTTCACTGCAGTGGCCAAGTGAGTCACACGCTCAACGCCACAGTATGAAGAGCACAGGAAGGATCCCTGCGTTCTCTGACTGAAATGTAACTTTATCTTAAAGAAACAAGCGGAAGGTTTTGAGAGTTTGTGGTCTCTGCCATTAATGTGAAAGAACTGGAACATAAAGCAATGTTAGGGCAATAGCTCTGGTGTTCCATGAACTTAGGCATTAAGCGAAAAACGTTTGTGAAAGCAGGAGTATGTAACTTTTGAGAGAAGCAGTTACACAATCATCCTCTTACACATTTTAAAGCATTAAAACACACCCATCCTCAGTTGTTATGCCACTACAGTCTTACTTGATTTGGCATTATTGTATGTAAGCCAGTGTGAGCAAACTTTAGACGGATACGGCTGTACATTCCTGAGTCTGACAATTCACTATTTTTGCTACTGTTGCACTTTTAGCATGCCTCAGATAAACATTTCAATGGCTTTATCACAAAAGTAAAACATGAAGTAATCACACCATACCTTTAACGTTAGCATTATCTCATGTTAGTTATCTACAGCTGATAAAGTCTGATGGCGACAGTCGTCATTTCAGCAGCCAAAAATCATTGGTCATCCGTGAATCAGACTCTTTAGGTTATTTGGAGTGGAAAATCTGCCACCATTATCGCTGTAAACTGCATGCTGTATGTGCCATGCTACCACACACAAGTTTAAAAGCTGAGAGACTTGAAAAAGACCAGTGTGTTAGTGACAGGGGAGAGGAGGGTTATTAAGTTGTTTTTTATCATGATGTACATTTGCATTTGTTCCACATGGCCACGGTATGAAAATGGAAACTGCCAAACAAACGCATTCAAACACACAAGGACACGAGTTAGTCTGAGACAAAAGTTTATCTTGACAACAACACTGTGTTTGTATTATATTTTTGAATAATGAGGATACTATTTTAAATGTGTTTCACTTAAAATGTGTAGACTCGGACAGTCTGTGTGGGAGTTGTTGTACATTTATAGCCTCGTTATGGTAACAGGCTGGCATGGTGGGATGTTGCCAAGAATAGCATGACAGTCTGGCACACAACACCTTGCAGATAGAGAATGTAAGACCAGCTCTTTTTTTGTTGTTGTCCTCTAGCTCTATTCAACACCCTTTCAGTTTTTACATCTCATGCTTTCTCTTTTCTTAGTTCTCTCCAAAATTCACTTCTCATCTGTCACTCTTCCACTTTTTCATCACCTCCACTCCTTTATGTTTTGCTTAATTTCGCTTTGTCTTGAGCTTTATTTGTTCGAAACACACAAGGGCTTAAAGTATAAGTAACAACAAACAGGCAAAGACAGGATTCACATGGAAACTATGACAACGATGCAATGACAACAACAAATGGTCCATTCTTAAGATAAGATAAGATAAGATAAGATAAGATAATAAGATAAGATAATTCCTTTATTAACTTCATTTTGACACAGCAGCAATAGGGCAAAGCAGCGCAAAAAACAGAAAACAAAGAATATCACAGTAAAAATATTGCTAATATTATTAATATTAGAAGATATAAAAACTATAAATTAAAGTATATACACTATTTGTTGTAGTATATAGTAGGACATGGAGTCCAAAATATAAGCAGAAAATTAAACTTGACTAAAAACTAAAAAACTAAAACTAAACTAAAACTAAACTAAAACTACTAAAGTGGAAATTAAATATAAATAGTGTAAAAGGTACTATCTTACTGCTGTGATATTGAACCACTAAAAACTCATGACGCATCGCACATGTTTTTACGTGTTTTAATTGTAATACAGTATGTTGAAAGGTTTCTCTATAAATATTATATACAGGAGGTCAGTAAGTCACCATTCTGTCTGCTCCATGCTTCATTCACCAAATGTTTTTGGCTATCTTGCCTTTATCAGTATGTTTGGGACTGTTTTTGGTTTCCTTACATACAATGCATTGATCTGTCACTATGTGATCTCTCACATAATAATATAAAAATATGGAGGAAGGTACAGGTACAGGTAGCCTGGTTCTGTCTAAAGGTAACAAAATCTGCCTATACCAGCACCTCTAGAGCTCACTAATTAACACGCTATACCATGTTTGTTTAATCCTTACAAAAACAAAAGTGTAAAAATTACAAGTTGGGGTTTTAAGGGGGCTTCTCTGGGTGACTATTCCTTGTTGTCATCTTGAAGTTGACTGGAAACCAGCGAAGACTCCAGGAAGTCACTGCACCCGGCTAAGAAATAGTTTGGAACATTATTTCCCAAAAGTTAATCAGGCTTGATTTTGTTATCAGGCTAGCTGTTTCCCTGCCATTTCCATATATATTTCATATATATTCTATTCGTTTGTTCGGGGTACACTCATTTAAATATTTAAGTAGAAGCTATTTTTATGGCTGCATCATGTCATTTATTAGAAATAACTAGACATAATTTTATACATTTGACCAAAATTCGGTATTTTGTACTACCAAGAGCAGTCTGTCTATCAGGAAACAACAGTTCAAACGCGAGCAATTGAACCAGAAAATCAAGATGAGATGATAAAATGGATTTAAAAAACAACAGGGAAGCAATTAACAGTTACTGATTAAATTATTTGAAGCTGATCCCAAAGACCGCAACAAAATTTACACCTATTTGATTACAGATTCACAGTTTTGACTTTCCTCTTGATCGTTTCCAACTCTAAAATCAGACGATCATGTCAGACCATCCTGAATATTCATCAAAATCAGGCAACAACATGTTTTTTTTACAAAGTACATACTTGCATTACCACAACACCATCTCACAGTGGTGAAAATGTTATTGGATATTCTATAACAAAGAAAGAAAGAAAACTTGAATGCAATTTGCAATTTGAACACTGCTCTTTCGCCACCTATTGGTAGCAGAGCATAGCCTCATGTTTATACTGTCTGTCTGTCTGTCTCTCAGAGAACTGAAGCACAGGACCATGAAGGAGCCTGATGAGCCAAAGTTTCAGCTGAAGGAGTACGTCGACAAAGAAATGAGGACTGCTGGCTGCTGCCGCTCGTAGACCACATCCTATGTGTGTGTGTGCACACGTGTGTATGTGACAGACAGAGATAGAACAGGTACATTCTATTAGAGTAGTAATAAATCTGAGTTGGTGTGTCTGGGAAATCTCATGAAATTCTCAGTGTTTGTAATAATTCTCTCAGTGGTGATACGGCCAATATGCTCTCTCTCTTAACCCACCTTTCCTCTGCAACTGTGAATGTAATATAACTCCTATCTACATGCTTGCATATACACATGCATGTACACACACCAATACACACACACACACACGCGGCTATGTTTGTAAATTTACCTCACAGCCCGTTCCATCCATTTTACCAGTGAAAAAGTGTGATGTACATATTTAAACTGTCATTTTAATTTTGTGCTCTGAAAGCTTTGTAGTTTGTAAATGCCCGTCTTGTTGAAAACAAAAGAACACAGACACAAATATGTTGAATATTAAATCAATCATTCTTGTTAAAGTAACAGAAATAAATAGTTTATGAACACATTTGTACAGATACACTACTGCACCTAACACAAGCTGTCAAATGGCACTGTGTGCTGTTTATGTACAGGACATCATATGATAACCTTTTTTAATACTTCTACTTGTGATCATGGCTATCATTATACTGATGTATCTGTGAAATTTAATTTGAACTCTTTACCTTTTCTACACAGATTGAGTGTAAAGCTCCTACGTGAAGCATTCTAACTTTAAGAAATCTCCCTTAGTAATTAATAGACCATATTAAATGTAAAAAACAAGATCATCAGCAAAAAGACTGACCTCTACTCTGCGTTTTACGGGTTTAGGGATAAATCTGTATTTATGGCACAAAAAAGGAAGTGGGCACCAATGCTTCCTCACAGATCACTTGACTAGCACTCAATCCCTTTTGAGAAAGTGAAAGAAATATATAAGAAACACGGACAAATAACATTATCTGTTTTGTGACACAAAGCAACACGTTTCTTGTGAAATCTGGTCTTAACCTGGATTAAAAAAAAAGTTCAAGTCAAGTTAGATATTGAATGTGAAAGGTAATACTTGACCTTGGAAACAGAAGTCAAGAGGTCGAAACTAGGGTGGAAAACCTTTGTTAGTACTGGAGTTTTCCACTACATCTCACTGTCTTCATCAACACATGGAGAAAAATGGATCACCTTTACCAAGACTTAACAATATTTATTTATTTATTTAACATTCAATAGATCTACTCCATCCTCGGATGAAGACCACAAGATATGGTAGAAAGCTCCCGATTAAGGTATTAAGTGGACTTTTTATGTTATAACGTTTAGTTGAATATTGCTGGTGTGACGTAGACGTTACCTGTTATTCTCCACTTTTTGTATGTACACAATTAATTTTTTTCAACTAAACAGCACATGTATAAATGTTTAAAACTGCTACACCAAACATCTTTCATCTCCACTTTTCCAGGCTTAATTTGAATGCATAAAATATTCAAACAACATAAAACAAACCTGCAACAGCTACAATAACCATGAATACAGCCGATATGCAAATAGCCAGTCTTGTACTTTTCAGTCAAGATTACTAAATTCCGAAAACTGAAGCTCGAAAAAGTGTGGATATAAACTTAGAAGAAAGTTTGGCCGAACTTATATTTTACTTGTTTTTTCCTTCAGAGGTTTTGTAGTTCCTGTTGTTCCATAGAGATGTAGCCATTGTTATTGGACCTTTGTTGAACCAACGCTATGGCTCCAGTCCCAAGAGAAACTAAAGGGAATGGTAATTAGAAGTTGTTATTGGGTGAAGGGATGCTGCTATTGTGCGTTGGCCTTAAGGAGGAGCTGTCTGCAGTAGAATCGCTGGAAAAATGCACGATTCCAGTGGAAATTAGACTTTTTTTTAAAGTAACTTGTCACAGACATTTTTTTGTGAGATGTTTTATCAAAGAGGGTATTATACTGCTCTCTGCTTAAGTTAAATCATACTGTAAATTCTACCATGAAATGCCATAAATACATGTTAAATTTGCTTTCATTAAATGATTACACTGATATACAGATTTTACAATAGATCACAGATTTACATTAATTTATTGTTAACCTGTAATCTGTATATTGTCTCTTAACTAAAATTATTTGAATTGTATCAATCTTCAGTGTTAACAATAAAGAATCGATCAACTGAATGAGTTGTTTTTACCTGTGGATGACCAGTGATGAGGCTCACACGTGGATCTACACCACCACCATCTGGCAGTCTTGTCATTACAACATTGGACTATGAATGGCTGTATATGTGCAACACAAGACAATGATATTATCTTAAATAGACAGCTGCATTGACCCAGGATCAGTCGATAATGCAAGAGGTTAGCAGGTCTCTTACTGTCAGCACTGGGACAAGAATCACACTTGTGGCTTAAAGACAGGTGTAGGTGGGTTTCTTTTCTTTCTTCTTTTTCTTTAATTTCATTTTCTTTTTTACAATAATAGGATTGATGGCCTAAATCAGGCACAATTTTATGAGGGGCCATATAGGCCATAATTCATATTTGAAATCACAATGGGTTTTTAAACAGCAAAGAAGTTGTTTATCCTGTGTGTCGATGTCATTCTTTTCTTTTATTCTTTTATTTTTCACTTCTAAAAAAGTGAAAAAAAACAATATTATGAATTAATGTTTTATGTAACATAATTCGTACACAAGTCCAGGTTTCTGTTAATCTTTTGGATCTTTTGTGGCCTTGACGTGATTAATTTATCTGATTAATGATTATTAATGATTTTTCTCCATTGGATAATACCCAGAACCTGCTGCATTTTAAACATGACATCACGAGTGCCAGTACACTGCAGTGGGTTAAGTTCAAGGCACTTGAGGAAATTCTGAAACACACCTCAAGGTTGATTAAGGTAGGCTGGTGTGTGCACAGGTAAAACATATTAAACGTGACCTTTATAGAAAGCAGCTCATTTTGTTCTCATTTATTTACAGCTCTGTGCTTCTCTCTGATTTTGTTCCTGGGACACCAGAAGACAACATAATGCTAGAAGAAAGACAATACAACCTGACCCTCTTTGTTCTCTCTGTTTAGAGTCACATTCACTGGCATTGATCTTCTGATCTCCCCCCACCAGCTCCTGTGCAAGTCTTATACTGTAAAGGGTTTAACATAACTTGACATTGACAAGTAATCACTCTATATATGAGTTTATGTTGGGTTTTATTGCTGTAGTTATTCTCTGGTTGGTTAATGGCAGCTATTGCATCATCAATGAATATAATAGCTAAATGTTTCCAAGCTAACAAAATCATCCATGTGGAGTTTTGCATTTTTAATGCTGTAAATTTCTTCAAATTAATTAGAGACTATAAAGCATTAAGATTGAAAACTTACCACATCTAAACAGAAATAAAAATGTGTGGATGTGTGGATGTGTTGATGTCGGGCAGTGTGTGATGGTGTTTGGTGTTTCTTACCTGAGCCATAGTACACTAAAGGCAGTTTGGAACATTGTGCTTATTTAGGTAATAGCACTGTTGGGTTTGCTTTGTGGATGTGATGGGTTTCACCTCTGGAACAAAACAAAGAACAGTATATATCACAGAGGCTGCTGCAAAATGTGCATTCTTTTTCTAGTTGGACATTTTGTGAAAAACATTCTTAGCCAAATGTAATCAAACACAACAAAAGGCTTGCAGGTCAAAAAAACAAAATAGTCAAGGAAGTTCGTCAAATGAAATGTTGGAATTAACAAGCCTTGTGGTAACTAGTCAGTTTTATCTATTGATAGAAATAGAACATAATATGTATAGGTATGTTTTCCTTACTGTATATTCACCTCAATATGGGAACTGTTGTGTTTTCATTATCTTAGAATGAGCCATTTTTATCTACAGACGCCGCGGGTCATCTTCCATTAAGGCCACCATGTTGATGTTTCTACAGCAGCCCAGCACGGACAAACACTGCCTGCAAATAAGGCCTTTCATGTTTTTTACGGGTTTTGCAGCAACCGTGGTTCCTCGTACGCACCTCACTGCCCATTTTCATTTCCTGGTCGTCAAATACAGATGACAGCAGTGTTCAGTTAGTTGCAATCTGAAACTTTACCACTAGATGCCACCAAATCCTACACACTGGTCCTTTTAAGTGTTATTTAAACCTGTAAAGCAGTCAGCGAGATCATTTCTGCCTCCAAAAATGTTTATGATACCTGAAACTCTCATGTATGAGGGAAAGCTAAGACTGTGAGTGGTGATTATAAGGCCGGATTAACCTGGAGGTATGATGTGCATCCGTGTGGGTGTGGAACACTGGAAAAAAAACCTGTTTTTCACAAGGAGAACACGGTGCTGGAACATTTTAACCTGAGTGCCTCTCTATCAGTCAGTGCTGAGCTTTCATTGGTCTGAAAATGTTTGACCACAAGGCATTCTGTAACAGGGCAGAAGAAAGTGAAAGGGAGTAGAAGAATGAGCAGGAGGGAGAGAGAAGACAAAGTGACCAGAAGAAGGGAACGGGTCATCATCACACAGCATGTGACGAACAAATGTCACAATACAGGTAAGCAAGCAAGAGAACATTACAACCTGCTGCAGGAAGAGAAAATAGAAATACATCTCTCTCTCTTTTTTTTCCGATACTGAAATAAAATAACTTTGTCATTTGGAGTTTGTAGGTGGAGATGACTTTTTTTCCCTTTTGAAAATGAAAAGTTTGGTATTCTTTTGCACAGCAGCAGCCTCATTGCAAGCAGCTGAAAATAGGAAAGAATGTGAAAGCTTTAATCAGTGGAGGCTGCAGACTTAAAATCTCAGCTCGCCTTGGTTTTTAACCATGTACAGACACTAATGGTGGCCCAGGGGAGGAATCCTACAGACTTTGATGACCCCATGGCTTTTCATCTAGTGCCATCATTCATTGGGTCAAAATTTTAATTTTAGGACTACATTCTTGCAAAACTAATACCTTCCCATCAGCCTCAGCTGTAGTTTGTTTTAATGCCACACAGCAAGTGCAACAACAACAAATAGAAAAGTTGTAAATTATAGTCAAAAATGTGTTTTTCTTAGTGTCACTGCAGTGTGCAGAATGATGTAACTAATATCTAGTTTGACATTTTTTCCTTTCATCTGCTGAAGAGGGAAAGTTCTTTGTGCTTAAAACGTGGATGCTACATGTGAGCAAGTGAGCATATGAACGGTTTTGGGCATAAAAGGTTTCCACCCGACAGCGAAAACATGCAATTTACAGAATGGACCTTTGTGTCTAGTTATAAATCATTTCAAAGGAAAAAATATTTCCATGAGGGAGAAGATGTAGGAGGGGGGTGTTTTTTATGTCTGCGCACAATGGATATTTTTGTTCCAGTTTAATAGCATAGCCGTAAAAGTTACAAGCAAAAAAGTTGTGTTCAGTGTAGTTGTGTTTGTAAGTACAGATGTCTGTTCTGTGGGTTTATGTACTTTGTGTAGGTTCTGATGTTATCGTACCATTTTTAAACAAATCTACATGTACATTAGGATGTCTAATTTCATGTTAATTTCTTCATTTTGAAGCTGCTTTGAGATGCCAGGAGAAGCCTTGACCAAACATCCTTTCAACTAAGCAGTCTTGTCTTGTGCTCAGATTTCTAAATCATAAACATACTAATCTGAAAAAAACTTTCATGTTCTTCAGGCTCTCAGGTTAGAGCAACTTGCGCCTTGTTGCTTCTGCTGGCGAGGATGGAGACAGATCTGCATTGTGTTCGGTCCACTTTTGCTCAATCTAGTGTCCTCTTTTTCTGTTATTGTGTCTCTTGCAAGTGGAAAATATGTTTCCATCAACACTGTGTGCTCAGACAGGCTGTGACTCAGACTCTGACTAATAGTTATTCCAATTTCCTTAAAACATCCCAGTCTGGAACAGTCTGATGATGACACCCTGAAATATTTCCCTCTCTCTTGTTTACAAGATTCAGTGACATGAAATAGTATATAGAAGATTTGACGCACACGCTGTCCTGATAATATGACCTGAAAAGGTTTTGTCACATATTGTATAATGGTAAATTTACCATAAATGTATATAACTGACAGGCATGTTTACCTGATGCTCCATGACAGCTGCACTGCAACTAAACTTCATCATCAATCAATCACTTTCATCACCTTTCCCAATTCCCATTCCAGTTTTAAACCTCCCAGAATCCTCTAGTCTGCCTCAAAATTAGTGTATACTTAATTTTTTCTGCCGCAGTGCTATCTCATAAATTTGCAAAATGAGTACAAAGTGTGAAACCCCCACCCTTATTTCTGTCCACAGGCATAAAACAGGAGAGTACTCCATTAACCAAACTAACATGAATTTGTTAATTAAGCAAGTGTTGTGATATAGATATAAATATAATATAATGTATATAATATCAAAATGAATCTTCCGGAAAGTAAAACAGAAATTAAAAATGTTCACAGACTGATTAGGTTGATAGTGACCCTCTGTAATAGAGCTGCTGTAAGCCGCAATACCGTTTATGCTCAGCAGGGGTCCCACTTGTATCACAGATTTCTTAAGTAGCCACAAGCAGCACCTGTTGCTGACTGATGTGTTTTTTTCACTGAAGCATATACAGAAATAAGAAATGAAGAGAAAGAGATTCCACCAACGAGGACCATGGCTGCATTTCATGTTTGGACATTGTTTACATTTTTAAAATCAAGTATTTCTGAAAACAGAAATGCATCATGTCACATCCTGTCTGGTATCTCTGGTGACGAGTCAGGTCAAAAGTGCTACATGAATAATTTTTTGTTGTATACCCCTTTTTAGGGCCATGTTGTCAAGAAGACATTACTGCTAAACAGCCTATTGAGTTAGTATTGTGTATTTTCCTGTTCACCTCTGGATATTCTTTTACATGAGTTTGGTCTGAATTAGTTGCAACCTCTCTGGTTTTGGTTTTGTCAAGAATTGCAAATTGGTTAGAAAACATTCACCATTAACATACAATATTAACTAGGAGTACTCAGGAGGCGGACATACTAGGCACACATCAACAGTGTTTGTGTTATTACTCTCACTGCCAGAAGGGGGAGACAAAAGTTACACACTGTAGGTGTAAGGTTAAGAAAAGATTGTTGACTGGTTGGAACCACACAGTGGTCTCCTCTGTTAAAGTTGATAAGAAGAAGATGTTTTTTTATTGTGAGATTCTGGATAATTTTACCTCTTTGGGCCTCCAAAATTCCTTTTTTGGTGGTCACAGAAACTATATGCTTATGTAATGATGATAGGTCACAAGTAGTGCTTTCTTTTTATGAGAACAAGCTAAAAAGGTTGGGGAACACTGCCTCATTGTGCTCATATGATACCGCTAGATGCCACTAAATCCCACACACTAGTCCTTTTAAGGAAACTTGGAGGTGACAGGGTACATCCACAATGTTCACAGGGTGTAAGATCAAGGGGGAGCAATATGGCCCCAGTCTCAACAGTCTTTCTTCTAATAGTCTTAATTTACCATAAAATCTTTATTGTCTAAAAGTTCACTTGCTGATGATTTATTTTTGTACAAATCCTCACAAATTTTTTTTATTTCCATCCGTGGAAAAAGAGAGGCAAGCACAAGACGAAGAACGGGTCCAGGAGTGCTCATGCTGCCCAAATATGTGTAAATGTGTGCAATGGTGTGAATAAGTAAATAAAATACAGTCATACATGTCACTTGTTAACACAGGCCCTCATATGACTTAGCGATGGCCATCTGTTGCACCAGTTGCTCTCCGTGTCATTAGCCCTACCTGAGGGCACCATAACCCCGATGGCTCTTCTGTAGTGGCCAGTGTATGTGTCTCTGATTTTATGTGTGTGTGTGTGTGTTCATCCATCAGTTGCCAAGCAGTCCACTCTACTGCTCCAAAGTGACCAGGAACCCCAAACAAAGCCATGCGGTGTGTGTATTTGTGCGCGTGTGTAGAAATTTTGGTTTCTTTAGCTTCAGTTTTTCGAGAAGGCATTATCATTTCTGGAAAATCCTGAAGTTTTCCTATTAACCGTGCACACGCAGCAGCCTGCCTGGGTTATTTTAAATGATCGCCTTTCACAGTCAATAGTGCAATAGCCTGGAGCAGTAACAATACATGTAACACCACCAGATAAAGCTCTGGGTTATTTTTAGGATGAGACGGATCGGAGAATGAATACAAAGTGAGGAGGAGGGTGGTCTTTTTGTTCTGTTGTCTGGGTTTTATTGTTGTTGTTTGTTTCTAGCTGTTCTGAGACACTTGTTGTGATGACAATTCAACAGCATGATTACCATCTTATAATGTTATAATATTAAAGGGCTTCTCCTTGAGGATTAAAATGACTAAAGCCCAGGTTTATTTCCAGTATTGCTCTCCTTCCCATTATTATTATCTACATGCTGAATGTAATAGTGAGTTTATGTCGTATCACAATATTTTACAGAAAATATGTAATGCTTGAATTACATTGAATTTAAACCACACATTCTTACTGAATTTCTTAATGTATTCTTAAATACATATTTATTTTTAAGGTGTCATTCATTTGCTGTATCTTTTGCCTGCATATTTCTGTCAGTCATGTTTGTAATCACTGTGTGTCGATTAAATTGGTTAGAGAAAGATTTAACTGGATTTTACTGGAGTATGATTGGATTGGACTAGATTAGACTCTCTGGACTAAACCGTTCTAGAATGTATTAGGTTGCACTAAATTATATTTGAAGGATTGGAATAGACTGGACTGAAAGATTAGACATGAGTGGAGTGGACAAAACTGACTGATTCACAGATTGTCCAACGCAAAAAGTAATGTATGATATAATAATCGTTTGGTTTCGCTGGGATACATAACATTTAATGGCTAGAGTATAATAAAGGCTTCATCTCTCATTCTTAAACTATATGACTCTTCTGGGATCACTGTAATGTTTCGGCCCTTCTGCTCTCACAGTGCATCGATTATGACCCCCTCCTCTTGTTATTCATAATGTTGGTGATACGGGAAATGTGTTGCAGTGTTTGTATACGGAGCCTAATGGCCTCATTTAAATAGATTGATTATCAATTCTGGAAATAAACACTTCCTTAATCTTTACTGGTGTGTGACTGTGCTGACAGTAATGTGGGTGTTTCAGTTGTCGTTTGCACATGTGAATGGAGCAAAATGAGTTTCCATATTTGTGTTATTGTGTACATGCTTGCATGCGCACATGTATGGTTTGTGTTATGGAGACGACTGGCCTTCCAGTTATGCAGTCCCATTAAGATAAGCCTTCTCTCCACTCAGCCGAAGAACGTCAACAAACAATGAGGAAAACCTCCTGCTGCGACACACACACACACAGACACACACAGGCTCTGCTTGGTTTGTTTACTTTTGTGTGGAGTAGTCAGGATGGGCCACGTGTATCTGCTGTGCTGTATGTTTTCATCCACAGATTCCACCCTCGCTGGCATTTACTTGATAAGATGAGCCAACAAATGAAGAGGAGGAAGAGGCAGGGAACTGCACACAACTCAAAGCGAATGGGTACGGAGGAGGTACTTCACATGGTCATCTCATTATCTTGAAAATTTATTATGAGTATATTTTGTTATTTGCTAATGGGTACACCAGGACTTGTAGGGGGGCAAGGCATGCATGGAGAGCAAGGTGAGAGGTAAGCCTGGAAACAAGAGGAAAACATGTTATGACTAATAATATTTTTCCCTCCCAACCTCTGCCTCTGGCCATGTGACACTGAATCACTGATAAGGTAAAAACACACAAATGATGTAAGATAAAGCACCATACAATTATATTGTATACACACATAACCTAATAAACATAAAAAACAATGTTACTCTCACGCAAATTACATCAAGACTGAAAATCACGACTGCAAATGGGGAGTTCAAAATTGTGAGAATTGGCTGCAAAGATGGACAGCTTTATAATTCAGAAAATAATCGAATTATTCTTTCTTTTGTTTTCAATTGCAATTTTGTTTTGCTATTCGCTAACAGTATGTACGCTCACATTTGGAGGCTTAAGATGTGTCTTTTCAAAATAGTAGGTATTGCCTTGCAGTGCTGTTGTACTCCAGTCCAGTCTTAACGTTGTCTCTATTATGTCCTGACCCAGTCCAGCAGTATGTGTTTTTTTCTGAAGTATCTTCCTCCTTCAACACAAAAACACTCTGAAAATGAGTATTGTTTTTATTCAAAATCCTCTAAGAACGGCCATTGACAATCAGGGTCACTTGTAATTGTCTTGTCTTGGTTTTGACTCTCTCTTTCTCATTTGGACTTGCACTCAAACCTCTATGGACTCTTGACAAACACTGACTAAAGCACTGCTGCCTTATGGATAAAAGTCTGCAAGTGCAGGTAATACCCAACATTTGCATTTAGCCTTTTGTTTTACCTTTATCTGTGAGCTGTTCCACATTACATTACAGTCGTGGCAACAACAGCAATGGTGGAAGATGCAGGTAGAGAAAGAAAGCTAAATGTACAGCGGACAAGATGTAACATTTGCTTCAAATTTATGGACACAGGTTATGTCATCTTTAGGCAGATAGTGTGTATGTGCGGGAGCCTGAAAAGGTTAGGGCATGGAGAATAGGAATAAGTAATAGGCCCTGCCTAAAGGGAGCTGTAATCACATATAGAAAAGCTCCTGCTCGCATCGGCTCCTTTCATCACTTCCTCTTCTATCTGCCATGGAAAGAGGCATTCAGCAGGCCTGCTGTGTCCAGCCAATGCTTGGTCCATTTGGGTTTATTTTTACTGTGTCCAGTCTCTGCTGCTCCTTCAAAGCCCTGCTGCACTAAAATGAGGGTAGCATGGCTGTGAGGAGCGGGTTTTAGAAATTGATTGTGCCATTGTGGGGCCTTAATCCTGCAGTCATTTCAGAAGGGAAAGCGCATTCTCTCAGTGCCGTGTCTATGGGGCATGATTTCGTGGCCAATATTTTTAGACTGTATGCATTTGCAGATTGATTTTAGTCCCTTGGACTCATGATGCATCTTTGTCCGTAGCTGATGAGGGAGCAGGTGGAGGAGTGATTCCTGCGGGGGGTTGATGTACACAATGGGCTCATGAAAGATAATACTACATAGATGCACCATTGTTTTTTTCTGTTTCTTTGTGATGAGAACAAAATTGACCTACGTATCTCCAGCCTTTGCTTTGTGACCCAGACCTGCTGTTTTCTTCCCTTATTGAAATGCTCATTCTTAAGCTTTGTTTTTTCATCAGGATCCTCTTTTCCATTCACTTCTACCAAATGAAAATAGTTTATCAAGAGCTTTGATATTTCTGAAAACCATTGTCTTAATGGAATATTTTAAATGTGACACCTTTATAGCTACTGGCACAAAATTATAAAAGCCCAGAGTTACATTTTCTCTTAATATTTTTGCTTCCAAAAAAGCTTATTTTTAGCCATGTTAGCGGCAATGTCAGTCTTTTGGTCAATCTGTCAATCTTTTGCCAACTGTAAGGTGTCAGTGCATGCTGAACCCTGTCCATTGCCAAAAGCGCCTACTATGGGCACATGAATATCAGATCTGGACCACGGACCGTGGGTCTTGCCATTAATGTGGATGTTACTTTAACATGTACCACCAACCTAAGCATTGTTGCAGACCATGTACACTCTTTCATGGATACGATATTCCCTAATGGCAGTGGGCTCGTTCAACAGGATAATGTGCTGTTCCACAAATCAAAAAAGTGGTTCAGGAATGGTTTGAGGAACACAACAACAAGTTCAAGGTGTTGACTTCCCAGATCTCATTCCAATTGAGCATCTGTGGGATGTGCTGGACAAAGACGTTCGATCCATGGAGGCCCCACCTCACAACTTACAGGTCTTAGAGGATTAGCTGCTAACGTGGTTGGTACCAGATACCACAGCACACCTTAAGAGGTCTAGTGGAGTTCATGCCTTGAAGGGTCAGGGCTGTTTTGGCAGCAAAACATAAGACCAGTGGTACTCAACTGGTCTTATATTGGGACCCACATTTTCCCATGGCCAGTAAGTCACGATCCACTTTTATAGAATTCAAATTAAGCTGATTTATTTTTCAAAATGGGGTAGTAAACACGCATATACGATGTCATATTTTTATCCCTGCAATCAGAGCACATTACTCTAATGAGTATGAACATCACAACGGGGTGCTGCTGATTCTTATGAATATGAATGCAATTAACATCATAACTGTAAAGCTGCTTACACAGGCCTACAAAATGGGCTGTTATCATTTAAGCTTTTTTGTCAAAATAAAAGTCAGACATCAGATAGCTAATCAATTAAAATAGATTTATTTGACCACACACTGCGAGACACATTCAGAAAGAGTTTGCAGCCCACTTTTGGGTCCCCACCCACCAGTTGAGAAAGCATGCTGTAGATTGTCAGTCTACAGAATAAGAATGTAGTTATATTTTAAAAATGAAAAGTCAAGTCAAAACAAGTCTTCACTGACACCACAAGCTTTTATAACTACCTCTGTAGTACTGGTGTGGTTTTGGTTTGATACTGATATCAAATTCATGACACAACAGGATAAAGACACAAACATCCACAGCAAAACAGAAATTATATCACATGCATTTTTCATGTGTAACATCTATTGTTTTGTTCTGCCACACTTTGCGCCTTTGAGTTATGAGTAGATGCAGCATTTGTGAAGCAAAGTGTACTGTTTATATTCTTACATATCATTGTTATATTGTGTCATCGTTGAGCTAATTAAACTACCAGAGCCATGCATTTTATTTTGTCATGCCTTTAGATCTGATATTGTCCTGTATTCATACTGTTTGGTATCTCAATATCACAGGTTGATGAGACAGAACAGTCTGAGGGTGGATTTAAAATATTTGCCAACAGCACGAAGCACACCTGCAGAGCCCTCTTTACCTGTTGAAAAAACTCACCAGCAGCCTCACGACTCAGCTAAAGTTAGACCAGGAGAAATGCTTAAGGGATCCAGTATGGAGAAATGTCTTACAGTCATGAACGTCACTCAGAATGCCGCTAAAGTTAGATTTAGAAGCAGCCTCTGGACTGTGTTGGAATATGAGTCATAGACTGGAATAAGCTGCTAATTGCAGACATACACTGCACACAGACAAGAATGGCATGGGCCTGGGTTTGACGAAGGTCCCCCGAGGCCTTTTACTGCAGTATTAAACTGTAGTCAAGAATTCAAACTGGCAGCCTTCCATGGACAACACAGTTCCCTATCAACTGGTTTTGAGCTGTTGTTGATATTGCTGTGCTGTATGTTCCTCCTTCCCAGAGGAGCATACAGCACGAAGTTTGAATTCTTGACTAGGTAACCAAGTTGAAAAAGTAATTGAGATTGACATTGGAGATATTCTTCCCCGTCGCCTCAATAACTAATGCTGATAAACCACTGAGCACTTAAATACACTCCAGATACTGCTTTTCTAACACCCCCATGTATATAGTGTAGATTTCAAACCATGGCACTAATAACATATCTACATATCTATTTTTTTTTTTCAACTGTACATACTGCCTCTCCTCTATTCCT
>NW_023339651.1:16667682-16671460 GCF_004916995.1 Morone saxatilis
AGTCTGTCTAAGTCTAAGTCTAATATTTCCAATACACTTTCTTTGCACTTCAAGTTTCATGTTAAAGTTTATTTACAAAAAATAAAGCATATCTCTAACCTGTGTATTGTTTGTTGTTGATGTTTACTTGTTGCCTGGGACATGTAGCTTTAGCCTCAGTCTTTTAGCATGCTATCATGTATGTAGAGCTGCAGCGATGAGTTCATTAATCAGTTAATCAGTTGAGATAAACTCATTACTTTTTCAATGGATTAATTCGGTCATTATTCAAGCAAAAATGCCAAACATTTTCTGGTCCCATCTTCTCTTTGCTAATTTTCTTCCCATTTATGATAGAAATAAACAGTTTTAGGGCTTTGGATAATTGGTCAGACAAAACAAGCATAGTGAAGACATCACTTTGGCCTATGGGGAACTATGAGGCACTATGAGGTACATTTTGCACATTTTGCACATTTTATTAAATAAATGAAAAACTGATTAATAGGCAGTAATGGATCTTCGCTTTCAACAATCATATTTGTTCAAACAGTTTGCCTTAGGAAGCAATATCTGTATTGTATGCATGTCTGAGCAGGACGCTGGATGCTGCTGAACAAGAGAATGGATTGTATGTTTTTTAACCCTTTGTGGATGAACAGTGGACAAAAGGAGAGTTTGCTGGTTAAGTTCCAGCTTGGGGTGCAGGTCTAAACATGTGGGGGATTATCTGAGGTTAGAGAAGGTCTGGCTGTTGCAGTGAATATCTTGGGACAGACAGTATGGCTGCAGATGTCTGGTACTGATTCAGTGTTAGCTGTGTTCTCCAAACCGGCTGGATCCAGCCGCAGGTATAATTATATATAGACAGTTGTCATAGCAACATCTGTATAGGTGGCTGGCAATCATGTAAGAGAAAGAGTAGTGGAGATGTGTGATTAGAGAAACTGCGTGTGTGTGTGTATGTATCCCACAGCTCTATGGTGTGACTTTCTTCTTTTTTGCTGTCCTCTGCTGCTGTTGTGTCTTGCAGGCAGTGATGGCTGTCAGATGCAAGGCAAATTGGTGAAAACAGATCAAAACTGAATTTATATGATGTGATATTTAAATTTGGACTATTTGGATTAGGTCTATTTTGATCAATTTTAGTTGGCTTGTGAATTGTGGACATGTGATGTTTTGAACTGTTAATTGTGATCATGCTGAGAACCTGTAAACATGCTCTGATGTACCAGCTAAATGGTAAATGGACTGTATTTGTATAGCGCCTTTCTAGTCTTCCGACCACTCAAAGTGCATTTACACAACATGCCACATTCATCCATACACACACACATTCATACAGTGATGGCAACCACTCATCACAAACAAAAGGCAAGCACTCCACTATCCAATTATCAGGACTCCGTAGACATTCTGGTTGCAGAATGACAATGCTAACATGCTTTCGTTGAACAGGTATAACATTTACCATGTTCTTTGTGTAGCATGCTAAAATTGAAACACATTGAAATTTTGACCTGGTGATGGCGCTATATGACGAGTTAAGGGATCAAGTTATAGTTCCTTCCAATGGCAGCATTAATCTGTACCAAATGTCATAACAATCCATGCAATAGTTGTGGAGGCTAAAACCACAAATGTCAACCTGCTGATGGTATTAAAAGTGTGTAAGGTGAGGGGATGACCACAACCTTTAGGATTCACCATCTGAGAACCATTAATGTGTGTACAGAATGTTGTGGCAATTCATCCAATAGTCTTTGAGATATTTTAGTCTGAACCAAAGTGGTGGACCAACTGACTGACAGACATTTCCATCCCTAGATGCATGCCAGTGAAATATCAGCTCTATTCTGTGTTACTCCTACCTAGTTTTCAGGATTTGGACTGAATCAGACATTGATACATGCAGTTGCTGCATGCAGAATGCTTGCATGGGAACCAGACGAATCTGCAAACTTTTATTTGCTCTGGCAGATGCATCTGGCTCTGCTCCTATTTAGACAGATTTCCACCGGTCCTGGATCTGGTTGGGCCAACCACAGCTACTTATCTAATATGGGCTTGGTTTGATGCGATGACGCGATGATGCGTATATTTTATTGGCCTTTGAGGCATTTTTGTAGATGGTTGTTTCTGTTGACTCCAAACTGCACTTCAAATTTTTGTTGATAAGAAAGATGCTTCTGACAGGATTTGGTAAGTTTAATGTATTATGCCATGCTAGTAGTACTATGCTACATCTCATGTTTTGTTGCTCTGAGTGGTTGTAAGTCTTTCCAATTGCGGAATTCTTGTCTGCGCTCGTTGATGAATTGACAGGTTAGTGCGGTGATGCCAGGCCAGGGGAATGCTGAAGTCAGCCTTTCTTTTTTGTAAATGTAGTAGTTGGGGTTAACCCAATAAACACATTTTAATCGTTCTTTCTGCACTGTCGAAACATATGACTTCTATCCGCAAACTGACTGACGGCCGGGTTACGTGTGCTGCTCACACTGAGGGAAAACACAGAATGCATAATTGGTTTTGTTCATTGATTCAAATAAAGTTTTATTTAAACAATATCCATCTTCAAAAATGTTTAAAACAAAAAAAGAGAGAAAGGCAGTGCCACTTTAACTTCCTTTAGCACAGTAGATGGCAGGGAGGATGCAAAAATAACATCAACTATACCTTTACAATGATGTGAAAATGAAGAGCAAAATCATTTGCTCTCCAGTATCATTGTGACAGAACATTGACATGACACTTTGTATGAAGCTGCACAGATCGCACACACTCGCGCACAGTTACGATGTCACTGTGTTCCTCAGTAACCTGAGTCAGCGTGGGATTACCCTGCGAGAACACAGTAAACCTGTTAACCTTGAAAACAACACTGCAGTGATTCATGTATCCATCATTCCACTGAATATATAATGCTGCAGAGTTTCCAGCAGTCAGCCATTGCATCATGGCAGAGTCTCATTATCAAAGATCAGTGAGTACAGGACACTCAAACAAGAAACTGATCCTTACGTTCCAATCATTTCTGGCTGCTGTCAGGCTGCTTCTGCTGCACTTGTGAATTTAGTGAACATCAACCCGGCTGGCTCACTGTACCAGGAGACTGGGTTTATATTTTTAAAATGAGGAACAAACTGATCTTCTTCAAACCGCTTACCAACTAAATATAATAAACACAAAAATAATAACTATCCCTGTAATATTAAATATTGTGTTGATTATTTAGGGACAATGTATTGTTGACTAAATGGCTGGAATTATTGTATTATAGCTTCTATTCAATCTTAACATTCAAAAATACCAGCATCTCACAACAATCAAAACAACTGGCACTTCAGCTGACCGGACTCCATTGACAAACCAGTAATTTTACCTAGCATGTAACCATAAAACACATTTAAAACTGTCTTCATTTGTCATTCCACAGTCTGTCCTACAGTTACCAACTCTGGTTTGTTGAAGATAGTTTAGAATACTGTGGCCTGAGTCTTCACATCTCACACATCAGTCCTCTGCTGAAGACACTGCACTGGCTGCCTTTATCTTTTAGAATTTAGTAAAGTTCCTTTACTTGTTTATAAAGCTTTAAATGACCTTGCTCCTCCATAAATCAGAGACTTTCTTTCATTTTATGTTCCAGTCAAATCACTGAGGTCCTCCAATTCTTACATTATCACCGCTTTTCCTTCCTTGGACCCCTTTAGATAGGTACTGACCACTGCAGACAGGGAACACCCCACAAGAGCTGCAGTTTTTGAAATGCTCTGACCCAGTCATCTAGCCACTACAA
>NW_023339651.1:16671560-16672431 GCF_004916995.1 Morone saxatilis
AATGATAATGTTGCTCTGAGTCTGCTAGATGTGCAAATATAAACATCAGAAGTAGTTTAGCTAAAAATCTATATGTTTAAAATAAAACATTTTATGTTTTGGGTTTTTGAGCCTTGTCTTTTTAGGGAAAAAACAAGCATTTTCCCAAAAGGTTTGTCAGTTTGTTTACATGTAAACAATGACTCACATCAATCTCAAAACTTTGAATTGTGTGCTTTTGCTTTGGTATAATAGTTGATCACAATACCCTTTATAAAAAAATTGCATAATCTTAATTAAGGACATCTGAATCTTCGGCGCAACAAATAATTTTGTCCTTCCTTTGTTTGTCTGTCAACAAACCCAGAAAAGAAACATTATTTTTGGTTTGGTCTTTGTTCAAGGCATTTTTTATCAGAACCGTTATTATATTTGCAGAAAAAGTGCATCCAGGTTGTGTTTTTTTTGCAATTAAAGTTGCATATTTGTGCTTTTCCAATCTGGAAATATAGCGTATACAGCAGTGCATGCAAAAACATATACACAACTGTGTTTCACTGTCAAGTAAATTCAAATGTAATTAGTTTCTTTATTTATAATTCCTTAAGATTTGCTGGGGTATGACAGGTTTGAGAATCTTATAAAGGTACATTCATTTTTGTTTTTATTTCATACTGTATTCTGGCACTTTCATACAATCACTGGTTTGCAAGCCACACTTATTTCTGAATAAAATAAACCTTATTCCTTAAAGCCAAACATCACTTGTCCTCAGCAGAGTCATCACTATGGCCACCGCTTCCATGGCAACGAGGTATATTTCACTAAAGCGGCATGGTCCTCATTAAAGATGAAGACTAAATGTGATCATGAGCTACTTACAATTCATGTG
>NW_023339651.1:16672463-16672769 GCF_004916995.1 Morone saxatilis
TGACTAAATGTGTGCATCTCTGCTGATCTCTTTCTCTTTTTACCTCACTCTTTCCATTGCACACTGTAACTCATAGCTTTGGGAGGTATGGTAGCAAATGATGGGGACGATATGGGGAGTGACTATTTTTTTTAAATCTCTCTCTCTCTCTCTGTGCCTATTATCTTTCTATTCCTCAACCATTTCTTGCCCCAGACTGTTCTAGGTTGTGGGTGGTGCCTTTCTCTCTCATAGACACTCGGTCTGATTACTTTCTCGCAAGAAAATGATGAATGATGCTTTTCCAATCATGTACTTGCATGCAAA
>NW_023339651.1:16672954-16673233 GCF_004916995.1 Morone saxatilis
ATGCCCAGTAAGGACTCCACATACTATACTTCCTCATATGACGGTGTCTTATCGAACATCGACTATTCTCTCTCTGAAGCAAATTCAGATGTAGTGTGAGTTGTTGACTGTAGCTTTACTTTTGCATGATTGGGGCAAGGTGTAAAATAATTTAACTGGGGCAAATGTAGTCTTTTAGTTGTTAATTAAATCTCACCTTATTTTGTCATTAATAAAGGCCTTCCATCCATCCATCCATGTGTAACTATGACATTGATCTTTCCCTAACCATAACCAAGC
>NW_023339651.1:16673282-16678554 GCF_004916995.1 Morone saxatilis
AAATAACCAGTGTGTAGGATTTAGTGTTAAAGTGGTGAAGTTGCAGACTGCAACTAAAAGAATACTGCTCGCCTCACCTTCCCCTTCTAAGCAGGAGAAACTACAGTGGCTGTAATATCTGCAAAAAGCGTGAAAGGTCCTATCTAGAGCCAGTGTTTGGGTTGTTCGTCCTGGGCTACTGTAGAAATATGGCAGTTCAACATGACAGCTGCCGTAGAAGAGGACCCGCTCCCTCTGTAGATAAAAACATCTCATTCTAAGGTAACAAGACACGATTCCTATTGATTATACAGTAAAACATACTTATGAATATTATATTCCATTTCGGCCAATAGATCCTCCTAAATGTTACACACTGGACTTTTAAAGTGAGTCTTTTCTGAACAGTGGTTACTGTGGCGACAACCGGAAATAACAGGATAACAATGATTAAATTTGCTTTCATTTCCCATGATTCTCATGACTCAGTTGCTTTAAAGATGTCATCATTAGCTAAAATGTAGTTTAACAGAAGCAGTAGTAGACAGTAGAGAGTGGTAAAGTCAGAAAAAATACTCCCGTCAGTTACACAGCAGTATAGCATAGCATAGTATAGCAATAGTATATTTGCTAACATTATCCCCTATAAGCTATGTATAAGTATAGCTGTAGCAGCAAAACACCTAAGTATACTGAAGTAAGGGGGAGTTCTAATGGCCTATATGTCTGCCTTCATTTGTATGAAAACATTAGTTTGCCCTTTAGGTATGAGTGATTGATTGATACATCAAATAGCTGTAATTTTGTGAATAAAATATAGATTTTTTCTTGATAACATCTCAGGCCTTTGGAACTCAATGTGCAGCCCACGCTTGAGTCTGGAACACAAACTCCTCTGCCTGCCCACCTCATCCTATTTTCAACTGTTCAGTGATGCAGGACAACCATTCAAAACAGCACCATCACCACATAGAAGGTCTTGAGAAAACCAGGTGACAAAAAGCCATATTAAACTGTCCATGTTGTGGATTTTGTTTCACTGATGGAGGCTGCTACAAGTCATAGATTACAAAACTTGTGTAGCTGTCACAACAAGTGACAACTTAGAGCTAAGAGCATTTCATTATGAATGAATGATGGGACAAGCCAATGAGTGGAAGTTTTCCGCTGGATTAACTAAAGCGAATGAAGTGAGATAAAATCAGCAGTGCGACATAAAGAACAGGACAAGTGTAGCCCAGAAAGGGATGAATTGATTGTGGATCTTCAAATGTCAAAATGAAGACATCAGAGTGAGTGAGCACGTGTCAAAAACCCAGTTCGTTGTTCCTAGGAGCTACAGCTACACGTGCACACAGACCCTCACAGACACTAGCCTATTATTGCATCCCACCCACACACATACACAATATATATCCAAACACACAAATGTACAAAAAATACACCCACACAGTGAATGAGTTCTCTTGATTAATATAGTTCAGTGAAGGCAAACATCAAAGTAGAAAGTACTGCGTGTGAGCTGTAATTAAACTCAGGATTCCCACATTGATGAACTGGGAGAGGTGTAGAAAAGATTTTATATGAGAATGAACTTCTGGTGCTGAATACAAGCCAGCGGAAATCAGTTAGTAAACAGTAATTATTTAGCACCTTCAGTTTTAACTGGTAACTTAATTTAGAAATGACTTTAAGTCCTGTGCCATTCTCCCTCATGGCTGTAATCAATGCTAAGCTAAGACTTGCAGCCATCTCGACCTTAGACAGCTTTCCTAGACTACACACAACACCAAACCAATGTCTGTGATACATAGATGAGAAGGCCTTTTCAAGGAACAGTATGTGGGATTTAGTGGCATCTAGAGGTGGAGTTGCAGATTGCAACTAACTGAACACCGCTTGCATCTGTATCTGACCACCTGGGTATGAGAACAGATTGTGAAGTGTGTAAGAGAAACTATGGCGGCAGCAAAACTTCTGAAAACGCAAAAGTCCCTAAGCCAGTGTTTGGTTTTCTGTTCTAGGCTACTGTAGAAACATGGCGGATTATCATGGCGGATTCCATGGAAGGCAACCTGTGGTGTCTGTAGAAAAAAACGGTTCAATCTAAGGTAACTAAAACATAACAATTTCTATTAAGGTAATAAAAACATACCTATGAAAATTATATTCCAAATGTTACACACTGGAACTTTTAAGGGAGAGACACAACCAGACAAGGGTAAGACACAGAGACTACAGGCCCTGGTCATAAAGACAAAAATAGGTATCATTAGATTCCCAACATGTCCGTGCCAATGTTTGTTTTCCCTCCATGCTCGTCCCTGCAGTGAGTGAATTCATTGGAAAAGTACATTAAGACATCCACAAATGGAAATGTAGTCATATTGAACATGGAAAAATTAACAAATCCAAATATCAATAAACAAACATTATAAAGTTCAGTATAATCTATATATATTCCTTTATTAAGTCCCTGTTATGTCAGCTTATTTAAAACATGTCTGATATTTGAAAAATGTCTCATGGCTCATTGCGTTTTATAGGTTTGTGGGACATTTTTATTGAGTGAAAATGTGATATCTACATTATGTTTGTGTTTACCCTAGTGTAATAGCCTCTTAAGATATGCATGAAGAAAAAGGAGATAATCTTTATGTACCTGAAATGAGGTCCACTCATTTTGAAATAGTAAACATTGCTCCAGTTCACAGTGTCACACACACAAAGGATAAACGGTCTGTGGAAGAGATCCAATCCTATGACTCAAGTTGATTTATTACATCTTTTTCCTCCCCTACACAAAGGACAAGTCTTTGTTTGCTTACTGTACGTGCATATATCACAAGGTGTCCTGTAGTCATCCCCAGTTCAGTCCATCCAAAACATAACTGACTTATATAAAGATAAAATTGATAGTTTCTACAAATGTAAACTCTATTTTTAACCCTTTTAGTCAGGTATACTTACATCGAGGTGTTGACAATTTACAGCAAATAGTTGTATATTTATATTTGTCAAAAAGGTTTCATTCTTTAAGGTATCTCTCTAAGAATCACTTAAAAGTTTCAAAATATGCCTGACAGCTGTGTTGTTTAAAAATTGCATTGTATTGGCCACTCTGTACTCCTGAATATGATTGGACCTTAGTTGTAAGCTGGTAGTCAAGCAGCTGATGAGTGAGTGATAGTGAAGCATGAATGAAGCAGCAGATGCTATACACTAATGCAAGCATGACTCCAATGCTTTGTCTGAACTAAACTGCATATGTTGTATTGTTTGAGCATGTGCTGTCCTTTGTTATGTGTTGTCCAGAATCATAACATACTTTTTACTTTAACTTCCGCTCCACTAATAACGAATATATTGACATGCTGATTCATAAACGAGACTGAAGGGGTTGTCAGACAGCCAGAGGTTGCCGCCACCATCTCCATTGTTTTCTGCTTTCGTGAGCGTGCACTGCTCTTTCCATTTTGAGTTAGTGATGGTTCAACTTTAACCTGTCATTGTGGTTTGCCGTATGACCAGTGGAGAAGTTAGTATGCTGATTTATGTCTCAAAATGAATGCCCAGATAAACATCCTGTGTTATAAACAGTGACCTTATTCCTTACTCCATCCACTTATGAAACTATGTCATGCCTTTGTCATTCTAGAGAAACAAAATCAGCTTGCAGAACCCTATTGAATGATACACATTAGAGGGGAATTATATACTGTGACCATGGCAACCACAGAAACCACAGCAAGGGAAACGGAGGTTCCTGGGACCCTGGGCAGTGGAGTTGTGCCTTGCTGCTGCCAATTCAAAGCACATCATACAGATGTTGGCAAGTGGCAGCTCTTTAGAGCAGCCATACAGGTGCTTCTGTGAGGCTGTAGCCTACTTTTGCTTTGAACTAACATCAACATACTAACAACTACTTTTGTCAAACTGTACGCTCAACAATATGCTTGTGTTAAACAAGAGATGTTATTTTTATGTGTCTCATAACTGTTAAAATTATCATACTTTAAACAAACTGTCCACAAACATAACCACTCCTTATGAGTCACAGAGCATTGATAATCAAGCAGATAGCAATCAGTTCTGAACTGGTATAACTTCTCCCTTTGATTCTTTTTCATGCTTCTGTTCGCATTTGATTTCACTTGATTCATACTTCTATTACAAACTCCCCAAAACGAGCTGGAATGAAATGTATGATCTGAGTAAAGAGGTCAGAGGAAAGAAATATTATATACGACTTTATTTGGATCGCCACTTTACTGAATTTCTGTACCTTCATCTTATGTAATAAATCCGTTTATGGTGTCCCGTAGGTCAGGAATATTTACATAAACCTCTTTATCCAGTGGAAGCTGCATTCAATGATCCCTATATTCATATTGTACAGCTGCAAATAAGGAAGAGTGAATAATATGTTCTGAAGATGAATTCAGTTTTATTTGGTGACATGTATGATGTACAATGGTGACTACTCCAAAGATCTGTTCTGTTCCTTTAATTTTGATTTTGAATACAGCAGGGAGAAGTGCAAAAATGGGACCTAATCATTTTGACTAAATAAGTATGATGTGATATTTCTTTTTTTTACCTTCCCTGAGTCATCATTGCCCTTTCACTAGACTGTTTATGCTCCTCTGAATGCTACGCCAAGTGCCCAGAGGTTTCTTTGAGGTCACCCCAAAGGACTTCCATTTAACACATTGGACCTCAGTATGAATACACTCTTCCACAGTATTTCTCTGCATATCTCCGACTTCTATTAAGTCATTGATGATGATGTTACAGCATGATGGGTGGCTGTGGTTAAAAACCACTTTGTGCAGGATAAACAGGACAACCTTGACACAATTTTTTAAAGCCATGAATTGAGGGCACCACATTTGTATATTTGTACTTTAAAAACTTGGGCTATGATTTGGTAATTATGTAAAGCTCTCAGGTTGATAAACCTTTTAATACCAACCTAATGAATAGTATAGACTTGATTATCATTACATTCATCTGCAGTTTCTACCTCCAGAGCTTGTGAAATGCTTCACTCCAGTGAAGGTTGCATAGGCCGGTGTGAGTAATTGTAATATAAAAACTCAATATCCTGTTTTCGTTTTTGATAATAGAAGGTGACCATGGCCTCCTTCCTCCCTGCTGTTCTACTCTGCATTCGCCAAAACGGTACAAACATTACACAACTGTAATAGAATGGTAAACAGTATAACAGGGTGTACTGATACAGTATTGCTTTGTTTAATATCTGTCAGGGTCCGTGTATCTTTTGGTCATT
>NW_023339651.1:16678654-16681812 GCF_004916995.1 Morone saxatilis
CCAACTTCTGTCTGTAGACATGTTTGTTATAATTGATGTTAAAATTAGTTAAATTATTGTGCTCCTTGGCTTCGAAGTAGCAGTAGAAGTTACTACTGTGGGTAATGAGCTAGTTAGCTGACATGCTAACACGCTTTACATTAAAACCTCCTTTTGAGCATCATACAGCCCCATGCACACTGCTTTCACCATGTGAAGAAATCCAAAGTTTGACGGGGCTGCTGTGCCTTCTAATGACTACTAAACTATGATGAGTAATTACTGTCCTGCGGAGCAGTTTAGGAAATGTTCAATTGAAGAAGCTAATGATCATTCTTGCATTCTTGCTGGGCAGCATGAAGCCAATTGTATACTGTACTTGCATTAGGCATGTATAGGTCTCATTAGGTTGGATTTTTATCTCAAAAAAGAAAAGGAATTTATTTATGTGTTTATTTTGATTTTTAAAAAAGGTGAAGTCTGTGAAGAATGGACTTAACAATAACAATGACAAAACAAAAAAACTTGTTTTGAAAGTATACAAGAAACTGCAGCGCAAACTCAGTACTTCAAATGTTAACTGTTTGTTTGACTGACTTCACATAAGCAGTTCATTTGTATTTTCTTACTTTTTCTTTGCGCTACTTGTCTGAGTTGTACTAGTTTCAAAAAAACCTTGGCACAGTTCACTGCTGTTTACTGTAAACAGATGTTCAGTCGGACGACTCACGTCTGTCAACGGAAACGCCCCCTGTTATTGAATTTCCCACTTAGAACCTCATCAACCCCAACCTCAAAATCCAAGATGGCTGCTTCCCATGCCAGTGAAAGCTGTAGTAATATGTTGTTTGTTAAAAACATTTCTTTTTGGGCCAGTATGCATCATGTGATGGACACCATTGCTGTAATTACCTGGTTCAGCCACTATGTCCAATTAGCTTCATGCCCGGCGCTCTTCCTGAGGGCTTGATATTGACACAGCATTTCCCTGTTGAAGAGTTGGCTGACCCTGTGCATCTTCCTCACTATTGCTACGCGTGTCAAGCTTTCCATTCTCACATGGCACATATGCAGTTTACAGTGATAATGTTGGCAGATTTATCACATGAAACTGATTCTGAATATATACACTGAATTTACACAGAAGTAGACAAAAGCAGCTTCTCATTTCTAGCGACAGTTACTGTTCGGGGGAGCGATTTAGTTGAGTTTAACTGCACAAGCAATGATCTTTCTCTTGCTGGGCATTTATTTTTCTTTATTTTGATTATTAAATTCAGAAATGTTATGAAAATATGTAAACAGCAGTGAACAGTGTCCTTTCGTGGCAGGAAACACAACTGTAATAAATCTATAGTTCTCAACTTAGTTAAAATTGGATATTTGCACTATTCATGTCAAAAACTATACTGTGTACCGCTGCCCTGGCAATGTAATGTTTTTGTCATTGTGCTGAAGTTTCAAGTCAACTTTAAAGTAGTATTCTTTTGAGGTATAATAAATGTACATTTCATAGCTCTACATGTATGTAGATCCTTTTCTATTGCATTGTTATTGAAACACTTACAGAAGCTGACATGAAGAAGAGAGCCATCTTTGCCAGGATGCCAACTGGGCAATCAACATCTGTAACACGGTGTTTATTGTTTTTTTTTCCTCCTGCAGATGGAAAACAGATTGATTCACTTGTTGTTTCTCTCAATCCTCAGACTTCACAGCAGGGCAGATGCTGAGCTGCTGGCTCTGTATAGATTATGGTAAGAGACAGTAATTGATGGCTCTGGTTCAAAGCACAGCTTCAAGATAGACATACATGCATAAACACTCAAACACCTACATCCTAGCAACACACATCATACCAGCCCAACTGTTATTGTAGAACATTTTAATTATTCTTCTGCTGTCTTTGAGTTGTAAGAATATTTCAGGGCCTCAAGGCCAATAACATCACAGTTGCAAAGGAAGTGAGAGAGGAGTTCACAGGGTCTGGTTATTGCAAATATTTGCCTCAGCAATGAAAATAATGAAAATTAAAATGCTAAATAAATTAAACAGCTGAAACAGCATGCCTAATCTGGCAATTATGAGTATCACTGTGTATATTATACCAGAGATTGTATCTAGCTAACTACAACAGGAAATCACCTAATTTACTAACATTAAAGTCAAACTCAAATCTAAATTCTCTTCACTTTGTGAGTAAGTAATATAAACTACAGGCTATAATGATTTTATAAACCCATTTTTGATATATTTCTGGAAGCAATCTATAATCAAAGAATGTGTGTGGGCTTTTCTCATGGCAGCAGTGGATTGACAGTTGAGGGCCAGTCTTGCTGGGTGACCGGCTTTCAATGTCTGTTGCTTATGTAAAGCACTTGCTTATGGACCACGCTTGTTGCCTTATTGTTGAAAGGAACTACTTTACTGACAGAAAAAAGCAAAAGCTAGTTAGCTTAGCTCGCTAACATTAGTGCTGATTTCCAGCAACGTGAAGTTTTGTGACCTCAGCTTTCTGTTCTTACACCAGGATTAAAATCACAAAAAAGAGTAAAATTACATCACAGCTCGTAGGGAGTGCTCAAATCATAGATGAGACAAAAATGCATTTCAGTTTCACTTTAGATTTACTGTACATGATTTATATTCAACCAGAGTTTGCATAAAGTAGAAGCATTTAACTGCACTGAGAGCTTTATTAGGTATACTTTCAAAACCTGAAAAAATTAAGTTCTACATCATTAAGCATCAGTCTCAGACCATTCACCTGGCAGAGATGTGGGCGTTCTCAGTGGCACTGTGATTCACTTTGTGTTATGCAACAGCAACTCAAACACACATGGCAGGAGTCTCTCTTCAAGGTCTGATGTACAATCAGTTTGTCTTAATCTTGTGATTCAGACATCTTTTAAGCAATCAAAACATGATCATTTGGGTCATGTTCGTTATGTAGCATTTTTCCTCCTCTTGTCTCTCTTAACCCTTGTATTGATCTATAAGTCAGAATTGTCCTTCATCCAGTCACACTCAGTGACCTTGTTGGTGCTCTACTCAGGAACTGTTGAAGAGACAGTGACAGCAAGAAGGACAGATGCTAAAGGTCAAGTGTCTTTGGTGGAAATGATTCATGAGGTAACTCATGTTCAAAGAAATTGTCGTTCAATTCAATTCAATTCAAT
>NW_023339651.1:16681927-16682121 GCF_004916995.1 Morone saxatilis
CGGGGGCAAGGAAAAACTGCCTTGCTTGTTCAGTTTGCTGCTTCTCTGAAAATGCTACCATTCAATATCCTTGGAGATTCTGCTCTTTTGGGTGGATTTAATCTTGTTCCTGTTGCTCCCTTTTGAATGGGTCTTCATGCTGAGAAGCTGAATCAGCCTGCTGAATTTTTAATCCAAATTGTAACATAAGCTCC
>NW_023339651.1:16682134-16682381 GCF_004916995.1 Morone saxatilis
ACCAGTTTCCACAGGAGCCAACATGATCCTCCTCGCAGAAAAGTACGAAAGCAGCAAGGGATTGTTACTTGATGACCACTGTATACATTTGGTCATTTCTGATAGTTGTTACGTTACAGTACATGATACAGACATGCCTGATTTGCTTGTAAACAACTGCAAATATTGTATTAATCTGTTACTTTAAAGTTAGAATGCCTCATGAAATCATATTCCATTTATGATACTATACACTGATCAGCCATAA
>NW_023339651.1:16682481-16688553 GCF_004916995.1 Morone saxatilis
AGGCTCATTGATGCACATGGGGAGCGAAGGCTGGCCCGTGTGGTCCGATCCAACAGATGAGCTACTGTAGCTCAAACTGCTGAAAAAGTTAAAGCTGGTTCTGATAGAAAGGTGTCAGAACACACAGTGCATTACAGTTTGTTGGTATTGGGCTGCAGAACAGTATGACCACCAGGGTGCCCAGGTGTATACATGTATGTTAATATATATACAAATAACTTATCTTTATGTTATTATATGAACAGTTTCTCTTCTGTTGTATTTCTGACAAAGTGGCTGCTCAACAAGTCTTTGCTGTAGTTTTAAACTGCACCTGCTGTGGCTAAATACTGAAATCTTAAATTATTATAATGTTAAAGGGATACTGCACTGAAAATCTAAGTTTTGAACATCAAACGCACCAGTTCTGGCTCAGAAAAGTAGCTTGCTCTACAGATGATGCCAGTTTAGATTCACATCAGTCTAGTTGATGCCAACGGTGACGCAGTTGGACTGAGAAAAACACAAAAGCACCTAAATATCCATCAAAATTGCCTCAACACATTTGTTTCTCTCACTTACATATTTTGCATGTCAGATAGAGCCAGTGCAAGTAAGCATGATGAACAATTTTAATATAAACATCAGACAGTATCCAGACATGCTAATGGTTATGTGCAGCTTGTTCCTGTCTGAATCACTGTACTGTGCAGCATTCTGTATTCTAAGGGGCTCGTCTAAGTTCCACACTGTGCAAGAGCACAATGGCAGCTCCGTACGGTTCCAATGCCCTGCAGAAATGTGGCTCCTCAGTCACTCAGGAGGGTCTACCACTCCTCTGCTAAGCACAACACACACACATGCATATTTAATAAACTGCCACTGACGTAGGTAAGTATCATACAATTTGTGCTTTCAGCAGTCAGATGTTTATAAACTCATTTCACATGGAGGATCAGCGCCGTTGCTGCATTTTAAACAGTTTGCATAATGTCTTTGCATAATCGGGACAAAGTGTTTGTTTGTATGTGGGTTTCACAGTGTCTCTTGGCTAGAAAGATCCAGGCCAAGAGTAGAAAGTGTGTGTGTGTGTGTAGGTGTGTGTGTATTTTGCAATGTGTGCTAGAAAAAGAGGAGGGAGGTAGCAGGAAGAAGAGAGATGCTTTAGTGAAGTCACTGGCTGGGAAAAAGTGGCTGCAAGTGAGTGAGTGAATGAGAATGTCATTAAGTGAGCAACTGAATCAATGAAAGAGTGAGTCAGCAAGTGTTATCGGAAGAACACCATAGCCCAGATGTGGCTCCTTTTTTTTGCTCTTTTTACTGAAAAAAGCAATGGTTTGACCGTAAGGCTATTTGACTGTCCCTGTGGTCTTGGTAAAGCACAAGCAGCAACCCAGGTGGCTGAAAAATGAAGCCAACATGAACGGATACTTGAGGCTGGCTACGAAAGTGAGTAAATTACCATAAGCCCCCATAATAAAATGCCTAACTTTACAGCAGAAATAAACATGCTTACAACCTGATATAAAAAACGGTTTTGGTTTCTATAGCTAAATTCCCCATTCATGACAATTGTTGATTTAACTCACCTATTTAAATTGTTATTAGGCTTAAAGTTATGCATAATTAAGGACGTCCCTGCCCCTGATGCTCCACATCTTTTTTGGAGTCAGGACTGCCAAGACTGCGACGGCCAGAGCTGACCACACTGAGCTTCAGCCCTTCAGAAACATACAGTATGGGTGATGTTACAAAGACTAATCCATTTATATTTATACAGCGTATGGTTCAGCCAGATTACTTTCAAACTCGTCCATCTTGAAGTGAAAAGCCCCCCGTGTGCACTAGTCTCAAAAACACGAATGTGCACAACCATGCACCACGCCGACTCGACGCCTCTGGAGCAAGTGGCGCAATGATGACACTTTTGCTGTGTGCAGAAGATTAAGTCACTGACTCGGCGAGTGAGCAAGGTAAATAAACACATGACGTAGTGTCACATTTCCTCACTTCATTTTAGCGCTGGAGAAAGGTCTGGCTGAACCCATCATCATTCTGGTATGGGCAGAAAAAAACTCTCTCTCTGGCTGGTTTGCATTTCTTTAAACCAGTCACAATGGTCTTGGACAAAGCCCAGGATACAGCAACGGTGCTCTTGCAAAATAGTGTTTTGGTTAGAACATTTGCACATGGGGAGGCAAGCCCTGACATTAAAATGGTACATCCTACAGTAGCTCAATATCTCAACAGCCATTCACAGATAGAACCAAGCAGAACAGCCTTATTGCACGATACCAATCTTTCTCTAAACTTGCCGAATCAGTGTGTAGGTTGCTAGCCCTGAGTTTGATGTTGTATCCCATTGCGATGGGGACAGATAGCCAGATAGCGGAATTGGAGGAGAATTCCGACTGAAATAGTCGGCCAGTGGCAAGCTTATACCAACAGCTTAATTCCTGTGAGTCAGACCCGGCATGATGTAACAACAGAGACGGGAAATGTATTTCGTATGTTTATTTTGGTACGTGTTTGTGTGTCAAAGACAGAGAGAGAGAGAGAGAGAGAGAGAAAAAGTTTAAATACGAGGTTGTGCTAACTCTGCCACCGACCGGCCAACTGATCGAACGCTGCCACTCTGTACTCAGTGTGACTCACTCTGTTTCTCAGACTGGCAGCCAAAATTAAAGGCCTCTTTGCGACCAGCCTCCGTCACTGCTACAGAGGCGTCTCGTTGACAGACTCATAAAATTACTATGATCAAATTAGAAAACGGCGTTAATCTCCTTCCCTGGGCGGGCTGAAGAGAGTCTCCAGCTGAGAGGTGACGCATGTTTCCTGGTGACAATGTAGGAAGAGATTAGGAAGTAGAAGCCTCTTCTTCTCTCACATTCAGTCCTAATAGGAGAATATATTCCATGGTGTGTAACTGTAACAAGGTGTCACCTTTAATATATTTAATGGGGGACTGTTGTATGTTAAATGTCAGGACTTCCTTAAGCTAGTGTCATCTTTTGACAAAGACTGCAGTAAGAATAACTCTCTAGTTCATTTCTGGCTGAATCATGCTTTATTAAATATGCATAGACTGCTACATTGACTCTCTAAACATGAACATGTTTAATGGAAATGGCCTTTTCAGTGTCGGCCTGCGACTGACACGTGAATTATTTTTTTTCTTTTGTCATTTCCCATCACCTGCAGCTACAATCACGTGGCAGCCATCAGCTGTATCGATCCACAGTGACAGGGGGGAGGCTTTGTTTACATACAGAGTTCAGTCCCGGCTCGCCTCATTTACACTGTAATTAGAGGGGAGGAAGGGAGAGGAGGATGGAGGAGAGGAAGAAGTTTACGGAGGGAAAGATGGAAAGAGGTTAACAGGGGGGAAATTTAGTTTCAGAGGTGGCTTGGCATCAGGGTGTACTTTCAGCAGTACAGACAGTGAATGATCACAGAAATATTATATGAATACCGCAGGCAGCAGTGTGTCTCTATGATTCTCTCGCTCTTCCACCACTACACACTGCTACTTTGATCATGAAGGTCGCACTACTCAATACAGGAGTATATAGGCTACAATATAGTATAGGACTGAGTATTTATAGTATATAGTTTAAAGAATATTATAGATGATGAAGGTGAAACTGGTGCAATTAAATTCAGTACCATGGATAGCGCCGTGGCTTTATCGATACACACCACAGTTAGGCTACGGATATTACAGAGCCGTGGTCGGGGCCATAAATTCTAACACACATAAACCTCAGTCAGATAACGGAACAATGCTTCTCCCTCACTTTCCATTGAAAAAGGGCCATGAAACGCACCAATTTTTTTTTTTTGGTTTGTCCTGTCTGGGCTACTGTAGAAACGTGGCGGTTCCACAAGGAAGACGACCTGCACTATCTGTAGTTAAAAAGGGCTCATTCTAAGGTAACAAAAACCAAATGATTCTTATTTTTCAATGATTATACACGAATGGAAAGTTAGTTATAAATATTTTATTCTTTTCTGCCAGTAGATCCCATTAAATGTTACAAACTGCACCTTTAACTGATAAAGCAGAGAAGTATAGAGTAACATTGGGAGAAAGTTTTTGTGTCATGTCTACACTTGCTACACTGACTTGCTCTTTAGCAGCTCAACGCTCCACTATGTTCAACCACTGCTGACTAACTTTGTCTGTCTGCTTTTTGGTGCTGGCCAGTATTTATCAGAGCCTCCTGGCTAATAACAGTTACTTGCTTGGTTTGATGAGATCCATCATAAAATATTGTTCCTTTTAAGTAAAGGCAAAATTCTAGAGAATAAATAAACTTTTGGAAAATAGAGCGAAAGAAGCAGTAATGTACAGTCTTACAGTGAAAATGACTAAAATGTGCAAAACACAATATAATTTATTCAATCTTTCTTGAAATAATGTATTGTTTTGTCATAACAACTATGATGCATATATATAATGATGATTTATGTGTACATTAAAGGGCAAAAATATGAATCTCTCCCCATGTGAAAATCATTCATTAATTTGTTTGACTTTTGGAACAGTGGCTGCATAGGCTGACGTAAACATGCAGAGAGCTGGACCATTCTGTACTGTCTGCTTTGATTACTGCCCTTTCAATTATGTCATTAAAGATCTTTTTTTTTTGTGCTGTTGTTTGTATCATCATTTTAACGGTCCATTCATGTCCTCTTTATGCAAATGACTGTTTTGTTGTCCTTATTGTGCTGTTATTGCAGTTGTCATGCACCTGTCACTGTGATTTCCAGAAGTATTTGCTCATTGTTTCCAGGTTTATGGGAAGAGGTTTGGCTTAAAACCTATTAAACACCTCAAAATAAATTAATAAATAAATTTAGCTTGTGCTGTGTCGCTGCAGCAGCAGATAGCAACTTAAATCTAATGAAGCTTCCTCTGTTTGTTTACTTGCCAACGAGATAGAGGAAGAGGAGTGGGCAGCACGTGCATCCACTGCCTGTAACAAAACAACAACATCCGTTACTACAAATCATAAACTCTATCTGCTTAACGCAGTGATGCCCTTCCTCTTGGATTACAAGAAATCCCTGAATACACATACACTATCTGTACATCTTTTTGGCAAATATGACTGTAAGTTACAGTATGTATGGATCAGTGTGTTCTTTGCGTAAGGTAATTGGCGTGAATGAGCTCATTGCGTCTATGCAACACATGACTGGACGTGTTGTACCGTACCAAATAGTGATGAGTTTTAGGATTATGTCATCGGTGCTAATTCAGTTGAGCTGACGACAGCAATAGCAGGGCTGCCAGAGACATAAACAAAAAGATGACCTCCATAGTTTCCTTTGATAAATTTGCTATGCTTATCAATTTCCTGTTCTGCGTTATCTGATCCCTCACTATTGAGGTCTGTTGCACTGCTCTGACACTGCAATGAACTTCTTGGCAGACAGCAGCTCAATATGGCACTGGGAAAAGAGACTAGAAAAATAAGACTTTGCAGATGGAAGGATGGATGGATTATTTAAAGGATGGATGAGTGGATCATTGGTAGCTGGGTAAATGGAGGGGTGGATGGATATAAAGATTCATAGAAGATTTATGATGCTAAATATGGCTCATGAATAGAAGGGCGGCGAGTGAAAACACAGTTATATCACGATTATGTCTGCTCCGCGGGCAGAAACAATTCAAGAACCACAATTTTATTTTGTATATTAGACTGGAGGCTACAGAAAACCAAGGCAGGGGCTGTAAGAGAGGAAGAACTCATAATATTACACCTATTGTGCTAATTTCAGTAAAAAGGGGTTCCCCATTGTGATCAACCTGTTCAGCTGTCAGGCCACGACTTTACTGTTTTTAGTTCACAGAGTGGAGCATTTAGCAGCCACAGAGCCCAAACATTTTTATCTCTTCTTTCTTTTTAGGAGCTGGTGGAGATGAACCAGGGTTAACAGGAGTGTGAATATTACATTTGTCAGGAGGCAAGAAATATGACTTAAAGTGAATGAAAATGTTGCTCCGTACCTTCTGGATGTGTAAATAAGCAACTATTTGCTAAAAAGTTCACCATGTCAACTTAAAAGCTGATGATATATCAG
>NW_023339651.1:16688597-16692277 GCF_004916995.1 Morone saxatilis
GCCAGTTTGTTTGTCTTTTGTTCAGGACAAAGATAACTTCTTTAATAACTTCATTCCTCCTGTTTGCCTTTGGCACTACAGTGGCTTTGTTCTTTGTGGATGTCTTGAGTTTCACGAACCTGTTGACTGACTATAAGTCACACTGGAAAAAGACAGGCAGGTACATTCAGAGTACAGACGAGGACACTGCATGTGCTTGACATTCTCCACACACACACACACAGTGAACAAATTAATGGGTCAAGAGAGCACAATGAACCGGATGGATCCTGTAACCATGAATGTTTCAGTCTTGACATCAAGACATCTCTTTTTTTTTTTTTGCATCTCCTCCTCTTTGAAAAATGCATCCCTCACTTATTTTCCTGTCCTCTTCACCCACATTGAACGTATTTACTCCTGGTATTGCTTGAGTGATACAATCACAGGTGGACAGTTCCAAATACAAGTGTAAATGACAACAGAGATACATTGTGATCTGATCATTCCTTATAGTTTATCTGAGCTTTTTCACTGAAAACAGCTGCCTGCTGCAGTTGAAAATGAGTTTAATCAGACCAGAGAAAACAGTAAAGGTTCAGACCGTACCACCAAAACCTTTCAAATTACATTAATTTGAAAATACTGATTATTGCATCCTTAAAGAAATATAATGAATCAATTGTACTGTTTAACACAGCATGAAAAATCAAATTGTAATATTGGCTGTGACGGGCTCAACGTGTGTGTGTGTGTGTGTGTGTGAGAACGTGTATCTGCATGTGCATTGATGAGTCTTGTGACTACTTATCATTCACTTCGCTGGGTATTTTTGAATAATGTCGGGCTCATTTGTTATCTATCTCCGATGATTCAATGCTTTCACAGGGGACTGTGGGAAAGCAGAGCCTTCCGCTGCTTGTTTTTCCCCTCTTCCTCTGCCTGGATCTCGTCTTCTTTGAAAGCATCTGACTATAAACAGGAGAGGAAGCTGGAGGAAATGATGCCGCCGAGCTGCTGTTTTGATAGACAGTGTTTACCTGTCTGTGCATGCGCGTGTGTGTTATGAATGAGTGTCTGTGGCTCTGGTGTTTATGTGTAATGTGGGTTTGTGTTTTAATAGGTTTTTCCAGACATATACTGGCTGCATGAACAGAAAGAGTTTGGTGATGTGTGAAACTTTTGCACCAAGTTTGCATACAATGTGTGCACTTTTTTGATATTTTACTTTATTGTTTTGTTTTATTTGATTGCAACAATCAAAGGTCTATTCAGAACATAAACTGAAGAAATATGGAAGAAAATATGGAAGAAGCATCTGTGACACTACTTAACCATTTCTGAAGCCTGGAGTTTACTGGCATATTTGCCAGTTACTGAAGCCAGAAAGAACAGGTGATTACATTTATAATCCTTAAGATTTCAGTCCTGATTGATTAGGTGATGACTATGGTTACCATGGTAACGTCAATTGGGTTCTGTTACTACATCAACACTCCTCGAGCAGCTGCTTTATCAGAAATACAATAGAAGAACAACTGTTGTATCTGTTTACAACACACTCACCTTGTTTTTGATAAAGAAGCCAATCAGTAATTGCACTTCCTCCATCATGCCATGATGTCGTCTGCAGCTCTTCATCTAACAGCTCACTGTGGCTCATTCTTCTTGTTCCATTAAGAACTGATCCACTGTCAAAAAATGTTAATTTCAACACTGACTGCTGTCTTATAGCTTTTTTGAGAAATAATTGGGGTCAGTGCTAACTTCTGTAAAAAACACAGTGCCTTTCCCATTACTGCTTTACAATAAAAGCCCCTATTTGGCTAGTACTTTTAGTGTGAAGCAGCAGCAGTATGAAATATTGGATTTGCATTACTTGACACAGTTCTGATACAGCTGTGGGAAAGTGAACTGTAAACTGTGAGGCTCATTTAAATAACATAAAATTCAAAGCAATAACGCTGGACTACATGCATCCTTTCCTGTGAAATCCTCCTGCATATGTGGACTGTTTGAATCTCCCATGGGAAATGAACATTAATAATATAAATTTTCATAGAAAGAGACAATTACCGAATGTAAATATACTGAATGGCTATTGCTCAAATACAAATGGAGACCAGATAGTCCAATTTCTTAACTTTAAAGAAGTCTGCTTGTGAGAAACACCAAGCAGCCTTCCAGACATATGCACAAGAGACCAAAACAAAGTGTTAGTTGTTCCTCTGCACATATTCAAGATGAATAAGTTTGATGATGAACCTGCTGATAGGATTTGTGCAACAGTGTGTAATTAAACAGACGGATCCTTCTACTTTCAGAGCATGATTTGCAAACTCTATCTGTACTGCAGAATCATCAAATGAACTTGTATTGAGTACTTGTTTACTTTCTAGCACCTTGACAACAGCTCGACTGTGTTTCTATCCCCCTTCAATGACAGACTGAGGGCTTGGGCAATTACTGGAGTCAATGACAGTCGACAGAAGCGGTCGTTGCACTCATATCAAAGGAAAAAGAGCACTGGCTATATTAAGTGTGAGATAGAGAGCAAGGTAATGATAGCATTCTTATCGTTATGTGTGTGTTAAATAAAGCTCACTCTACAAGCTGACAGCCATCTAGTCTCACTTCATGCATTTTTCAGTGCAGAGAAAGGTGTACAGAACAACAGTCTTCCTGTACTGTTCTGTGTTTTATTTCTCTCTGCTTGTTCAGCCCTCCTTTTTCCATTTCAATAATATATCAAGGGTGTGTGCAATTACATTCTATCCTGTGTGTGTGTGTGTGTTTGATTATGTGAATGAAAACACAACACACATGGTCTTCCTGTGTAATCCACAGAAAGGTAAACACAGTCAGTTGTGTGAATGTTTAACTGTATGTGGAAATGGGCGCGTTTGTGTGTCCTGCAAACTGAGCAGATACTGTAACCGACACGTCTTCCAAAACATTTGATATGTTTTTGTGCCGAACTGTAATGTAGCATTCACATTGATTGTTTTTGGCCCTGCCTGGACAAACATGCACATAAGGGAGTGATTTAAATGAAGAAAAAAAACGATTGTATTGATCACCCGAGGTAGAATTTCTTCTTCTGTCTTCCCTTATCACACAACCTCTTTAACGACAGTAGAGCGCGTACAGAGAGGTCAGGAACAGCTGCAGGACAGCAACTATGTAGAGGCTAAAACACTCACTATGTTTTAAAGCACAAAAAATCGAAAAAGGGAGATTGTGTGTTATGGTTCTCCTATCATCCCTACAATAAACAGCAATGAAGGGTGGAATTCAGGATGACGCAACCCCTCTACAAATCGTAGAGGGGTTGCGTCATTTTTTTTGCGTCCAAAAAAAAAAAACAGCATCAAAAATTCTGTTCCAGGCACTCATTTACAGAGTCTGAGTGATGCAAGCATCTACTGCTGCTGCGTGATCAACACTGACCTCCTTCAACAGCTGTCATATAACATACATACATTATGCTGCTCTTTCTTTTATCTGTCTCTGCTTGTCCTGCATATTCCAATTCATACCATCTAAACTGATTACCGAAGTTCATTTGTCCAATATGGACGTAGAGACCAAAGGACGAGATGACATTACACACACCAAACAGATAGTTCAGTGGAGTGGATCCGTTCAGTTGCAAACAAATTAAAGAGAGAGCTAATAGTGTAGCTATTATGGGTCTTTTA
>NW_023339651.1:16692320-16700370 GCF_004916995.1 Morone saxatilis
AACGGGATCCCTCAACCTCTGGTATAATAATGGTATTCATACATTTGGTATGAATGTGTTATTTTTCCAGTGTATTTAAAGTTTGAAGTTTAAAAGGGACAATGCACATTAATTAACAGACCATGGAACTTTACACCTGCATTGATTAACTGCAGCAGAAACAAGCTCGTAAAACACTGACATATCTTCAACTTTTAAGTCGATAAGGCAAACCACACTCATCTGGAATCATGTTTTTGCCATCTGGCATCTGGCAAATGTAAGTCCAATATTCACTCTGTATTAGCTCTGATTTTTGGTCTCCACTAACTCCCGGGCAAAATGTCTGCCTTTAACAAATATATCAAGTAGGTTTGTAATATTGTTATAAAAACACTGTATATAGCTGCTTTAAAGCTTTTTGTGCTATATTTATACATTATGTATTTTTGTCCTTAGCCTTCCCTTACCTCTGCTATATTTCATCGCTGTCCTTCCCCGTTCTTCACATTTTCACGTTTGCTCTAAGTATGTAATCTTCATGCTATTTCTTTTAAAGTTTTATACCAATGTCCTTTCAAGGATTTACATGAAGATTAATGAAAAGGATTCCTAGAAAACAGCCTCTGTCAATACAAAAGGCACAATAATAGCTGAACAAAAATGCTCCCCACAAAACAATATGAGTTTGAGTGACTCAGGTAAGCTTTTTGTGGGAAACAAAGGGATTATTCAGAGGATAAACCTTGACGTTTTGTCGTTTGCATTAATTTTTCTTTGTTTGTTTGGGTGCATTTTCCTCACGTAGTTTGCATCAGTGGTTGGCAGGAGCAGGAGCTTAAGCAGCAGAAGAAAGCAGGGAAAAAGTACAGCTGGAGGAGCAACAAGGAAGAGAAGACGGAGGAGAGAATCTTAATTACAGCCATAATCTTCATCTGCTGGCTGCATGTCATGCCCGCTATATTAAAGCTCTCGGCTCCGACACGTCGCAGGCTGATGAACGGACAGTATACTCGGTCAGGGAGCTGCAAGGCTTTACGCGCTCTCTCCATTTCTCCCTCCACATGGGGCGTCCTCTGCTTAACAGAACTCCAAACAAACCGCAGGGGGTGGAGGAAGGGAGGAGAGAAGAGGAGTGGAAAAGAGGAGCAAAGGGAAAGAATGGGAGCAAAGGAGAGAAAAAATGACCTGGGGAAGTAATAGAAGAGAAAAAAATAATATAGGAGATGAGAACAGAGGATGCGTGTTAGGGGAGAAGAGAGGATGAAGATATCAGAATTGGAGTGGAGAGGAGAAGCTGAGCAGAAATAGGAAAGGAGGGGACAGGTAGAACAGAAGAACAGAGGGGTAACAAGAGGAGGAAAAGAGAGGACAGTAGGTAATTGTAATAAGATGGAGAAAATAATACAACAATTGAGCACAGAAATTAGGCATGAAATAAAGAAATATACCAATATCAGAAGAAAAACAAATAGAGGAGAGCAGATGGGAAAAGAAAGAAAAAGAAGGGAAAGGGGAATAAGAGAAGACAAAAGAGAAGAGAACTAAGGGAGGAGAGACAAGAAGAGGACGAAGAAGAGAAAAGGAAACAATAAAGGAGGAAAGAAGAGGAGGGTGAGGAGAAGAGGAAAGAAGAAAAGAAGTGAGGTGAAAAGGAAGGATGAGGAAGGAGAGGGTAAAACAATCTGAGAATAGATGTAATATAAAAAATAATAGATGTAGATATTTTTATTTGACTTTTTTTTTAATGTAAAGTAACCAGATATATTAAATTAAATGAGTTGACTCACAGTTCAAACAAACAAGCTGTGTGTGCTCGTATATGAAATTAAAAATCATTCTAGCGGTAGGCCCTATAATAAAACACCTGTCAATCAACTTGAGAATGACAGAGGCAACGTTCCCCTTAAGTTACATTCTTTACCATTCACTACCATCACAGATCGAGCCTTTCGTTCTGATTTCATGCCAATAAAGATACTTTAATATAATAAATACAAGGTGTTGGTGCTGGGAGTTTTCTCCTCCACCAATCCCAATTCTAAAAAAGCCTTACTACACTCAGCCAGCAGGTGTCGCTGCAGAGCAACAGACTATTCCTTAGCTACAAAGGAGAAAACTAATGCAGGAAGAAAAACCTATCACACAGGTTGGTTTGTGTGTGGCAGCAGATCCAAAAGTTAAAGATGTCTGCTCTTTTCTGGCCGAGAATAGAGATTGCTTGTGTGAGATAGCCACCAATTGCTTCTGTCCACCACAAATTAACTCCATTTCCCAGAATGCATTGAGTGGTTAGAGGTCATTAGGACATGTGTAGTTCTCCACGGCAACTGGCGCTCTCTTTCACTGAAAAATAAGAACCTTGCACTCAATATTGTGCAATTTTCGTTATCTCCCAGACACACAGATAGGTGCTGGTGGCCTGCCAGCGGTCACTCGGTGTGTATGAGCGACGGCGACGCTGCTGGGAACCGGAATCCCGCTGGAAAGAAGCATCCCGTGCTGCTCGACTGCTGCGGAGGACTCAACAACGTCGATTATTCGAAGGTAAAACGCAAAACTGCTAAATACGGAGCTGTTCTGCATGTCTAACTTTCACATGAATCGGTGTAATTGCTCAGACAAGCCGCGAAGGTCCCGGTTTGACCGACTGAACTGTGAACCGGTCGGCTTCGTGGCTGAGCTGCCCACAGCCAAAAAACATCCGCTACAGCTGCCTTTTCAAAATAAAAGCACACCACAGTACACTAATGTTGACTCCAAGCAACACAATATAAAAGTAACTATTAAATGTTTATAGCAAATTAAGTCATAAAACAGTTAAAACAGCAACGAGGGTTGCAAGGGTATGTAATTTCTCACCATATCAGTACAACACAATTATTATGACAGTAGGTTACAATAACCCTTAAAAGAATGAAAAAATAATGTGGTTTTGAACACACACTTTATTATAATTTGACAAAATATTATGTTATGGATTTGCTGACAATAACAAAAAACTGAAGATAAGATAAAGATACCTTTATTAATCCCCCGTAGGAGAAATTCAAATTAATTTGAATTAATTTCAAACAGCATGCAACTCTGTCCAGAACCAGATACATCTTAACAAAAAGTGGCCGGACGGCAATGAAACAAATATAATAGGACTAATAAAGTGTACTCAGCAAAAATAAGTCCATCTGCTTATTATGAAAGTGCAGGCCCCAAAACTGTGACATAAAACACATAAAAGACCCAAAGCAAACTGAAAGCATTGGCCTAAATGACCTACTTTGTTGCTCTTCATCTCTGGCGTCAATAGGCATAAGCTGGAAAACCACAGAGAACAGCCCAGCGTGTGACAGAGAAGGAATATCAGTCTATGCTGCTCCACCTCATCAGTCATTAGTATTTATTTTAATGCGCTATGCTTCGCCTCTTAAAAGCCTCAGTTTTTCCGTTCACAATAAAAATATTGTATGACAGGCTGTTACTGTGTTTGTTTGTGCTGTGTTGAAATTGAAAAAAGAACTTGAAATATTGCAAAAACGTTTCTGTGGATAAAATTTGTGCAGAATTTGGATGGAAACCTGGCTAATGTTTCTATTCCTGTGCAGATATTCTGACGATATTTAACACCTTTTTACAACTAGCTAGAGAGTAGTAGACGGTATTATAGACCACACTTTTAAGCCTCCATCTTTCAATTATATTGTGTTTTTATGAAAAAAATAACAAATTATTTAAATTTTTTCACGTTTGTTTCTTTCAGATGGACTTAACGTTCATGGAAGAAGTCTTAAAACACATCAACTTTAATGACTCCAGCTTTTGTATTGCTGTGATCGCCATCATTTTCAACCCTCTCTTCTGGAATGTGGTAAGAATTACTGTAGACCATACTGTAGATATTGTAGCAACTAAAAAAAATCTCTGCTTTGATCGATTTTGTTTAATTGGCTGAAAGTAAAAATTTTCTATGAACCCAATCGGATTTTGCGCTGTATTGTGTTTGAAAAGTATAAGCAGCATTTGCTACCCAAGTTTGGTGCTTTCATTTCATCAGCAGTCTGACTCTGCAACATTTTCAATTCAATTAAGAATCTTTCTCCGTATGGTGACCACAAACAATAGCTAAACTCCTGGTTTTGTTCGTGGCTGCCAGTAATCATAACAAGCTGATCAGTGAATCAATGTTTATGCTTATCAACTCAAGATATGTTATGAATCCCTGCCAGTGGTATCTTTGACTTGGCCAGGTGAACACAACTGATTTATGGGTGGGAAGCCAGTGAGGGAGCTTTCTGCACTGCTGACTCTTACTGGTTGTTTGAGGCACCTGGTGGATAGGGGAAGGTTCAGGGGGAAAGTATGAACTTCCGCATGACTTTTGCCATCCTTCTGAAGCCCTATTCTTTTAGGGGCATAGGGCACAACAAAAATGACACCCAGACAATACTTATGCCAATAACTCGGTTAACGCAGTGGAAGAAACCAACTGGGGACTTCAGTGTTCCCAGCAATAGCCTTGAATATTGTGTATCTGTCTACAGATAGGCTGTCATTGACTCCTGATCTGTCTTTGTCAAATCAAGGCAAACTGTCCCAACAGTGTCCCTGAGGGTTATATTTCACAGACAAGATGGCTACGTAAATTTCATGATTTGATCTCGGATATCTTAATTGTTTTGGATCATCATTACGGAATTAAGTCTGATTATAATTAATATCTAGTAGACTATACATTACATAATATTGCATCTGAGTATCAGGCCATGAATGATGTTGGTGTTCGGGTGTGTTGATTGCAGTGCACTCCTAGAGAATCCTTTTCACAACAACACAGAAAGAAAATGCTGTCTTTTGTTTTCAGTCAGTCAAGTGCTATGCAGGCTTGCATTAGTCATATATTTCAAGTCACATATTCCTCAGCAATGGGGTTCATTAAATGAATGAATGAATGAATGAATCATGCCAACACTCCAGTCTATAAGAAAAATCCTGAATAAGATTAACACTTCACAAGAGGTTACTGCAATTTAATATTTCTCATGTTCTCACTTGAACCAATGGCCACTGCAGCAAGGCCTCCGTACATGGGGTGCCAGCTCCACCAGATCATGATGTACCTATAGGTTATAGAGATCTCTTCTATCCATCCATTATCTATAATGATGTCCAGATTTAATACAATTGCTAGCCTGTAGGATTATTGTCTAAAATTGCTTTTGAAATTAGTGTCACTGCTTCGACAGGTGCATGTGTTTCATTTACAGAATGACATTAAACTAACCTTTCGTGGTGACTCATTCGACCATCAGCCCAGCACAGCCCAGCAGGATGCATGTTCATCACACAGTAGCTCTCTCCTTACAAAAGAGAAGCCAATTATTTGCATTACATTAAATGCTGCTGAGGTGCTCTTGGTAATAAAAGATGAAAAAGATGTTTTCATCTCATCTGTTGAAGCTACAGTGCTGTATTCTTACAAGTTAGGGTTACCGGGGGTGGTGTTTCATTTGATTTTATTAACCTACCATCTGTTAAAGGGTGAAGACAGAAACAGACACACATAGGTGATGGATGTCTTAATGCTATCCCATATTTCTGATCATGTCTGTCAATTGGGCTCAGACAGCTGCTGATGGGATTTTGAGAAGACCTATATCTCATTAAGGTGCTAACTTCTTCCTGTACACCTGGTCTAACAAACATGTTCATTTATGACACAACATTTTGATAAAAGTGGTAAAGTACGTTTTATTCGTATCATGTGTTGCAGGTCACACTGTCACTGCCTTGTTTCATGGGACTGTGTGCAGTATGTGCTGTGCCGGTACCTTGCTGCTGATAATGCTGAAGGTTTGGCATGTTAGTGCTGAGGTTGATGAGCACAACAAGTTTAATCTTGAATGAAAAAGGATCACTTCTGCCTCCTCAACTGCAAACTTTGTCTTCTGTTCATCGATGAGGAGGTTGTGTAGACTTTGTTTATCAGAGCTTTTTACAAAAAACGTGAGACTGAACCAAAACAGTTGAGGAGCCGTAAAACCAAAACTTAGCTAAGAGATGCAAAAAATGCTCCGTAAACCTAAGGGGAGCTGCAGAGTCGGGTGTTAACTCTCTGTGGGTTTGTCACTACGAATGATGTAGAATAAAAATTAGTGCAACTTTAAACTTCCATCAACAGAAACAAGCTGCAAATACAGCACTAACATAGTATCACCTTTTAAAGCTGTCAGGCTGTCAAAAAAAAAAAAAAATTCAGAAAATTTGAAAGAAAAGTTAAAGTCTAAATCCTACACACTGTTCTTTTAGGTCCAATGATCACTGTCCTTTTGGGTCTGTTTGGTCTCCACCAACTCATGATGTAATATCTTTTTACATTTTAGACCAAGCTATCAATCAGTCAATCTGGAAAGTAATCATCAGATTGATCAATAAGGAAAATAACTGTTAGTTGCAGCCGTAGTGCCTACATTTTCAAGACCATTGGAAAATCAGCACTTTTGTGTGATAATGTATTCCAGAAACTTGAGAATTTATGATGCTGAGTTGTGTCTCATGAGGACAGTGCTTTAATTTGAAAGTTATACCTACACACCGCTTAAATGGCTCTTTTAATGAGGAAGTGGCATGTATATCTACATCACTGATTAGTTTATAGCGCTGTCTAATCCTTTCAGTGATGTTTTCCACCTACGCTCCCCTCCCTTCCCCGATCTGAGGGGCGAGTGAGGAGGAAGCTTCACTTCTTCCTTCAATAGCTACAGGTAGCAGTGTGAGGTGCATGCTGCCCTGTTAGTCTCATACTTGTAACAAGAGATGGTTAATGAGCATGGAAGCTGTGGGACGTTGTGACCACAAGAGTCTGAGCTGAACTGGAGATGCCTCGCAGTATGAGATGACCCAGCAGGCTGACCTATTAATTAACTTGTGGTTATGGAGCTCGGTTAGGAGGCTGCATTTATATTAGGTCACATTGTGTTCCAGGGGGGTTTTAGTACAAGTGTTTCTACTTTCTTTTAATGCTCAGTCCCAGGGAGCTCAGAGGTCAGAGTGGTCAGCTCATCAAGTACTGGGAATTTAATAGTTTGGCAGTCTTTCCCAAACCGGATTTTATGACCCCTGCTACTTTAATAATTACATTTCTTTGCTACTGAATGCTTTGTTAATGACTGACAGAGATTTCTGAGATTATTTAGGGAGAAGCCGTCAATCACCACTATGCTGTTAAAGGCTCTGAAAGCACAAAATGTTGACACACCGATGTTCACTTGAACTCACCCTCTCAGATGAGGTGGTTGTGCGTCTCGCTGCGGTGTTAAGTCAGCGGGAGTACAGTCAAGAGTGAGCATCTCATCTTATCAGTATGACCCAGACTGGGACTTCGTACATGCTTGCAAAGGGAACCATAAGTTTCATGGTCAGCCAGCTGTTCAACAGCTGGCAGATCTATGGAGAGCCTGTCACAGTTGAATGGGTCAACCACCTAGTCAAATCCAGCTCACTTGCTTACAGTACAACAAAATGCTTCATGGAAGTCAAAGTATTTATTTTGAACATGTCTTTGTTTCCTTTCCTTTTAAAAATCTAACTTTTTTAAAATTAACTTGATTTAAATTAACTTAATATTTACTTATATATATCTAATTCTGTTTTCATTGCCTCATTTGCATGTCAGGCAACCCCACACAGTGGAAAACACCACCTTTTTTATATATAAGCACACAATGTCAGGAGGTGGGAAGAAATTCTGTGGAAAATGTTAACTGAATGTTAAAACATTTTTTTTTCTTGTGAGACTAATAAAAAAGGGTTCAAGAGGGACCAGTCTGAAGGAAGCAATTTGTTGAATGCTGTGTGGTTTGATCTCTCAAAGAAACAACTCAACTAGTACCAATGAGGAAGCCTCTTCATGTGTTCATGTGTTCAAAAGCACTATATGTACCATTACATAACAGGGAAAGGGACTCCTCACCTGCTCTTTAATAGAGGTAGAGTTTGCATTTGCACTGAACACAATGTTCCTACTAAGACACACAGCAAGGCCTGTTCCTTGAATTTGTTGTGTGTGTGTGTGTGT
>NW_023339651.1:16700470-16705058 GCF_004916995.1 Morone saxatilis
GCTTCACACTGGACCAGCAACGTATCCGAACCATGGCTCTTCGTTTCCTTTCTGTTAAAAAGTCTAACTGTTCTTTAAATTTACGACTTGCATCTCAACAGTTCACTAATATTTACTGAGTATACGGCCATCCTACGAGTTCCTGCTTTGGCGACTCTGCCGCTCATTTGCATGTCAGGAAACCCCACACAGTGAGAACGACACCACCACGCTTGGCTTTGTTATCATAGCACCCACCGCCACACAATGTCCAGCGAGGCGTGGGGCAGAAACGTGTCCTGGGAAAATCCGTCCTACTGCAATGTTACAACCACCTCTCTTTCTTGCTTCCTGATTGAGACTAATACCAAAAGGGCTGTTCGAGACAGGACCCAGGGTCTGAAGGCACCGCACTCCTTGTCTGCAGATGCTGTGTGGGTTTGACTCTCTCAACACGTGAAAGACAACTCAACTATCACACGAATGAGGCAGCAGGCCTCTTCACAATGTGGTCATGTCGTTGCAACCAACGACACTATAAGCATCAGCCCATCTACAGTAAACCAGGGAACACGCGGCACTCCTCAACCTCCTCGTCTACAATGACGGAGGGTAGCGGAAGTTTGCATTTTGCACTGAACCACGTACATGGTTCACTGACTCAAGACACCAGCAGCAGAGGGACTGGTCCTTGAGATTTGTTTCGGTGTGTGGTGGCTGTGTGTGTGGTGTGTCCGTGTGTGCTGGCGTGCTGTGGTGTGTGTGTGTGTGTGTGTGTATGTGGGGCACAGATCAGGACGTACCAGTCCCTAACTACCACAGCTTAACCTTTTATATTTTCACACTGACATAACCGCTGTCAATGAATGAAACACTGATCACACGCAGACACACAGATAGACATGAGGCCTGCTGGTTTAAGCCATGCCTTATAGGAAAATGTCAAATGTGATTTATGAGAAGAAACAAAGAAGAAAAGTTTGATTATTTATTTGCATGGAAGAGGCATGTCAGCAAGTGATATCTCTCTTTTGTGATTTGGCATTGGTCAATGACACATGGACACATGGCCTACAGCCGGAAAGCAGAACACTGAAGTGTTGCCATTCCTGCTGTCAGGCACTGGGAACTGTCTTGGAACTTTGGAGAGTCTTAGAATCTCTGCAGGCTTTGTTGACCTCAGCAACACCTACAGAGTGGACTATTTATTGTGTGCATGTGTGTGTCCGTGCGTGTATAGGTGGCCTACTTAGTGACTTAACTACAGACAGACTAGAGTCACTGAAAGCCTCTGGAAAGTGTCATACATTGGACATATATTGGAAACATACATCCTGGGAGCAACAATAGTAGGAATGTAATAGAATTTCAATGACGCAAAGCAGATAAGTCACTGCATTAGACCAGGCATCCAAATGTTGAGTGTGTGTGGAAAAAATAGTATGTCAGTAAATCACAGATTTTGCTATTTCAGCTACTACTGCTATAACGGCTTACATTTTCCCAGCATAAATAAAAATAAAAATATAGATTACATGAGGTTTCTTGACCCCGAAAAATAATTCAGAGATGGTGAAAGAACCTTTTTCAGCCCTGACTAGCGCTTACATTCTCTCAGCCCCAAAAACCAATAAGATGGACTATATGTAACCTGAGAGGTGATTTTAGTTGCACAGTGCGATATTATTAAGTGGTATTCTTGGGTGCAAAACAAATAATTAAATAAATAAAAAATGGTAAGTGAAATGCTTGCTGTCCATTAACTAGTAGTAGTAGTTAAGTACTAGTATCTAGTATATTATATGGTTGACATCAGTTCCCGTGTGCCAAAAAGATATCCCATCACTGATCACAGACATGTGTGCTAGAGTCGGACGGACTAGGCAGTCACATGCACCAATGATGGGCACTTCTTCAGCCCGAACACATTACCCATGTTGAAAATAAGTTAATATGTGCTCCTACAAATGTTTCGTAACAGTTGTCCTGTCATCTTGCCTGTGCACCTCTTCTACTCGTGCTCTTTATTTCCTTGTTTTTCTCACTTAAATTGTGTGTCATTTTACCCTACTTGCTCCCCGCTGTTTTTTTTTCTTTCAGTCTGTCCTGCTGCTCTCGGCAACAAAGGTTTCGTCACAGGGATGGTTAGTGAGTCACACAGTAGTAATTTTCTCTTATTTCCTGACAAGGCCTTCATCTCTCCTCCTGCCACTCCCCAATGATGCCCAGGTATTTTTTATCCTACATATGTTTCATCCTTAGTCTCTTTCCCTCTCTCTGTCCTTGCTGATTGGCCAGTTCTAAATTGTATTAAAAATTACGATTTTGTCAGTTCAGTCAAGTGTGTTCATTCTAATCTAATCTAAGTGACTTCAAAAGCACATCTAAAATGATCTTTGTGTTCAGGTTTGGCTGTTTTGTAAAAAGAATGAACTCAAAAAGGTTGTGCGGAGAAGTTTATGTTCCTAAAATATAATAAAGTAATTATATATAGTATAATTATAAACTTGTTCTTGGTATCAGATTCAGGTGTCATACTGGCACCAGTATCAAAAAATTTGAAAAGATACACACTCTATGTATCACCAACGATAATGCCAAAATCAAGATTTTCTGCTTCTTGTGTTGTCTGCTCCTTTTCTTCGTCTGACCTTCCTCTGCTTACTTGGAGGCCGTTAAGTGAGTTTGCAGTATGCACAATATCCATTTCCAAGCACATCACTCTGCAGTGTTTTGTGGATGGGGAGGCAGATTTTTTAGCTTCAGTTTCTAACTCACTGTAAAATAATTACAAACTCGGGGTCTGACTATTCTGCATGACAACCTTGTGATAAGTTTATCAGGGACCGCATTTTCATTTTGCTTTTGTAACTGAAAGTCTTTATCTCAATGATTACTTGTGACTATCACCCTAAATTATCAGCTGGTTACATAAACCTCTTTCTGTGTGGAGAGGTTTGGACTGTGAAGCTCCACTTCTTGCAGTCGTAAAAAGTGTTTTGGAAAACTACTCCCTTGCTTTATTTTCAATTCAGAGAAAGAGTTGGCCTATACTGTGTCCCTACTTAAAAGTTAAAATCATAACAATTCCAAATTTCCCATTGTCCGTGGCAGCTGCAACCCCAAAAACAAAAACATAAACTGTTTCTTAGGACCATTTTATCAGCTAGAACTTTCTTTCTGGAACTTTTATGCTGCTTCTGCACCCTAACAGCACCCTGTTTTTGACATCTAGTAGTGCTACAGAGTAGATCGGGTCCCATTTTGTGAATAACCCGTAACATAAGCTATAATTATGTAGTCTTAGAAAAGTGGCAGAATTAGACACATTTTCCGTTGCATACTCACTGCACTCTACTGAAGCCCTCACTTTCTTATTGAGAGTAAACTAAAAGCACTCAGCAGAAAGGAAAGGTCAGTGGCACATATATTTAAAAATATTTTTTCTATTAAATTTCATTTGCATCTTTCATCATATAGACTCATGTGAATCAGTTGCTCGGGCAACTGGAAGCAGTATTCCTGCACTCAGGGACTGGAGAGCTAACAGTAACAGATGTGGTAAAGAAGATGAAAACTGCAGGTCACGGACATCTTTGCTGGGTGATACTGGTACTGGTTTTTGAGGACGATGCCCTGTTCAGATTTAATTTTCTCCTTTCTCTGGACAGCAACAGGTTGCTCTAGTCCCAACCTCTCAAGATGTCTTAAACTCAAGTCAAATCTCCTCTTATATAAATGACATTAGATCGGGTCTGGGGCTGCATTAGATAGATGTCATGCTGACACTGAGGCGCTGGGAAGAAAGTGGTCAGCCTGTTCTTTCTTGTTTTATCTCACTGCCTTAGGCTGCCATCTCAGCTGGAATCACGTGGACATGACATCAGGCTTTTTAGATAACAGGATGTGGGAACCAGCTCTGTACCAGGAAGATTGCTGTGCAAGCTATATTCTGCAGACCTTCAAAGTAATGCTCCCACCCAACACTAGTGGTTTGGTAGAAGTGCATTGTAAAGTCTAGTTTTAAACCAATGAAAGGGTTTTTAGAGATGGACTGCAAAATGAAGAGCTTGATATACTTGATATACGTTTTCTTGCTTTGACCAGTGATTCCTAACCAAGGTACCTGTACCCCAGGGGCCAGATGCTCTATGTATATTTATGTTTAATCTGTGTACACCCGAAACAGGAAACATGCATACACAGTCTTTTCATTGGATTTATAAAACCTCAAGATCAAGTATTTATTTGATTGTTTATATAAATATTGATATCATTATAATTATTATAATGCAGTGACAAACATATTTACTCAAGATAGAAAAAAATTAAAGCTTTTATAAAGGTTTTTAACATTTGAAACAGGTAAGGAGGTTAAGGAGCAACATCATCATTCATTTGGAGTCATGTCTGTGTCTATCTGGTTAATCTAAATCCAATATTTGCTCTTTCTTTGCCTCTATTTTTGGTCTCCACCAACTTTTGAGGGCTCTTCAGCTGCTAAAAGTTGTCACATGTTGTCACTATGTTCAGCAGCTAGTCCCTAACTGTGTGCCCAGTTACTCACTAATGGAGAAATGGTTGAATTTGTTAACTCAAGGACCAGTGT
>NW_023339651.1:16705226-16706912 GCF_004916995.1 Morone saxatilis
GCTACTGTAGAAACATGTTGGTTCAACATGTAGATAAAAACACTTCATTCTAAGGTAAGGAAGAACGTAATGATTCTTATATTCAAATGATTATACACGAAAACATACCTATGAAAGAAAAATGGCGCCCCTGTGTTTGGCTTGCCGTCTCCCTCTGCTGAGAGTGTTACTACTGCTTCTTCTTGTATGCTGCTGTCTGTTGTACGAGTTGTTCAGACCGCGCAGGGTGATCGATCGCCTGAGCAGTTATTAATAGTCGTGAGTCCTGAAAAACTTGCCCAAGTTGCGGCTGTGCTGGACACTCAAAAGAGGCTTCCGCCGCATCTACGGTCTTTCCTGCTGGTTACCTCCTAACAGTCGCCGCGGAAACGCGGAAAGCGAGGGGAGTCGTCATTAACTGAAAATGTCTCTGCTTCCTCCCTCACGATCCCTGTCGTCTACAAGCCGGATCCTTCACCAGACTACAGTGGCTACGATTTGGCGGAGTTCCATGGAGTACAGATATCGGTGGCTCCGGCCAGTTCTTCGAGACACTGGGGTTGCTGCTCCTGTGCTGTCGGCCAGTGCGGATCTCCCCAGCGGGGCCTGTGTGCCGGGAAATCTCGCTCACTCCAGGTCGCTTCTCTCGCCAGACTGACCGATGCTCAGTTCACACGGCCCTGATAAATACCAGATCTCTACAAATAAGACATTTATTTTAAATGACTTTTTTACAAACATGATCTGGATTTCCTCCTGTTGACAGAGACCTGGTTGAAACCAGGTGAGTAACAGCGCTTTTCGGAGCTCGTCCCTCCCGGCTGTTCCTTCTTCAGCACCCCGCGAGCTGCTGGCTCGCTGTGCGGTCTGGCTGCTATATTTAAGGAGAACTTCAGATGCGGACGCATAGCCGCTAATAATTACTCCAGCTTCGAACTTGCCCATCAACTTACCGCCGTATGCTGTGTTGCCACAGTTTTATCGCCCACCTAGATTTTAATAAGCACTTTCTTCAAGAGTTCTCTGGAGTTTTTGTCTGAGTTTTATCCAAAGTGACTAAAACTGTTGATTTTGTGGAGACTTTAGATATTCATGTTTGTTGTGCAAGCAAATCAACTGGCCAACAAATTCAAAGGCGCTTTTAGCTTTTTTGATCCTCACTCAATCTGTTAATGCAACAAACCATGAGTATGGCACACTCTTGACCTTGTCATTTCTCATGGGCTTTCAGTTTCCTCAGAGAAATAGTCGACACTGCTATCTCGGATCACCTCCTGTTGTTTTCGACTTTGCTGCCCCCCACCTGCCATAAGCAGTTTCCGCCCAGCTCGCAGGATGCGAATCTTTTACTCATCAACGGCTGGGAGGTTTGCTGCTGCCTTCAGAAACTCTCAGCTGCCTGATGACTGTGGGCTGGTTCCTCCCCTTTGTCCAGACAGCCTGAGAGCTGTTAGCTATAATGGAGGACAAATATTTGGACTTGGCTTCCTTTAGAGCTCTCTGGTAGGCAGCCAAACTGTCCTTTAACCAGCCCAGGGATACATGCAGTTTATCCTTTTTCCACCGCCGTTCAGCCTGTCTGCATTGTTGTCTGAGCAGACGGGTATGGTCATTCAGCCAGGGATCTGACTTAGTTTTGGTAGTTTTTGCCGAAAAGGGGCAACAGAGTCAAGAATCGCAAGACATGTAGAATGGAAAGTGGAGAGT
>NW_023339651.1:16706937-16709136 GCF_004916995.1 Morone saxatilis
AAATGTTACACACTGGAACTTTAGTATGGACAAATAGCTGAAACATTCAGCTTCCACTTACAAACATTCACAGCTCAATTGTATAAAAAAATCATTGTAACAATATCCTCTTGTATTAGTGTTATGTAACACCCTGTTTAAATCAATTCACATTGATATATTTGAACAGGTGGTGTAGACGAAGGGGTACTGAGTTCATCTGACAGGGCTGTGAGGTACAGCATGCATGTTGGGAGCCAATGCTTTAGAGAACGTCAAGAACTTTTTGAGTTAGGCGGACTGCACCCCTGAAGATCTTGGATGACTTTAATCTTTAATCAATCTCTCTCTGCTTTCAAGCCCTAATCACAGCTGAGACTCTAGCCAAATGTTTGCAATTACAGAAAAAAACTCAAAAGCAGCACCCCATGAAATTGCATGTGAAGAGGCAGCAGATTAGATGCTAGCTTACACGCAGACACAAGTGTCCATACAGAGCCCCTGTGATACAGGACTCCCATGTTGTGCTCCATCTCTCAGGGGCCTTATTTTGGGCCCGAGGGGCACTGATTCGGCTTTGGGCAGAACAATAACGTCTGAATGAGTCATCAGCCTTTAGACGGGCAGAAGAAGGGGCTTGAGGGAGGGAGACAGAAAGAGAAAGAGAGAGGGAGAGGTGTTCAATTTCATCAGGAGTGCCTCCAGAAATTTCAGAGGAGAGGAAGATGAAATAAGAAAACCTCCAAAGCCAAAGGGAATATAAAAAGCGAACAAAGGAGAAAGTGCAACGTGATGTCAGTGTGACCGACAGCATATCTCTGATCATTTGCACACTCTAAATGCTGGAAAAAGAAGAGAATTAATGCAAACTGTGAAACGAGGATCCTCACGTGGCTCATGCCTCGCTTTTAACTGATGACTAATAATAAATACATTTGAAAAAATAGATTCACTTCAAAAGTACAGAGTAAAGGGCAAAAATACAAAAGTCATGTGAGGGTAAGAGTAAAAGGCAGCGTGAGTTGCCTTTGCTCATAAGATGCGTTGGTTTTTTCATTGGCCTGTCACCTCTCCACCTTGAAATACAACTCGTGTTTGGAAAGCTATTATTTAAAGTGCCTGAGAACCTTATTTCTTTCGGTTCAAGAACTTTATTCCAAAACTAAAGAGAATTGTCACCTGCTGCTACATTTCTTGTGTGAATGTGCAGAAAAAAGTTTAGAATATATTACTATTGAAAGTATCTTAGATAATAAGGATTATCTTGAGACTTAGATTGCTGACATGTGCATGCATGCACAAATGAAGATATATGTATAATGATGCATATCATACATACAAAAGATGTTCTTTTTTAGTGAAATCCGTCAATTTACATGTCATGGCAAAATGAAATTCAACAATCAGCATTCAGTCAGATTATTTTTATGGTCTGACGCACAAGTGTTGCGCACTTGGAAGCATAAAGTCTTTGTTATAGAGCACAAACTTGATGGCATTTATATTTAGGATGATTATTAGCTGAGGACTCTGCATTAGTGTCAGAGTTCGGTTGAATGCTGCTGCTGCTGTGGGTGTGCGTGTACTTCTATCCTTCCCAAGAGCCAGCTGTACCTTTTAGACCTCAAGTGACAACATTTTTGTGAAGTCAGTTTCAGATGTACCGTATAGTAAGACAGTTGTGTCTTAATTTGGATATCTTATTCCAATTCTCAGCACTATCATTACTCCAGACTGTGAATAACCGTCCCCTAAGCTGCTCCCCTTAAGCACTGCTACTACGGCTGTCAAGCTTTCCAATTTAGCAGATTTACAACTCAAATTTCATGGCAAGTTTTAAAACAGCAGGGTCCAGATGTTTAGACCATGCGCACACACAAAGTGTGCTTACTCCACTTTCCACGCAGGTATCTAAATGTATAAAACTCCATAGGTGGTGAGTGTGCGTACTGGTACACATCTTTAACACCATGCGTGCCCAATGTAGTGTTTGAGTCTTACTGAGTAATGTTGGTAAAAATAATTGTGTGAATGTGGACAATTTATTTAGAGCTTCATTCATTCACTGCACTGTGCTAACATAGTAACATAGGGATGTGTGTGTGTGTTATTAACAACCTTCTTTGACAAACCTTAACTTCTTTCTATCGAGTAAATATGTTTGTCACTGCATTATAATTATGATAACTTATTCTTTATATAAATAATCAAATAAATACA
>NW_023339651.1:16709236-16714238 GCF_004916995.1 Morone saxatilis
GGAGGAGAATTTTAAATTCTATTCTAAATTTTACAGGGAGCCAATGCAGAGAAGCTAGAACAGGAGAGATGTGATCTCTTTTCCTAGTTCTTGTCAGTGTTTCATATTTTAATATATTATACCTCTTATATATCTATATATATCACACGTATGGATTTAATGTATTTCATATCAGTATTACTGCATAATACTACATACATATACAAGAATGCACAGCCAAGGTTAACAGGTGTTGGGCTCAGTTGTGCAGGTCCTGGCACTAAATAAAGACCATCTGGGATGACGGGCAATGGCTTTTCAATTTCCGGATGAGAAAAGACACCGTGGTTATCTTTTTGTGCAGGCTCTCCACAACCATGGAATACTGTTATGTTTCTCCCATCTCAGGTGCTGACTGCTGACCGGTGAAATAAGTCACAATCCTGCAACTGCAGGTAATGTGTTGGTACGGTGGTACTGTTAATATGTTGGTACGTTAGTGTGCCAACGACTGGTGAGTGTCTTAATGCAGGGCTTCAGTGACAAGTGGAGGTTTTTACCTACTGAAGGGATGTTTCAGTAACAGTATTGCTCCTTCACACATACCTGCTGATTATTATTGTCACTCTGCAAGGAGTTGTAGACAATAAAATGACATTTTGAGCTGTGAATACCTTAAAGGCTGGTAAAAAATAGTAGTTACCTGTATGTAACTCCAGTTCTGTGAGTAGGATATAGCCCTCTACTGGGCTTTGCTATTAGTATAGACTTATAAGGGTCCACTAAAACAACTGAGAAAAAAAAACTTTGCACTGACTGTCCAATCTGGGTGTAGTGTCCTCCCCCTATAAAGCCCCAGTGCATGCAATGCTTGACTTCCTTTAAAACTCAGCAACAACAACCAGGACCAACTTGGCCTTGTGCTTTGCGTGAATCTACATAACCTATTGGTTAAGCTATTGTTCAGAACCAAAAGCCGTAGGGATGAGATGTACTCCCAGCTGGGGATAAAATCATATTAGTCCGAACCCTGCATAAAAAAAGAAATGACAGCATTCCAGTGACCAAGTACTACCGGCCTGAGGGTGTCTTCAAAAGCACCTCAGTCTGCTTCAGATGAGGTCATCCCAGATAGTGCGCCAAGACAGGTCCCTGAGACATGACTGCAGAAAAGTGAAAAGTGGAAGACCAGTAGGTGACCAGACAGATGTCCTCCACTGAGACACTCCTGGAAAGCACCAGACGTGATGCCCCTTGTAGAGTGGGCCCTCAGGCCCACCAGAAAAGTGCAAACTCATAGCTCCTGTGGATTGCATCACAAACCCACTAAGCAAGTCGCTGCACAGACAGAGGGCCCCTCTGAGTCAGACTGCCTCTGGCAGAGGAACAGCGGGTGGGACTTCCTGAAAGCCTTAGCCTCTGTGCTTCACATAACAGCAGAGAGTACAGACACAAGGTGTGCATGTGCTACTCCTCTTCGTCAGCATAAACCAAAAGGACAAGGGAATACGAGGAGACAGACAAGAGCATGTCACAAAGCAAGGCAGTGTCCTACTTGTGCCTGTTTGTCTGTGTGTGTGTGAGGACGCTCTTGTCTGAGAATGTGTGTGTGTGTGTTAGAAAAATAATTTTCACACAGCTTTATTAACTCATGTGGGTTTTGCATGAGTCGGTTCCCATTCTCAGACATGCACATACAGCAAGCGGACCAATCACAGTTGTTGCAGTCTGCATCGCTGTGGGAGATGCACTGCAGGTTACGGTGTAGAGTAGACATAACACTATAGAGTGAGAAGCGTTATATTCATAATCTGCAACAGAGCTCTAAATTTATGCTCATACTGGCACAAAAACTAAAAGTCATTATCAGTGGCTTCATTACATTTGAACAATACCCACACAATATATATTCAGAGACACCCCAAGGTTAACAGTGACAGGGATTAAAAACATGAACTTGCTGGCTGTGCTGACAGAGAATGATAAATCACTAACAAAAATCGAACATTCTCAGTCTTGTATGTGTGTAAGCTGATATAATTACTGACATCATTATCCACTCCCCACCCATTATTAATGTTTGTGTGTGCGGATTTGTATGTTCATGTGTGTATCACACCCTTTTGAAAGTATTAAGTGAAAGGATCATTTGAACAGTCTCATCTTTCAGCTGCTGTCTTGTCCAACAGGCCGAGCTGCCTGAAAGCTGATCTGAATCTCAGCGTCAGTGTGAAAACAGTCAGCGTGGGAAAGACGAGACACAGAGGAAGATTAAGTGTGTCTGTAGGGTTGGACGGAGAGGAACAGGAACAGGTCTGCTATATTGCATTATCTGTTTGTGGTTTCACTCTCAGGCCACACGCACACGGACATAGATACATATATATGCATGCATGCATAATACAACAGGCTTGTTCAGAAGCTATGGCTTTGTGACACTCAGACCAGTGTCACCCAATGTTTGAGACCGTTTAACTTGCATGCACGTTGAAATATTGCATCACTGATGTATTTTAAGCTTGCACAATTTCTGCAAGGGTTGTTTCAGAGGATTGTTTTAAGTTTTCAGGATTAGGCTGGCAGTATTTAAGATTGTTGTCACTGTCATCAAATCCAATGAAAAGACCCAAACTAACAATGTCTTAGACCCTGTTTACACCTGCCATTAAAATGCATCTTGGGGGATCAGATCACAAGTGGGCAGCTCTAAGTACAGACTGTGTGCACCCAAGACACATTGAGGATGCATTGAGATCCTATCACTCAAACCATATTAGGAGGTGGTCTGCACCACATTGTGTGACATTCTTTCACACGCAGTGTGGCCTCTCCGTAAGTAAGTACTTATTCATGTGCCAACCAGTGCCTGAAATTGGCCGGAACTCATTGGTACTGAGTACCGGCACTTCTGATTTTTGTCCCCATAAGTACCCTTACTTTTTATTGAGTATGGCCGTACCCACCACTGAGGTCCGGACCTCTGTATTTTATAAGAGGGGTATACAATAAAAGTAAAATAATTCCCTAAAAAATACTTTGATGCTTTGATGCAGGCCCTCTATGCCCCCTACCAAGTTCAGATTTTGGACCTCAGTATTTCTAAAACCCTGCGTACAATGCTGGTGTGGTACCCTTAAACGCCCATGTAATGCTTCTCTGAGTAAACACATAGCTAGCATAATGCTAAGAAAACAGCACTCAAAATGTCCTTGTTAAAATATATTAAAACTGCAAAGGAATTAGGGTTGAGCTTGTGTTTAGGGTTATGGTTGTGCTGAATTACGATACTGGCACAGTAAACAACAGGCAAAATGGATTTTTGTGGATGGAGTACACAGACAGTACACGCTGTCTGATGTCCTCCAGCTGCTCTACCTCAACTCTCAGTGATTTAAGACATTTCCTGATGGACAGATAGAAATTACTAGCAACAAGTAAAGCAAGCTAACTGCTACTAAGTAGCATCGATTCGCTAGTTAGCTCAGTTAGCCATGTAGCTAACAGGCCTATAAATACTATCTCACTCTGCCCTGACTGGGAGCTCGGAGCACTAGGGAATGTTGGAACTGAGCTAACGGCAGCTATGTCCCCCAGTGCAACAGTGTGGCTCACTGATGGTTTATGGACAACAATGGAGCTCTATGGCACTTTTAATACAACATAATAACTTCATTGTTGGTTTGAGACTGAGATTAGTTGACTATGAGAAAAAGATTATCACCAGACTTAACCTAAAAACTTTAACCAAGCTCTAACAATCATCCCTTTTTATGTGAGTTTTACAGCAGTTGTTGCATATCACTAAGATTATAGCACTTTTTTACACCTAATGATTGTTAGCCACAAGACCAGAGATAAAACATTAGCAGAGTGAGGGTGAATTGAAAAGAGGAAACCAATGAGAGATAGAATCATTCATTTAGAGTGAAGCAGTGTTGACGATTTTACTAATTTAGTGTATGATATACAGAATTACAGTCTCTGCGGCATTGCAGCAGGGCTTTGACCTGTTCTAAGAGTAGAAAATGTCACTCAAAATATTATACAAAATATTGGAAAATAACTCATTATTTTTCAATATTTTGTTGAACATGTTGAATTTAATATATCACAGTAAGTGACCCTTGTTTTAAGCTAACATAAGGTTAAGTAACTGTCTTGATATGAAGCTAAATAAGTAATATAACAACATGATGCTGAAAATTATAATCAGTATCAGTCCTTTTATACATTTCTATAAGATTCGAGCAAAATTTCTATTGTTCATTGTCGTGTTTAATTTACAAGATTATGCATTTGTGCTTTTATTTTCAGTTGGACAAAAGTTTTTGTACATGATATGTAACTTAATTTGTAAAGTGGCAAAATGTTAATATTTATCTCTAAATTTAATTCAAACTGAGTTTTGAAGCCTGCCAGACAAAGTAGATTTCTTTTAATCTTTTAACTTTGTTGTAATAACGTGTAATAATGTCATTTTATTAATCAAGATTTATTTTCAAAATTCAAATCATATTATACCACAATGGCCACCTTACACACAGTAAGAAAAATAATATACTTATTAATACTCTCTAATTACATAGGGTAAAGTTAATCTTAAATTTTACTGTTACTATGTACTTGAGATAAAGTATTTTGGTATGTACACCCGCATCAAGTATCATTGGTTAAATGCATTTTTAATTAAACCAAGTGTCATGAATTTAATTGTGGAATCCTGTTACTCCATAGATTTAAATGCAATAGGGGGCTTCCTTGTACCAATATGGCCACCACGTTGATGTATCACTCCAATGAACAGCAGCACCTGTTTATATCTAGGGCTTTTACTTCAGTAAATTATTTCAATGCTTCCTCCACCACCGTTAGTATATCAGGTATGTTTGTTATGTTTACCATCTTAATGTGTTCATACTCACATTTGCTAAATAGTGCTGACTGCAAAGCACACCCAGGGCCAATAGGTGTCATTCATTTTGCAGATATATAGTAGGGTTTTGTTAGCTGTAAGCCATAATCA
>NW_023339651.1:16714374-16719692 GCF_004916995.1 Morone saxatilis
AATTTATTGAGATGCAACTGTATATGTATGTATCAGGATAATATTCATAGGTATGTTTTCATTAGTGTATAATCACCTGAAAATAGAAACCATTGTGGGTATTTTCACCTTAGAATGAGCTGTTTTTATCTTCAGAGGTTGTGGGTCCTCTTCTATTGAGTCAGCCATGTTTCTACAGTAGCCCAAAACAGACAAACTAAACACTGGCCATAGATAGCTTTGTGTGTATGTTTTGTGAGTTTCATGGCCAATGTAGTTTTTCCTGCAGTAGTGGTATTCAAATGATTGCAATCTGCAACTTCACTGGTAGATACCACTGAATCCTACACACTGGTCCTTCAAAACGGACTTTTTCGGTACAGCACTTTTGCTTCACATTTCACATAAAGACAGACCATTTCATACAACTTTGTTTACTTGAGTTTTGTTGCTTGAACATTACCCAAAAATAATTTCTTACATTCTTTAATTATCTGCTGTAAAAAGTTCTATATTGTCAGTCTGATATTTACAACAAAATTGCTTTTACAGGTGCACGTCACAAGATCACCAGACTGTGAAAGTGTGAACATATTAAAGAAAGAAAATGTTTTAAGTTTTAAACTCCATAACAATCATGCATGCAAGTATTGTACAGGGCTACAGCGTGATGAGCACAGTAACAATATACAACTGCTACCGCTGATGTTCTGTTACATGTAGGAAGGAAGCTGCTGACCACACTGATGAGTCAGATGCTGTTGACCTTATAAATTTTTGTTTTTCTAATCTATCAGGTTTTATACCAAAATGTATAAATATGTAAAAATTGTTGCTTTTACATGCTGATAGAAGACCTGCCATCCACAGCCCATGCTACCAATGGAGGCTCTCAACCTCCAGGTGCCAGGAATCCCCATCCTTACTAATCCCAGTTTAACCTGTAAGAAATTACACTTTTGAGGTTGAAAATGACAAAATGGCACACTGGACATTATCAAAACATATGCAGAATTTTAAAATGTAATTTTTTCAATGCTGTGAGGATCACAAATGAAGTTCCATCCACCTTCATTGGGATGGAGGCAGACAGATATCTCTTGTGACGGTCCCCTGAGTGGCTCTAATGTTTCCTCTTCCTTTTAAGGCAGCAGGTACTTGTGGGTTGGACCAATCGGCATAGCCGGAAGCACCTGGGCCCGGTGTTTCCCAGCTATAAAAGGGCTGATGGCGGTGTCTCTCTTTCTATCTTTATTATCATTTGTTTGTATTTCGGAGTAGACACTCATGCATACACACACTTTCACTACTGATGTTACTGACAAACACACCTCATCTTCTATTTAGTTCTTTTTTGGGTTGCATTTAGGTTGTTATGTTTAAATAAATTACTTATAATTTGTCCTTTCAACTGCGTCTCCTCGTTTTTGTCACGGCCTTAGAGCCAGGTCGTGACAACCTTTAGTCATATTTTGTCATTTCATTGGGTGAAGATGCACAAACCTCTCTAAAATCACACAAAATCCTTTATAGATGTTTTGTTCACCTTGTCACTGTATGTTTTTCAGCTAGCTGATATGATTATACACAACGTTTTATTCCGATAATGGAATTAATGCCAGGCAGACATACAGATTAATGAGTGATTCTTACCAGCTTTGTAATCTATGACAGCAGCTCATACTGATTACCTCTCCATTACTCTGGTGACTCTGTGACAGCCAACTGAACACGAATCTGCCATCTTTAATTGGAGCTGTGTTGCGCATTATCAAGACACAATTATGCATGGCAGAACATTCACTGGTTACATTTTGTGCATCAGGCACCAGAGTGTTGCAAAATAACCACAGAAACCTCAGGGCTTATGCGCACAGAAGTATTGTCGTTTCAATGAATTATTCTACAGTTTGTACTGCAGGGTAAATCAACCCGTGTGTTGGAGACAGACTGATTTAAAAAAAAGCTGACATAGCTCCATGAAAAACCGAGCAGTTAAAACCTCTCTCTCTGCTAATAACTCCTAATCTGCTGTATTCATATTTTAAACTGTTTATTTAGGGGGATGAAAGAAGTGAATGTGATTGGTCATGATTCTAACAGCCTTTACATTCTCACCTGTAATGTATGATAATGTATTCTTTCTGAACCAACCCCATTTTAAAGTGTGCCTGCAGGTACATCAAAGAAGCCTGGCCGCCAAAATACCAAAAGTGTACTTGGCCCTTCCCTGATGCAGTGGGCAGGGTGCACTTACCTGGGGAGAAGAGCCCGCTATTTAATCCATGCCATACACTTTTGCTCTTGAGGTTTTAATTTTGGAAAGACGAAAAAAAACAAAAAAACAACCTTGATCCAATTGTGTCATTGTGATTTTTTCTCCCCGCTCACTGTGCCCTCACAAGCCGAGGTCAGCCTCAGTTGAACAAATAGATGCCATCCAGTGCATGCATTATTAACCTGCCCATATGTGGTGATGAAGCCGATAGAGCAAACATCATCTGATCTTCTCGCTGCATATGGAGTTAGTCTCAGTCATCGGTCTGGGCTGCCCAGTGACCTACATCTACGGGAACAAAGTGCTCATCGGCTCATGCTGTCCACTTTGGCTGCTACAGCAGCTGGTGGTCTCATGCTGCTGAAGCTGTCTGTTAGAGAGTGGGATAAGTCATGATATCAAGAGCTGGTTGGGCCAAAGGAAGCAAAAGATTAGCATGTTCTCTAACATGCTTCCAATACTTTTTGGTTCAATATTCTTGTCTGGTTAAAGACCAGGCATTAGATTTATCTGTAGTTTAGTTCATCTATATTTTGCTAATAATCCCTCATTACACAGGAAAACTGTGAGTACCCACAATTATGGAAAGTTCAGCAGGTTAAAGCCGAAACAGGAAATTGTTGCAGAAACTGATCAAACTGATGGCTTCATGGCCAAAGCTACAGTACTAAAATAAAACCCACATTGTAATAAACCATAGTTTTCCTTGAACAAACCATTTGTGGTTTCTTACCAAAAAGGTAAGCAATCCAAAGAGGTTTCTAGTACTGCAGATCCAACTGAGCACTAGGAATATTGATTTAAAATGGTTGGGGAGAAAGAATTTTCTCCTGTTTATGTTGCTGAGTCGGCTGGTTGTATATGTAAACAACTGTTTCTTAACACGGTAGTCATATCATCTTCCTAAACTATATCAAGACTTATCATTGTGTTTTTGTCTTTTCGCCTTGTGGGCAAATGCAGCTTGACCTCAAATGACTGTGGTACTGAAGATAACAGAATCAGTAGCTGATCTGAGTCGTTAGTCAGATTGTTTGTTTTTTTGTACCTATGTATTTGGTTCAGTCAGGTAAGAGGTATTCATATAGATATGCATGACTTTAGTGAAGAACTAAAGATTACATTTATTGTTTGCATGTTTTTATTCATTTGACTCAATTACCCTGATTGCCTGGGTGATCTGAACTCAGACGTACCCACGCTGTGTAGGCTAAAGTTTCTGTGTGTGTGTGTATGTGTGAGTCACGCCGGTGGGCATTGGGAGCCATATTGAGATTGCAGTTGTTGTTGTTTTATTTCAGATTGGGTGTCACTAAAAAAATCTGTTGCTCATCAAACACATCATATTTCAGAACTTGAATCTGCCGTTTAAATTACTGTGAGTTCAAGTTGTAGCAAACAACTCTTGTCCGAAATCACATAAAAATCTAATATTGCCATAAATCAGTCCTCATGCAACATTGCCCACAATGGCCTAATCCACTAGATATTAAAAATATATATTAAAGGGTCAGCTACCACTGTCTGGCAAAATGTCAAACAGAGCTGCTGTATTAGAGGAACTCTAGATCCCTCTCACTGACCTCAACAACCTCTTAAGAGACCCCTAGGACCTCCCCAATGGCCATCAAAAAGTAGTAATGAACCCTAAACTTACCATTTAAACCTACTAAATCACTTCTAAATCCTCTTAAAACATCTTAGAACCCTCTTTTGGCTTCTCATAATGTACTCATGTGAAACAAAAGTAAAACCCAACATCAGGTGTACTAGTAAACCTTGATCCAGGTTCTTCCTTCAATCTGTTACCTGTCTGTATATCGTCAGTATATATTATATTGCACACCCCAGTTCTGTAGCTGACTATACTGTACAATGTCAATATAGCTGAAGAAAAATGTGGAGCCCTCAAACTATCATGTGTTGGGAAAGTCTCTGAAAGTATCTCCAGGTTAAAGGCACATGATCAGTGTCAAAGAAGCCAAATCATAGCAGACTGAAATTTCTTCCGTAACCTGAAAGACACAGACTGCAGTCACATAACTGTGTCCATGATAAACAAGTCACAGTCTAAAACTGTCAACCTCTATGGTTTTAAAATACATTTTCAGCTGTTGTCTAGCCAAAGTATTTTTATTTGTTCCACTTCATTCTGATGTTCCCAGTAAAAGTGACACTGGGAGAGCATTTGGGTCCATAATCTTGACGTCTGCATGCATTAATTTTGTGTTTTCGCAGCCAGTAAACATTTCAGCTGAATCATTGGCGATGATATAATCAGGGTGATATAATATGTTCGACCTCTCTCCTTTGCCTGGAGGTGGAATGGGTGCAGTCATAACAAGAGGTCATAATCTTATTAGGCTTCAGCGCACATGAAAGGGATGTCTTAAGGGCAGAATTAAGTGGCGGTTTAGAGGCAGGAACGGAGAGCAAAATGACGTACTTACTGTATTTTCTCTGTCTTGTAAAATTAAATCAACCTTCAGATTGTTTCAACTGTTCATTTAAAGGTAGTAAAGACATAAGCTAAATGAGCTACTGTGAGTTAGCTCTGGTTAATGTGCCAAGTAAGCAATGCAACTGACTGATCCTTCAGTACTGTGCTGAAATGTTAACCTGATAGTGGCAATAGATTTAAGGTCATGGGTCCAAAGGCCAAGGGAGGATACTTTTTAGGATCATAAACATGACCAGCCAATTTTATGGGAATCTGACTGTTAGATAATGAGAAATTTAATGCGCAAAGCTGACATAGTTTCCAGAGGGAACACTAATGGAAAGCTCAAAGTGTCCAGAATGGGACATAGTTCTTGATAAAAACTATGGTGCAGGGCATAAGCGATATAGCAATACATGTCCGCAGGCATAAATATACAGAATTATATATAGCAGATTGTGCTCAGGCACAGCAGTCCTTTGAGCTAAATGCTAACATCACCATGCAAACATGCAGTGGCAGTGCTGACATGTTGATGTTTAGCAGGTATGTTTACAATGGTGGCAATTGTGTTAGCATGCTCACATTTGCTAATTAGCACCAATCAATCAATCAATCAAT
>NW_023339651.1:16719708-16734255 GCF_004916995.1 Morone saxatilis
ATCAATCTATAATCAATCAAGTTTGTGTACTTTTAATCTGGACCAAATGACTGACAGACAACATTGCCATCCCTACAGCCACACTGCTAGCTAGGCAAAAAAATCTCCTGTCACCAGAATTTGATCCATGTTCATCTAAATTTATTTTGTTTCATTGAAAGAGCATGTGCTCTGAGTATTTTCTGCACTGCAGTTGACAAAGTGTCCATAAAGCTCCAGATTTTTAAATATTCAATCGTTTTCTTAATTGAGGAGGATTTAATCAGGGTGTCGCAGATGTGCATGTGATCCGTCTATGTTCTTGTTCTCTTTCTCCTCGCTACTCCGGGACAGCACACATCCTCGCATTAATGCACTTGGCTGTGCGTGTTTGTGCATTTGTGCCTGTGTGCAGGTTGTTCTCCATTAAACAGGGCTGTACATTGATACAATGGATCTGCCACCAGCTGTTGAGAGAATTAGTCCAAGTAGACTCTCTGCCCAGAGACCAGGGGTAGAAAATGACAACAACTCAAGGTACTTCAAAGTATGCTTTTCACATTGCTGTATTACATAAGTTGTAGTTTAGGTTCGGTGGTCAATGTATTCTTGGCGTGTGGAAAACTTAGATGTTCTCTTGTCAAGGAACATCAGACGTCAGAAGTCCCTCCCCCTCAGATGTCTTCCTAATGTCCTGTGTTCAAGCTCATTCAAGTGCCTGCATCTCAGATTTAAGTGGGCTGATGGGGACGCAGGAGGAGCCTGTTACATTGGCCTTGATTGAATTTGTCTTGGAGAGCTGCTAGTTCTGCCAAGCTGGCGCCACTTTCTGTACTCTCTTCATCCCTGCCCCTTCCCATGGCTTGACTGATGATTTGATAACAGCATCAGTAGTCTGTCTGCAGAACACCTGAGTATTTTTAGTGTACTCCATACCCAGTGGAGGGGTGTAAATCATGTTAGATGATTCTGAGGGAGATTCTGCAGTCCCATCGCTGCTTCGGACTAGAGTGCACTGGCATAAATGGCCTTCTAATGAGGAAGGTGGAGGGTCCTTGGCATGTTTCCCACAGAGTAATAAGATGTGTTCTTGGGTTTCAAATTAACCATATGTGTTTCTCAAAATAAAACCTCTTGTAGGAGATGAGATGCGATGAAGTGTCACTGAAAACAGTAAGTGCAAAGAGTGTCTTTTTTAGTTCACAGCAGCCTGTGCAGTATCCAAAATTCTACGTTAATTATAAAACAGCCTTCTTTAATCACATACAGCTGCATGCACAGAATTAATCAAATAATTCCACATCTGTCACATCACATTTGTATGCATGCAGTATGTGTTCTCACCCAAGCAACAAATGCATCACATTTAATTCTCATTGCAGTATCATTTCATTGTATTTTGATTGACTGGTTATGCTGTAATCACTCACCCAGTCATCCTGTAAGGTTTTTGTTTATTATATTTACAATGTGCGATTACATAATACATAATACAGAATAATACATCACCCTTCACATGGACCCACCCCTAAGCCACCTATTTGTTGGTCTCTTGGTGTACAGTAATGCATTTTATATTGCAAGCAATTTCCTATTCCTCTCATTATATACGTGGTGAGCACACACTATCTCTTTCCAAACCATTTCTCTATTTTACTTTCATACTTTCATGCTTTCACCTTCAGTTGCAGCCAAAGCAGCAGTGTTGTTGAGGGTGCTTGAATTGTACATTGTGTACCTCCTCCCTACTGTATTCTTGTATTACCTGGCTGCCACATCTTTTGTTATGTCTTTTAACATTTGATACACTTGGAAATGTGTCTGGAAGTGATAAGTATGGGGGACATGGGGGAGTAAGAAAAACATGAATGGAAGAAAAACATTGGTTATGGGCTTCTCAGGAGCTCCGTAGATATGTACATTAACAGTGTGATACTAGACATGTTTTTTGTGCTTTTTTCTAACTCAGTACTAACTCTTTTACAAAGGCTACAATTTAACTGTGGTGTAATAATATTTTTTTGATATCTAAAAGAGACGGAATAATTGTGTGGTCTTGCTGTCTTCCATCTATATTTGTGTGGAATGGGCAGAACTTTATGAAGCAGTAAAATGCTGTCCAATACCACATTAACAACACTGTTATCGCCTAAAACCTCTCTGAAAAAAAAAAAAAAAAAAAAAAAAAAAAAAAAAAACTTATGAGCTAAACAAAGATTATCCAAAATGTCTGTGAACAAAAAATGCTATGTAGCGTAGCCTGCTAACTAACTCGTGGAGAAACGCAAAAGTCTAGTTTGAGGAGACAACGTGCTAATAAAAAAAAGACACATTCAATTTTAGCTGACCAATTAACAATAGCTAATGTTAGCTCGATATCTTGATAGACTTGAAGACTAGATAAGTAGAAAAAACGCCAACAGAAAGGTAACAGTACCTCATGTTAGCTCGATATCTTGACTGGACTAGGGGAAAAGCATTAACAGAAAGGTGCATTCAATGTTAGCTGACCAAATAACTAGCGAGCTAATGTTTAATATCTTGATAAATTAGAAGCAGTGCCTGAAATGGACCAGTACTCACGGGTACTTCTACCGGCACTTCAGATTTTTGTCTATATCAGTACCCTTACTTCTTACTGCGTACCACCGCCTCTCCCTGATTGGGTAGTGTTCATTGTTTTTGTTGGTTTGGTTGGTTAGGTTTGAGCAATAGAACTAGGGTTAAACGTCAGACAGAGTAGCTTACTAATGCTGAAGAAACAGCACTAAAATGTCCTTCTTAAAATGGATAAAAAACACCAAAGGGACAACTTAGGGTTATGTTGTTTTTTTGGTCTAATTCAGGAACCGACTAGAAGACTAGATTCAGGAAAATAAGTGTTAACAGTAAATTCAGTATTTGCTGTCCAAATAACAGTGTGCACATTTAAAATGATACATACCAAGATTAAAATGCTTTACTTCATCTTTTCACCTCTGTATTCACCAACTTCTTATCATTATTCCCTCCATTGTTATTGTTCTGTTTGTCTCTGGCTCGCTGTGTCCCAGTGTCCTACAGAGCGGACTAATTTAATCAACATTGGGACGTAACCTTAGTCTGAGTCACAGAAGCGCTTAAAAAAACTTTAATTACATAGCAGTTTTCTTCCCTTGGTGTGGCAATAGAGAGAAAAGAGGGACGAAAGGTGACATTAAGGATGAAGCTGCTGGCAGCTGCAGCTGACATATGGTGCAAAAGAACTGCTATAAAGCCCTGACTTTCTTTGTTCTCTCACCGTATAAAGTTTTTTCCCCTCCAACCTTTATTCATCTCCCTTCTTTTTTCCCATCTTTCCTCTCCTGAACATAGAAAAGGTGCTGCCATGGCAACATTTGTGCCCTTTTTTCTGCTGCGTTTTATACTTATACGCACTTCCTCAGCCCACGGTCTTTCAGTCAATAATACCAGACAGACTGGTTCACAATATGGACAGACAGGTCAAATGCTTTTCAGGACTGAAATCTTTTTAAATGAAGTGCATCTCGGAAAAATACAACTCTGACCACTTGTATGAGATCTTTTGCTGTCGGCCCCTGTGGGATGTGCATGGTGCAGCTTGGAGAGCTGAAAACTGCAAACATCCATGCTTCAGCAAGAGAATGCAGCTGCCTGGTTAGCTTTTATGGATCAGCTGTTATAAATAATAACAATATGAACAGATACATGACAGATACAAACAGCATCCAAATGTTTGCAGTAATTTATTTCATTTTTCCCGTCACCTGATTTGTCACTTTGATTGATTTGTCACGAATGTCTCACAACAGAACTCCTACTTTACAGTGGGAGGATCCCTAATGTCCATCAAGGATAAAATTCCCAAATCCATTTAGAATCACAGAGAAGAGGCACTTTTTTAACTCCAGATCTTGCTGCAAAGTCATCAGATTCATACTTTTTTCTTCAGTGCCAAAAGTCATCTAGGTGATCGTCGGTAGAGTCCTAATGGAAATGCCAAAGCAGCTTGACATTCTGTGATGTAGATTTGCTAAAATGCAAGCAAAACAGGCTATAGGCTAAAGGCGTAGAAGTTCAATATTCAAGTTTTCACAAGTTTGGACCATATTTGTTGTCCAGTGCAGACTGTACAATAGGTGTTTATTTTACCTTAAGATACAGTATTAAGGCCTGGCACCCTGGGTGTCTTGCAACTGAAGAGCTGAAGTTAGGGACTGTTTCAAAAGTGCATGCAAAATGCCAAGAGAGCTTTTTTTTATGTCCTGTGAATAGTTTTGTAATTTTTTTTCATAGACACTCCAAACGTACATCGGTACCTCCTGACATTACATACAGAACTGTTTTTTAATGATGCAATATGACCCCATGAGCTGCTCTAAGATGGTCTGCTTTTTATCAATGAGTAATTTTATTGAAAATAGTTTTTTTTCAATATTTAAAAAAACTACTTGACCTACCATTACAACATCCATTTTTAAATACCATACAAATCATGAAAAATGCCCAGTGCAATTCTGCACTTGTATGGTATTTCCCCAATGTTAAAACCTTTTGTTCTATTTCAACTGTTTATTTGGGCCCAGTATATCAAGTCAGGTGCATGATGAAAATATTCTTTTCTTTGTATATTTTGTGAGCAGTTGCATACATATGAGGAGTATGAATAGCAGTAGAAAACAATTTAACACAGAAAATGAAGCTGTCAATGATTTCTACCAACTTCCGATGTAGACCTGGCCCACTACTGGTACCAATCTGAATAAAGATATTTTTGTGAAATAAACAGATTATAGTAGCTTAAAAAGGAAAGTCATTTACAAGAGCACACATTTCCATGATTCCATGACTCTACTTAAGGACTTGTAAGTGATTGCTTTGTCCAAATACCCAAATCCAATCACTTGACGTGGCATTTTAAGATCAGATTTGAAAAGCAAATAAGGAAAACAAATGTCAGCCCATGTCATGCATGTCAGCATGTTAAACATCCATAAGCTAAAAATAATGCAAACGCCTTGCAATCAGGCTAGGGAAAGGCCTTCAAAGGACCAATATTTTTGGAGGCCCATTGTAGCTGAGAAAAACAAAGCACTCCACCCTACTTTCAGACATGCGTACTTGCTGAACACAGTGTTTCGTCAGCCCTCAGTCAGCCATCCACTCAATGACGTCCAATCAGTCAGTATTTACATCCATTTGAATAGGCTCTCAGTCCTGAATGCATTGTCAGATGTCTAGTTTGGAGTCAGTCAGTTTCTCTGCCCCTATTTTTCTCTTCCTTTTGCTAATGAGCGCAAACACTGACGAAAGAGAAGACATCGATTCACCAGCCACTACATTAAACACTGGAGGTGATTACAGACTTCAGTTGACAGGAAGAAAGAGTGCTTTGATAATGTTGAAGCTATTACTGTTGAGGTTTATGAAATGTTGGAATACAAGGTTTCTGACATTTTAAAATACTATGAAAGAAACGGATGAATCACACACTCCCAACCCATTGTGAGGAGTAAAAAAAAGGTATTTGAAAAATCTACAACCATCTTGGAGCCAGTTTTTCAAAAGAATGGGTAGAGAACTTTTTGTCAAAGCATAAAACAAACATCCTGGGAGGTAAGTGAAAGTGAACAGTAACATAAGCAGAAAAGATCATTAAAAAAATGATATTATCAATGGATCGATTGACTGTGTGTGTGAAAGAGGTCATTCATAGTAACAAACCCACAGATAATTATCACCCCAGTTTGCAATACACCCCAGCTTTACGTAGCGCTTTACTGTCCTTCAGCTCATTGTTTTGGTTTCACAGCCCACAACAATAATGTTTTGGTTGAGTTTTTAGCAGCAGAAGAGCCAGATATTTCCACCAAAAGAGAGTGAATAGTGAATTTAACAGTCATCAGGTTGACAGAAGCATGACTCCAGATAAATTCTAATGTTGCTCAGCTCCTCTCTGAATATTAACGAGACCAACCACCCGCAAAACTGATCGATGGGATTTTTAAGGGAAACACCATCATCTAATGTCTCTCTGTTGTTTGTCAGGTGGCGAGATGGGAGCATCATACACGGAGACTCTCCAGGCTCTTTGGAAGCCCCTACCTGGCCTGTTACTGCCTGGGCTTCGTTATCATTCTGCTCAACGCGTACCGCAGCCACAGGTGAAGCACACGCTTTTCTCCTCATTCTGCTCAACTCAAGTCATTTTTATCTTCTCAATTTCCATTTATTAGAAGCATTTGTCATTTTGTTTAGCATCAACACATCACTGTATGATTATCTGTATATAAAATAGGTGGAGACGGCTGGTAGCCTCAAGGTGTGTTCAATTTGAATGTGCAGTTTTATGGCTCACGTTCTTGTTGCGAATGTGTGTACACTACCAACTTGAACACACATTTGCTGTGGCTGGCCAGCATTACACACCACAATCATGTGTGCATTACCAGGAGCTCCTGTGTCAGAACTCCAAGCCTAGAGCAAATCCACTGGCTTCCAGACAGGATTTTATGCAGCCTGCAGGGCTAAGCTGTTAATGGTTAGGGAATCACTCCAAAACAGTCGACTGGCTGCTTGTTAACCCCCAATGTCTCGTTTTTCGTTTCTACATGTGCTGAAAATGGAGATGATGTGTGTGTCATTTGAAGGAGCCTTTGACAGAGCTTTGCTGAGTAACAAGAATAATGTATCTAATTACTTTTGCTGTAATCGTAAACTAATTGAATTACTTTTTATTGCGTAATATATTACATTTTACCCAACATTGCCCAACCCTGTTTCTTCTTGTACCTCTTCTCTCACATTGTAGTTTATCTCACTAATATGTTCTTACATTAAGAAAACAGTTTTGTTTTTAGTTTTTTCTTATATTTGGAGGGGGGCTTTTTTGCCTTTAGGAATAGGACAGCTCAAGATAGACAGGAAAGGGAAAGGGGAAGGGAGAGAGGGAATGACACGCAGCAAAGGGCCTGGACTCGAACCCATGGCCCCTGCAGCAAGGACCCAGCCTCTGTACAGGGGGCGCCAGCTCTGCCAGGTGAGCTACCAGGGCACCCTGAGAATAGAATTGTATCTGCTGTTCTTTCTTTTAACTATCTGCGCTGACCAGGAAGCGAGAAAACTTCAACTTTATCAGCTCTTAAAGAACAGTGCCCTCCTCCTTTCTACTGACTCACAATGTCAAATGCAGAATAAAGGTCTTATATAACTTGACTCTCAATCACCCAGTTTGTTGTTTCTTAATACTACACCCGGCTGAGCAATTTTGTAAACCTCTGGTTATTCTGCTCAGTTTTTGGCATGCAGGACTCTTTCACTGTTTCTCTTCCTCCTCTACTTCTTTCTTCCACTTCAGTGTCCTCTTTTTTTCTCTCTCTCTTGCTGCTGCTTTGTATGTGCCAGTGTCACCCCACGCCTGCCATCATACCATACACGCTCCCACACTTCCCACTACGGATCAAAATGTGACAAAGCACCCTCAACAAAACCACACATATACAGTACGCCAGCGCAAGAAGATTTATTTTTCCTCTCTCAAAGGATGTCTGTGATGTCTGTTGCGGAGCAACAACACTTTTGGAACAAGGTGCTTCGAAGCGATAAATTGTCTTGCCAGCTTTCTCTTCTTGTGAGAAGAAGGTTCTAAAAAGAGGATTTTTGAGCTGATTTATCCCTGATTCACCCTCCTGACCTACAGAGAATAAATCTGGTCTGGTACCTTGGTTGGTACCAATGTTTAACCTAGATTTTTTGGAAATGTTAGGGGTTTACAAAGTTACTAATCAGAAGGTTGGCTGTTCCATCCCTGACTCCTCCAGTCCGCTGGTTGAAGTGTCCTTGGGCAAGATACTGAACCCCAAAGTGTGTGAGTGTGTATAAATGGGATTAGTTCATTGCTGATGAGCAGACGGCACCTTGCATGGACTTACATGGATAAGGAATGGTATCGTGATAAGTGCCATGCTGCTGTATCACTCAAAATCCAAATTGACAAAATTGTCAATAGCCCACCTAATTGGAGATTCCAGGCGAGATGGCTGCAAGACCAAGCTTTTGTTGACACTATTGACTCTAAAATTAATAGCTTCTTTGCACTAAATACTGATGAAACTAGTTCTTGTATCAAATGGGAAGCATTTAAGGCGTTCATCAGGGGAGAGATTATTAGTTACACCAGCTATAAAACAAAACACTATAAAATGGAAATGGTATTGGAAAATCAAATCAAAATATTGGAAAATGACCTGTATGTAAAAGATGATAATTTAAAACAAAAGAAATTGCTTATGTTAAGAGCTAAATATAATAAAATGTCCACAGATGAAAGTGCCAAAAGTTTAATGTGGTTGAAGCAAGCCTACCATGATCAAGGAGAGAGCTGGAAAACTCTTAGCCTGGAGAATCAAAAAACAACAAACTGACCGAGCAATAAATAGTATTAGGACACCGCAAGGGAAGTTAACGATAGACCCACTAGAAATAAATACATGCTTCAAAGATTTTTATGAATCCTTATATAGATAAGAATGCAACCAAGACTCAGATGCGCAGGAAACATTTCTTGATCAGCTTCAGTTCCAGTCATTATCTGACGACATAAAAAATTAATTGGATAGGAATATAACAGCCGAGGAGTTGTCAGAAGCAATCCAAAATATGAATAGTGGTAAGACATTATGGGTGGGTTGCCCATAGAATTTTATAAAACATTTAAAACTAAATTAGTAGAGCCACTTCTACATATGTTTAAAGAATGCTTCCAGGAAGGAACTCTTCCACCCACTATGAGATTAGCTCTGATAACCCTCATCCAAAAACCAGGCAAACCATCCACAGAGTGCTCGTCGTTTAGGCCAATCAATCTGATGTGTAGTGACACTAAAATACTTCGTAAATGCCAGCAAGAAGATTAGATCCACACCTCCCTAAACTCATACATAATGATCAGAATGGGTTTGTACGAAATCGTCAAGGTTTCCATAACATCAGAAGAGTCCTTAATATATTACATGAAAAAGCTGGCGGTAAAGACACAGCAGTACTGTCATTAGATGCCCAAAAGGCATTTGACAGAATAGAATGGCACTATCTTTTTAAGTTGCTACCACGATTTGGATTTGGAGAGGGATTTCTTAGATGGATTCATGTTCTCTATACAAACCCAGTAGCAGAGATGCTGAACAATAGTGTTGTCTCAAAACCGTTACAGCGTTCAACCCGACAAGGCTGTCCATTATCACTAATGCTATTCACTATAGCTATTGAACCTCTCGCTATGGCTGTCAGAGCCCATGATGGCCTCACAGGCATCCAGATAGGTGAGCAAGAACATATATAAGATATAGGATATCTTTGTATGCCGAAGACGTCATCCTTTTTCTGACCAGGCTTAAGGACAGTATTCCAAATCTAATCATATTAATTCAACAATTTGGAGAGTTCTCTGGATATAAAATAAATTTCTCTAAATCATCACTGTTATTTTTAAATAAAAATGAACGTCTGACACCAACTATAAAGACACCGTTTACAAATGCAAAATATTTAGGGGTTCAAATTACACCTGAAATCAAAACTATTGTATCTTCAAATTATGACACGCTAACAGAAAGAATAACAGGGGAATTAAACCGCTGGACAGTAATGCCAATTTCAATAATTGGCCGTATAAATATAATCAAAATGGATATACTGCCAAGATTCCTGTACCTTTTTCAATCAATCCCACTCCCGCTTCCTAAATGTTTTTTTGATAAAATTAACAACATTCTTGCTAAATTCATTTGGAATAATAAAAAAGCTAGGCTGCGATTGAAGTTGCTTTACTTGCCGTATGAGAGAGGTGGCCTTCGTCTTCCAAATCTGCGGTGGTATTACTGGTCTGCTCAATTACACTCTGCCTCGTTTTATTTTGGCTCAGACATTCTTCCAGCTTGGGTAAATATTGAGCAACATTCTTCCAGCTTGGGTAAATATTGAGCAAACAACTACCCCTTAAGCTATATCTATATTCAGCAGATTTTAAAACATTTAGAAAAAAAACAAAGAATCCTTTTCTTAAAAATGTCATCAACATTTGGTATCGTGTACACCAGCATATTGGAGACATCCCTGCTTTATCTCGTTTTTCTCCTATATGGGGAAACAATGATTTTTCACCAGGTAGAGGTGATGGTGGTTTCAAGCTTTGGGCAACCAAAGGTGTACAATGTGTAGGGTATACAGAGATGGCAAACTACTTACCTTTGAGCAAATATGTAAGGAGTATAGTATACCAAAAAAACATTTTTTCAAATATTTACAACTGAAACATTTTATATCATCAATAAATAAAGATCTAATGTCTGAGCCACCTTTGACAAATCCTGAAAACTTAATCATCACAAATCTGGCTAAAAGGGGTCTAGTATCTTTGTTTTATGGGAATTTGGTATCTTATGAAAAGGGATCATCCAAAGACGCTGGAAGCTGGAAGCTTAGAAGCATGGAAAGTCGATATTGGAGAGAATATACCTGAAGAAGACTGGCAAGTGGCATGCTTAAAGGCACAGCAAAATACAATTAATACAAGTTTGAAATTGCTCCAATATAAATGGCTAATGCAAACTTATATTACCCCAGTAAAGCTGAACAAAGTATATCCTAATATTGTAGATATTTGTTGTAAGTGTTTAGAGGAAAAAGGAACACTGTTCCACTGTGTTTGGTAATGCTCAAAAGTACATATATTTTGGCAGAGTGTGATGGGGGGGTAAGAATGTTCCCCTGCAAGCGAAACTTTGTATCCTGGGTATATACCCTGAAAATTTGGTCGTCAATTCTAAACAATCAGTGTTGATTGATTTTGGGCTTCTTCAAGCTAGAAGACTGATCGCTCTTTTCTGGAAAAATATACAATTACCCTCTGTAAAGTTGTGGTTGAAGGAGATTGCAACATACCTTGCACTGGAAAGACTTACATATATTGTTAGAGGGAAAAGAAAACAGTTTGTTAAAGTGTGGAATTTTTGGAGGATGAGAATGTTGCACTAACTTGAACATTATCACTACTGCTGCTTTTTCAGTTATTTATTTGTTTTTATTTACTTATTGTTTTATTTGTACAATTATTTAATTTATTTTTCATCTTTTGATTGTTTTGTTGTACAGTACACTTATACAGTATTTGCTATTGTTGTGATCATCGTTATTTGTATGTTTTCTATATGTGAAAAACTTAATAAAGTATTGTTTAAAAAAATATCTATAAACATAGTACACAAACAATGTCTTTTCAACAGTATGTACATACTGCAAGTGGTTTCACAACTTTATGATAGTGATGAAGAACTGACGAAGAGGCAGTCAGAGATGGAATCAAAGTGCACAAAATTAGCCACTGATCAGACTGTTGTTGCTGCTATTTACAAATATACAGAGACCATTTTATTCGCGAACAGCATTTCCAGAGTGAGATATTATTACTGTATTCATTCATTCTTTTTCTTTAGGTATTTGACACTGACATTCACATCTGTGCTATGAATACTATATGATATGTGATTGAAAATCACAGAAATAGAAATTACTCTGAAAAGAAGCCTTTTTTTGTGCTGCCTTTGTCATCAAGCACACATTACATGTAATAACCACAATTATTTTCAAATGGATACTCCGCAGACGGATGAAAAATACCTTAGGCACAGTAGTAGATTGACATTCTGCTGTATGCTGTGTAATAATGGCAGTTATTCTGCATTAGCCACCTCACTTAATGAGTGATTAGCAAGGTAACTGGATGGTCCCAGTGTTACAATATGGTAAGTCTAATTATTTCTAGTATTTTGTTTAGCGCTGCCTTGGCAGGGTGGATGCAAGATTTATCTCCATAGTCTTTAGCCCACTCTGCTCTCCAGTGGCAGTTTGATTAGCTTCTAATTAAAATAAAATGAAAAGGCTACTGCTGCTTCACTTTATGTGACGGATAAGAAAGTACAGGCTTGGTGTGTGCATTTTGTATTGCCATGCTACTGGTGCCTCCATTATATTACTTTGTTTAGGAATCAGCTTGAAGCAAGTGACTCCGATGGAAAAACACTGCAGTAGTCAATATTAAGTGCTCAAGCTTAGCCTTTTTATTTCTGGAAACTGAAACTCTAATAAAATATTATCAGCATTTTTCATGACTTGAAAGGGAGCAATACATAAGGTCTTGACTGGCCCCCAGCACAAAATGACAATATTTCCAGGGGGTTGATGTGGTTTCTCCACAGATTTTAAAATTCACTTTATGGCCCATTCATTGTTTAAAAAGAAAAGCTCCTCAGGCATTAAAACCATTTTATAAAATTATGCAAGTAAAAGTGCAGATGTCATCTGAACTTTGATTTGACAGCTTTTCTTTGTTCCATTTTTCAAAAATCCATCCAGGCCATTCTAGTGAAATACGCTTTACTTTCTAAATTTAACAAAATATTGCTGGAAAACATTGAAGATATATATTATTTTGCAGTCAGCTCATTACATTAAATTACATTTAAACCAAAACAAACAAGAAACAGTGCCTTCTTTCTGAGAGCTTTGTAATCACGTGTGATGCTGTGTGGTGGGGTATTTTTCTGCCCCAAATATTTGGACTACTTAAGAGCATTTTATTGCACAAACATTCAATCTTTTGAAATATGTCATTCATATTCTTTGTATGTAAACATTGCATGTTTAATAACTTCATGAAAACAGAAATACGAGACTAGAACCACTGAAAACAAATCAAGAGCCTTACAAATAGGCAAGACCCGACTTCTCACTCGATTTATTAGCTAAGTAAACAGTTTCTGATGACTTTATGATCTTAATCACTAGTTTCAAGTCTTCTTCCATACAGCATGATTTAGTAAATTATGCTCCAGTGTATAGTAGAATAGACAATAAAACAGAGTATGCTTTAGGGTGTAGCTACCTTGTGATTGAGAAGTCATTCTCAGTGAGTCTGTCTAGCTCATCGCATGAAACTGTTTATGTGTAATTTGTGAAAGTTTGTCAGCAGGCCACTATTTTTTTTTCTGCTCAAAAAAGGAGCACAGCACAGTATGTCACCCACCAGCACATTGCTCTCTATTTTGTATTTTTTTGTAATTGTTAAGAGTAGGGGAATAATAAAACACTATGTACAAGAGAAAAAAAACAAAAAAGGTACATAAACAGAACTGCGGCCATTCTTGCCATACTGCACACTACCATATTTTTGGCAAGGTAAAAGGTGTTGTTTACTTCTGTGATGTGATGGAGGTGTGCTGGGTTACACAAACAGCAGTACGAGTCTTTTTTTCTGCAGTTTTTCATACAGCAGCTCACTTTGGGTGTTACATATTGCCCTTCCTCCCTGAGCTTTTTTGGGTGACCCTGGTTCTGGAGGTAGAAGTCCCATTAATTTTTCCTATAGTGTTACGAGACTCACGGTCGGTGGTCTTCCGCAGCTTTGATGGGCATGAAACTTTCCCAGTTAAATCATCACTACAAAACATAACAGCTGTGTTTGGAAATATCTGGTGGGTTAGAGAAGCGGGCTTGTGACCGGAAGGTTGTAAATTATCACAGTTTGGCCCTGCTAGCTGTCCCCTGCTGTAAAGTCGCAGTGGAAACGCAGGTGATTTTGTCTCTGCTTGACACAACACACACTCTGGACAAACATTATTACAGATTCCAATCCCGACTAACACACACAGACTAATTGATTGACCAGCAGACTAATTACATTACAGGTTCACTGTTGCGTTGCCAGTTTTTCTGTCTAATTGACTTACTTATACACTGATTGATTCACTTGGGTACTGATTAGCTGACTGACAGCCATGTCTTTTTATAGCTCCACCATAGATTTATAGGCTGTTTGACTGACATGAAGAGGATGTGTGTTTTTTTTTTATCTGTTAAGTGATGCTCTACACTGATAATGCTCAATAATAAAAGCTCCAGGAGCTTTACAAGTCCATTTTTTTTAATTAACTTGTGTTTGTGTTTAATTGGAGCTCCTGCTATTAACAGGATGAGATAGGAGGATTGGGATTTACACATTTAGAAGTATCACATGTAAAAAATCTAAATTTGCACTGCCACTGTGGTATGCTCAAGAAATATTAAAAGCTAAAAAAAGAACATAACAAAACCAACATTTAAAAATAGGTTTGGAAACAGACAAACAAATATTAAGGATATGAAGCCGCACCTTTCCATCCATTGTTGGTTGTGACATTCACTGAAACCCATAAATATCAACCTGAACGACACGGTAGAGAAGAAATCAGGAAGTCATCAAAGTCATCAGGATACTTCCTGAACGAACCATGACAATCTGTACATAACTTGGTGACATTGTGTAAATGTAGATAGTCACTAGTTAAAATATGACCTGCTGGCAGCACAACGGCTACCCAAAACTAATTAGAATTCATCCTCTGGGCGTGTGTCAAACCCACAGTCACTGTGTCTTGACTGTATTCACCTGCTTTTTGGTTCAGAATGGGTAGTTTTGTCAGAGACAATAGATATCCATTGGAACTTTCTGTTCTGCGACTTCTGTGAGTATAC
>NW_023339651.1:16734355-16734475 GCF_004916995.1 Morone saxatilis
AAACAATAAGTAAATAAAAACAAAGAAATAACTAAAGCAGAAGTAGTGATGATCTTCAAGATCAACATTCTCATCCTCCAAATATTCCAAAAAAGGTTTCCACACTTTAACAAACTGTTT
>NW_023339651.1:16734665-16737860 GCF_004916995.1 Morone saxatilis
GATTGTTTAGAATTGACGACCAAATTTTCAGAGTATATACCCAGGATACAAAGTTTTCCTTGCAGGGGAACATTCTTCTTCTTCTTCTTCTGATGTAGTTGCTTGCTCAATATTTACCCAAGCTGGGAGAATGTCTGAGCCAAAATAAAACGAGGCAGAGTGTAATTGAGCAGACCAGTAATACCATCGCAGATTTGGAAGACGAAGGCCACCTCTCTAATACGGCAAGTAAAGCAACTTCAATCGCAGCCTAGCTTTTTTATTGTTCTAAATGAATTTAGCAAGAATGTTGTTAATTTTATCAAAAAAACATTTAGGAAGCGGGAGTCGGATTGATTGAAAAAGGTACAGGAATTTTGGCAATATATCCATTTTGATTATATTAATATGGTCGATCATTGAAATCGGCATTACTGTCAAGCGGTTTAATGTCCCTGTTATTACATACCTATGTTGTTAATAAGTCCCAGACCACCTCAGTTAGCTAACTGGCCACCAGGGCCCCCCAGCCCCCCCAAAAAGTGAAGAACTGGTTCGAGATTAGGCACCGGCTTACCTTAAAGACCACAGACCCACACATAAGCAGAGTAATATGGTTTATAGGGTCCAGTACTGAACCACTAGGTTAAGGTACATGTGGGACTGTTGTAATACCTGTTCAGTGTAGTGTCGGACCACTGCCCACATCAGCTTCTCTCTGCGGTAAAACTGGTACTTGACCTCAAAGAATGCCAGTCTGATAGAGAGAATGAGAGACAAACATCAAACACAGTAGGACAACTTGTACTTGGAGGGACAGGCAACCATTGTTTCCTCTTCCTGTGGCTTCACAGTGTGTAAGAAATGTGACGGCCCACAATGCATCTCTACAACACAAACAACACTGTGAGCAGCAGGAAGTGTCTCACTTGAAGATGATGTCGTCGACGTCGGTCAGAGTGGCTCCAATACTTTTCAGCAGCAGGTTGAGAGACTGCACGGCTGCCGTCTCCTGAGCCGAGTCCTCGCCACTGGAACCCAGAGACAGACTGAGATGGAGCTGAAATATAAAATAGAGAGACAGGCTGAAATATAAAATATAAAAACAAGCACAGACTGAGACGGAGGGGATTTGGTCTTTTGAATTTGGAAATGTTTGACTGACTTGGAGAAAGTCGGGTTGGATGTTTTAAGGGCGTTAGAGAAGAAGAAGTTCAGAGCCGGTATATCTGCTCACCTTGATAGGTGAGATGTGGAAATGTTCGAAGAAGCTGAGACCTGACGTGTCAGTGAGCGACGCCTCCATTAGCTCAGCCTGCAGCAGCTGAAGATCTTTCTCGATGAGTTGTGACTGAAACACAAAACACAGTGCTAGAATTAATAAACACATGGTTAATAAGTCATTCAAAAGATGTCTCAGATCTTCAGGCAGAGAGTTCAGATCAGAGCAGACCGGACTGTTAAACCAGGTCATTACCAACGCAAACCTAACCTCTCTTCTTCTTCAGGGAATTTACCACCTGGGCACACTGGTTACACACATAGCAGTTATACAGCACCTTCCTCCCTTATGCTAAGTTATTGCTTACTTTATGCCTAAACATAATTAATATGACAAATGCGCATCAACCGTAGAGTTTTCTTTTCATCTGATTTGGGGTACATTCTGTGATGTTTTTGTTTTTTTTTGGCTTTTATTGCCTTTATTTGATAGGACAGGCACGCAGCAAAGGACCGCAGGTCGGATTTGGATTCCTAGGCCGCTGCATCAAGGACTCAGCCTCGGTACATGGGTCGCCAGGTCACTGAGTTAACCGGGCGCCCCATTCTCTAATGTTTTTGAGTGCTTTGTTTTTATTCCCCTCTTATTATGTTACTTTGTATTCTGTTTATATTAATATTGTTGTAAAATGTTAAAAACAGAACAATTGTCTTGAAGTTATTGGATGCTGTATATCAGGGCGCTCTGCACTTTGTCATCAGTGACAGGTCCCACATTCACCACTAGAAACTGTATCACACTGTTGGCCCTCCTTGGCTTAACACAGGTAACAACACAACACAACACATCTCAAGTCATAAAGCTAGACTGCATCGCTCTAAAGATACTCAGGTATAGGACTGAATGAGGGATCTCTGCACACATTGTGTGGAATAATTTACCACTAAACTGTCCTACTTGGTATTACACATGTTTTCTCTACCTTCTGTCTGTCAGCCTGGAGATCCACAGCAGGTGTAAACAGAGCCAAGATGGCTCCAAGGAAACCCTGATCGATCTTCACCGCCATCTCCTGAACCAGAGCCATGAAGTACCTGAAGTACAGAAGAACAGAAACAGTAATTCACACAGGTTAGAAACGGTCTCAGCCAATCAGAACTCACCGGCAGTCACCTGATCAACATGGGTCACTGCAGAAAAATCACAAAGCTTTTAACTGGTTCACACTCAATGATAAAAAACTGCTTGTGACTCACTTGAACTGCATGACGCTGCTGTGCTGGTTGAACCTGGTGATGATGGACACGTCGATGAATGGCTTCGGCTCTGTGAAGGAAGAGCTCAGAGTTCAACTCAGCGATCAAACTGATTAATAATAAGTATTCTGACTGAAGAAAAATCCATAATAAATTAAAGCTGCAAGCAGTGTTGTGTTGTTGAGAGAGTCACAGTAACGTTGCCTGATTAAAAAGTCGTGCATATTTGTGCACGTACGTTGAAGGGCTGTCGGGGCCGTGGCGTCAAGATGGCAGATTGGGATCAATCTCAAAAATGTGGCTGCCATTTCTGGCATTTTAAGGGTTCTGTTTTAACTAACTCTCTACATTATTATCAGATTGACTTCAAATTCAATCACTGCCATCAACACATTTGTGATCAAGTTGTGCTATTTGTGACTGTAGGTCTTAACGCGTTGCCCGTGACGACGTGTCGATTTCCGCCGATTGGCATAAACTGTACTCATATCTTTCCAGTCATGAGACACGTCCTACACTTCCGTGGTAGTGGTCAATGTCAATGCTTACAGTTTGTACATCGCCCTGAACACGTCTACATGACATATTCAGATATTAGTGATAGGGCCCCTACTGTAACAGGAAGTAAGCGCTGCATGGGACTTGGGGGTCGGATTTACTTGAAAGTTTCATGTTGTGGTCCGCACGTGTTCGACGGCACTTGACGCCGGCCGCAGCACGCCGTGCGTGGGAGGCGGA
>NW_023339651.1:16737885-16745869 GCF_004916995.1 Morone saxatilis
GATCAGGGCTATGCTAACTTAGTTGATAGTAAAGTAAAAGTGACAGCTAGAATCAGTAACAGTCCTTTTTGGCCACTCTGTATAAATATTAAGTGGTATCATGGAGCTCTGGGTGTACACAGACGCATACAAGTGGGAGGAGGCACCTCTCTCTCTCTCTCTCTCTTCTCTCTCTCTCTTCTCTTCTCTCTCTCCTCTCTCTCTCTCTCTCTCTTCACCCACCTTAGAGGCCGAGGGGTCTGTTCCGGAGTTTCTGCCTCTTAAAAGGAAGTTTTTCCTTGCCATCTGTCTTCCAAGCGTCGTTGTCATGCCTGGGAACTGTTGGGTCTCTGTAAATAATGGTTAAAAAAGAGTTCTGGGTCTAGACCTGGCTCTATTTGAAAAGTGTCCTGAGATAACTTTGTCTTGTTATGAATTGGTGCAAATAAAACTGAATTGAAATAAATTGAATCGTGAGTCAGGAAGAGTTACAGTAGAGGGATTTTATATTGGTGGAGGACTCTTTTATTGTCCAATCACAGATCAACGAGTCAGTGTTATCAGCTGACTGTTGGTTTCCTGCAGGTGGCGCTGCAGGTATGGTCTCCAGGATCACAGGTTCGGTGGGTAAAGGTCTGGCAGCCATCACTATGGATAAAGAGTACCAACAGAAACGACGGGAGGAGATGAACCGACCCCCCAAAGACTTCGGAGAGAGTCTGGCTAAAGGAGGGAAAGGACTGCTGAAGGTACAGAGATTCTGAAAACACTCATCAGCTGATGTGAGGTCAGTAGATGAAGGTCAGTAACTGTCAGTGTCTCTGCAGGGAGTGATGGGCGGAGTTACAGGCATCGTCACCAAACCTGTGGAGGGTAAGCATTGATAGTACAAGGACACAAATACAGCATTATCTATCAAAGTATCAGCTTTCTATAAAAGATTCTTTTAAAAACAATACATGATTTATTTAATTTATTTGTCCAATTGATTTATTGTACAGTATTTATTAGTGAAAAGCAGTGAAATAAACAACAGAGCTTCTATATTTATTTCTTTTATTTATAAGAGCTGATAGAAGTAGAACCGCAGTAGATCTGCAGTAGATCTGCAGTACAGCCACAGCAGAACCGCAATAAAATCTACAGAGATCTGCAGTAGCAACCTGCAATAAATCTGCAGTATGATCTGGCCGTAGAACCGCAATAAATCTGCAATCTGCAGTAGAACCGCAATAGATCTGCAGTAGAACCGCAGTAGTACCGCAATAGGTCTGAAATAGATCTGCAGTAGATCTGCAATTAAACTGCAATTGAACCGCAGTAGAAACGCAATAGGTCTGAAATAGATCTGCAGTAGACCCGCAATAGAACCGCAATAAAACCTCAACAGAACAGCAATAAATCTGCAGTAGAACCGCAGTGGATCTGCAGTAGAACCGCAGTGGATCTGCAGTAGAACCGCAATAAAACCACAGTTGATCTACAGTAGATCTGCAGTAGAATAAATGTTGATTAGAAATGTGTGTTTGCAGGGGCGAAGAAGGAGGGAGCAGCTGGGTTCTTTAAGGGCATCGGAAAAGGTTTGGTGGGCGTTGTGGCGCGGCCGACTGGGGGCATCGTGGACATGGCCAGCAGCACCTTCCAGGGCATCCAGAGGTACACAAGCCTTCATTTAACCTTCACAACATGTTTTTATTTACTCGTAGTTTGTTTCTAAAGAACTTCCTGTGTCGTCTGTGTGCTTTCTCCTCTGTTCTTCTTCTTGTCTGCTCACTAATTTTCACATTTTCTGCTTTTTTTGTCTGTCTCGTGTTGTTGTTTCCTGGAGTTTTGTTCTTTCTTTTTCTTGTTTTCATGTGTGAGTATTTGACATTGAACACGTTAAAGCTGAGCTCCTTCATCGGTCTCCTCAGTGCCTGTTTGAATGTGATCTTTCATTGTGGCCGGAGATAAGCGCTTTAATCCGATCAGACCAGATGAAGGAGATGAGCTTCAGTTGTGTGTTTTTGCATGTTGTTGTCGTCCTGCAGCAGAGGGACGGTAAGTCGCTGCATCGTGTCTGAACTTGTTCATGCTCACATCCTCTGTCACTCTAACACTGCTAGTAGCCCTGCCCCTCTGTAAGCCCCGCCCCCTCAGCTTGTTACAGCATCATGAGTCGAGAGTCCACGCCCCTGAGGAGAGTCACCTGTCCTGCAGGTCCGGGGTACGGGATTTTTTTTTTTCCACCAGGCTGCTAATCTCGTTTAAAGGATCTGATGTGAACGCAGCTCAGACTAGCAGTTTACTCTTCAGAAAACGGGGAAAACTTTTTTCATTCACTTGAATCAAATCTGATTTCAGACAAAGTTTCAGTTGACTAACATCTGAAGCCATCGGATCCTTAATGAGTCTCAGATGTGTTCGTGTTGTTTTACATCTCGCTAATGAATACAGACAAGAAGGTTTCAGTAAACTGAAAAACTGCAGTTTTGACTCAGCACAATAGTGCTGTGTATACTGACCTGTATTATCTGTGTCTGTTCCATTTATACTTGCAGTACATTTCAGTACCTTAACTTTTATCTAGACTCAACCAATCAGCCTAAAGTTCAGGTTCGCACTACGCAGTGTTGATGTTACACATAATCCCCTGCTCCGTGTGGATCCACAGAGACATTTACGTGAGTTTTTCGTTCTCTCCTCAGGGATTGGCTGACTGAATGATCAAATGGCTCTGCCAGGCTGAGTTTGGCAACTTTTTGGTTAACGAAGCGATTCTGTGAAATACTAACAGCCACACTGTTTGTTTGTTTGTAATCTAAAGCTACATCTGAGAGAAAACTAACTCCTTTTAAATATGTATTACTACTACAAAACTACCTGTAAATACTATTCTATTCAATTCAATTACATTTTATTTGTATAGCGCCAATTCATAACAAAGGTTATCTCAGGACATTTTTCAAATAGAGCAGGTCTAGACCGAACTCCTTATAACATTAACAAATACAAGGAAATGCTACTAATAATACGTGCAAGTACATTTAACAAAGAAATCTAGTTACTCATAAATACTTGGAAATACATGAAAATATCTAGAAATATTAGCAGTAAATACTAGTAAGTACACGCAAATGCAAATTCTACTACACGCTTTTAGGGTGTACAATATCTGTAAACAATAGTCAGTACTATAGAATTCATGTCAGTACATTTAAATGGGAGTAAATATTTGGTGGTACTTGAAAATTCATGTAAATACTAGTAAGTACATGCAAATATAAATACTAATAAATGCATGTAAGTAGTAGGCCTAATACATATTAGGGAAGGCGTTTAAGTGCTTAAATGTGTACATTTGTATAAATACGTGTAAATACTTGGACACATAAATAGTCAATATGTCTAACTATTACTTGTGTAAATACTTACTGTCTTATTCTGCTAGTTTCATGAAAACATTGTTTGATTTTATTATATTAGAGCTTTATTAGAATAAAACCTTTATTTCTTTATATATGTAATGACTCAAACTGAAAACAATTAAACGTATGTCGCCTCGATAATCTGCTTCTGTTCCTGAAACATTTCTCAGCTGTCTCAGTGATTCTCATCCTCCTCCTCCTCTTGTACGGAGGATCCATCTGTCATGTGACACATCAGTCAGTTCATGATAACCTGTTAAACATTACTATTTCATGCTGTCACTGTAGAGGTCATGAAAGGTGAGATATCCCACCCTGACAGAAGTACCTAACAGCATCGTGTGCACTGAACGTAAACCTGCTTCCGACATCAGCTCACCTCTTTAAAACTCTTCTGATCGGCTTCTTCATGTTTCAGTTCAACTTTATATGTGTAGTTCATGAGCTTAAGCAGAGGGTCAGCTCAATTAATTCTTTTAAGTAGATTTGGACTTTGATATGATGGTTTGGTAGCAACAATCATTTACTGTCACTCAGGTGGATGTTGCGGGTTTTATTGGTGGGGACAACAGTTAAAAAATCAGCCTTTTGACCGTGTGTATATGTCTGTGTGTTGTGATGTCAGAGCGGCGGAGTCGACAGAGGAAGTGACCAAACTGCGGCCTGTGCGTCTGATCAGGGAGGACGGGATCATTCGACCGTATGACCTGACGGAATCACAGGGTTTCGACCTCTTCCAGGTTTGAACACTTTTTGTTTCTACAACAACATGATGTCACTTCCTGAGACCACACAGGTCTCTCACTCTGCTTTGGTCAGGTGCTCAGTTAAAAAGTACTGCATTGTCCGTGTTTCACAGACAGAAAAAAAGAGTAGGCAAAACAGAAGACACTCCAAAGATTAAAAACCTTTTAGTAATATTAGTAGTAACAGTAGTATGTGTTCATCTTTTGGTTGAATATTATTTACAATGAGAAACACAAAACAGTAAAATAAAAACTTGTTTTCTCGGTGGTCCTGACCCCAAATCATATCAACAAAACAGGTTTCTGATCCTCAAATACGATACAAACCATTTTCTTAAAACAAATAAAATAAAAACAGCAGTCAGGTCTGGGTATAGTAGTCTGGTTATAGTAGTTGGGTACAGTAGTCTGTTTACAGTAGCCGGGTACAGTAGTCGGGTACAGTAGTTGGGTACAGTAGTCTGGGTACAGTAGCCGGGTACAGTAGTCTGGGTACAGTAGGTCTGGTACAGTAGTCTGGGTTACAGTAGCCGGGTACAGTAGTCTGGTTACAGTAGTCGAGTACAGTAGCCCGGTACAGTAGTCTGGTTACAGTAGTCGGGTACAGTAGTCTGTTTACTGTAGTCTGGGTACTGTAGTCTGGGTACTGTAGTCGGGTACAGTAGTCTGGGTACTGTAGTCTGGTTACAGTAGCCGGGTACAGTAGTCTGGTTACAGTACCCGGGTACAGTAGTCTTGTTACAGTAGTCGGGTACAGTGGTCGAGTACAGTAGCCCGGTACAGTAGTCTGGTTACAGTAGTCGGGTACAGTAGTCTGGTTACAGTAGTCGGTTACAGTAGTCTGGTTACAGTAGTCGGTTACAGTAGTCTTTCAAACTGAGTAAAAACCTTTGTGGATTCTGTTTATTTCTGCTTCTAACCAGTTTCTTCTTCTTCTTCTTTTGTTTGTGTCACATGCAGCCTGATGAGGAATGAACAGGGTTTGGGTTAAACTTTATCATTCAAGTGCTTTTAAAGAACTTTATTCATTCCGTCTCAGACAAGTTTAATGTTGAATGATTAATTTTTCTCATCCTGTAAATATTCTACAATAATCAATAAATATTGTGCTGCTGAGTTATTTCAGGTTTCTATGCATGCCAAAACTAATCTCTTTCTCTCATACCTCAGACATTTTTACACTCAGTTTTGTTCATTTTTTTAGAATAAACATTTCTGCTCTTTATTTCTGAAATAATAAAACTGTTTTTTAATTTCTAATTATAACCATTTATAAATAATAGTTTATATATTTTTTTTGTTTATGATCATTGATAACTTAATTATCCAAAATAAGAATAAAAGGCAGTGGAAATTATTTTACTACAAAGCTGTAATAAATGTTATCTCCTGTAGATCTTAGCAATACTTTTGTAAAAGGATGTAGCATCACCTTTGAATTCAAAGCATATATATTAAAATTGTCTGTCTTTGTGATGATATATATTCTTCGTATAATTCAGTCTCAACTGAAATTATGCCCCAGCATGACCTCTCACTTGCTCATGTTTAACTTCAAGTCTCTGTGTTTGTAAGCTGAGCACTCAGTGTGTGATATCTGTAAACCTGAACGTTAATAAAACTACACTCCTTATTGTCACTTTTCCTTTCTGAGGTCTGCAAACTTCATCGATAAAATCCGTAAAGATACAGTGTATTCTTGGATTGAATATCATTCATAAAGATATAACAGTGGTATTACTGATGAATATTCATTCATAAAGGAATACGAGTGTATTCTGATGAATATCATCCATAAAATAATTGTTATACTGATCAATAATCCCATAAGATACAGTTGTATAGCTGGCATCAATTGAATTCCATAAAATACAGTGTATACTGGGACAATAATCCATAAAAACAGTGTATATGATAAATATCATCCATAAGAAGATAGTGTATTTCTATCAATATCATCCATAAAGATTACAGTGTATTCTGATCAATAATCCATAAATGAACCAGAAAACCTGTTCATTCACCGTCTGTGTGTGTGTGAGTGATGCTGCCGTTACCATAGTAACTACTGGTTCTCTGCTTCCTGTCTGCTGCTGGAGAGGGACTGCTCTCATTGGCTGTAGCTCGTTGTGATATTGTTCCTGATAGATTTGTTTCTGGTGTCTGCGAGGCATCAGCCAGTTCTCTGATCACGTGTTCACAGTTCACACATAGCAATCGCCCTCACAGAGCAAGCGCTGATGTGCCTCAGATCTGAAGGCGTTTGTCTGCAAGCTCTAATGACAGTTGGCTAATGGAAAATCAGAGTTGAAATCATATAGTCTAAACTCTGCTTAAATCATACACAATGTTCTCCTGGTTATTTGGTTATTAACATATTTATCAATTGAGTATCGCTCTCACTCCCAATTCCCCAAATACTGCCACATGGTCAGTGGCCCTATGCTCCAAATATAATGCTGTAGGTTCCACTCTAGTTTTGATGCACCGTCAGGTGACGTAGTATTAAGAGCAAGAAAGTCTGTGAATGGAGGCTCAAACTAACACAGGACTTTAACCAGAAGACTGCTGTTGGACTCATTTGCTCACTCAAGTTACGTTGGTAAGTGAAATTGTATAACGGTCTTAAAGGTCAGACCAAAGATAAAACATGAGGCGCATTGAAAAGTGGAGCCAGTCTGCAACATTATGAAACCCTTCCAGTTTCCGCCATATTTAATGATAACATAGCTTAATTTATTCATACATAATATTGGATGTAATGAAATGTTTGATTGTATGGAGACATCCGGAGTGCCTCATGATAGACAGAGAGAACAGAGGTCATTTATCGGTGATCAGTAATCTGTGATCAGTGATCAATCACTCATCTTGGGCTGAGAACTCTGACAATGAATCCAAATCAAACGTGGACTGTGTTTGTGTTTGCAGCGTTCAGAGATCAAACCGCTGGAAGGCGAAGTGTTCAGAGACCACTGTCAGTACCCTGGACACCGAAAGACCAACATCATTGTCACCAACAGGTACAGACCTCTAGAGACCCCTACAGACCCTAAAGAACCCACAGAGCCCACAGACCCCACAATCCCCAGAGACATCCAGAGACACCCCTACTGTTTTTACTGCTGTGATGCATTATCTGTTGTTGTTGTTGTTGTTTACAGTATTGTTTGTTTCCCCATAGGAGGGTTCTGTGTGTGAAGGAGATGGACTTTGTGGGTCATTTCAGCAGAGAGTGGGAGTGTTTGTTTGAGAACTTCTACAGACTTCCAACTGTGAGCGGTTCTGAACTCAAGATCTACTGCAAGGTACATGTCAAACATCCAGAGCCTGAAGGACAGTGGACAGCCTGCAGCTGTTAGCTGTCTCTCTCTACTGTCTCTGTCCTCTTTGCTGTCTCTTTCCTCTCTCTACTCTCTCTGTCTCTGTCCTCTCTGTTGTCTCTGTTCTTTCTCTGCTGTCCCTGTCGTCTCTGCTGTCTCTGTCCTCTCTCAGCTGTCTCTGTCCTCTCTGCTGTCTCTATTCTCTCTCTGCTGTCTCTGTCCTTTCTGCTGTCCCTGTCCTCTCTCAACTGTCTGTTCGCTCTTCTGTCTCTGTTCTCTCTCTACTTTATCTGTCTCTGTCCTCTCTGCTGTCTCTGTTCTCTCTCTACTTTCTCTGTCTCTGACCTCTCTACTGTCTCTGTCCTCGCTCTACTGTGTCTGTCCTCTCTCTGCTGTGTCTGTCCTCTCTCTGCTGTCTCTGTCCTTTCTGCTGTCTCTGTCCTCTCTACTGTCTCTGTCATTTCTGCTGTCTCTGTCCTTTCTGCTGTCTCTGTCCTTTCTGCTGTCTGTCCTCTCTGCTGTCTCTGTC
>NW_023339651.1:16745969-16747261 GCF_004916995.1 Morone saxatilis
CGAGGTCTGTCCAAGGTTTCTGCCTCTTAAAATTAAGTTTTTTCTTGTCCCCGTCGCCAAGTGCTTGCTCATGTTGGGAACTGTTGGGTCTCTGTAAATGTTATAAGGGTTAGGGTTGTGTCTTTGACTTTCAATATCTCAGACCCTGACCCTAAACTTCCTGCAGCAGAAAATGCATGATGGGAAAATCAGCAGCAGCAAATGTTGTCTGAGATATGAGACAGGATGGTTGAAGGTTCAGCTGGGAGTCAAAGAGGTTTCCACAGTCACTGATGGGGGTCCACTTGGACCTCGGACAGACAGAGACCACAAAGTCCAGATAGTGCTAGAGACATCCGTCCACATATATATATGTATATGTACAGACTGTGGCAACATATTTCCTGAAAAGGACAATAAGGAATCTATCTATTAACATTATAGATGTGACTATATCTGTACGCAGACCCCTGGATGGATCTAAATATACCATGAACCGGACGATGGTCCGATTCTAAGGTTATGAATATGTTGAAGGGTTGAAAAGTGTATGTAGAATAAATGTCTGCATCAAACAAATGTTAAGAAGAGTCATTCACAAGGGTCAGATTGCATTGTATCACATTGTTCCAGATTAAAATGTCCCTGAATTGTATCGTAGCCCAGGTATCTGGATACAGATCAGATCGTTTTAGAAGGGGACAGATGGACACTCCTAGTAACCCTTAACCTGAACCCTGAACAATATAAAAACAGTTGAGTCTCTTCTGCAGCTCAGTAGCTGATCTGAGGTCTGTATGAGCAAGTCTTACAGGTTAAAATGTGCTCATAAAAACTTCAATGCCGAGGAAGTGTTGGTACAGGAGGAAATAATCATCACCTGTCCTCATAAAACACCTGGAGGATAAAAAACACCTGTAATCTACCTGAATCTGAAGAACATGTTATGCAGCATCGTGACAAGGAACCATCGAAGCTCAAATCAACACTAAAACCTGAGGAAACGTTGTATAAAGAGATGTATAAAGCAACTGTCACAAATTGTTATGTTAAATTGTTATTATTGTTATCCAGCTAAAAGCCCAATCAGACAATATGTTCCACCAGCTTAGCAGTAATGTTAGCTTTGAGTTTGGACTTTGTGTTGGACTCTGTGTTGTGGTGGGTGTTGGTCATTTGTAGACGTTAGCGGACTCCATTTATAAGCTAACGTTAGCTAGTGTTGCACACTGTTGACACTGTAGGGAAGCGGAGAGAGAAGGGTTAGGGTTAGGGTTAGCGGAGCATAAAGGTCACAACCTTTGACCCTCATC
>NW_023339651.1:16747316-16749873 GCF_004916995.1 Morone saxatilis
CAACCCGTTCACTCTCTGCTCACAAACACTGATATACACACACACTGATTCACACTGACACATAAAATGATTCACAATCTGACATAAGGAAGCTTTAACTCCTGAAAATAAAACTGCTTCTCTGTAGTTGGCTGCTCCTTTCCGGTACAGCAAGTGACAGCAATGTAAACCGGTTAGGAAAACCTGAAGACGCAGGTGAACTCTGTTTATTAATGTTCCTATTAAATAAATTCATAAAAAGAGAACCCGGTTCTTTTCCATTCCAACATGTTCCTAAAGGCAGAAAGAGGAGCAGACAGCGAGGCGTTCACTGACCTACTGAGACCTCAGTGTGTTTACAGCAGAGCTGCGTTCACTGTAATCAAACGTTCAGTGTTAGATAGTGACAGAGAGCTTCCTGTTTACTTTAGCCTTCACTTTAACTCAAACATCTGCAGCACTTTGACCTCTCTCTGCTTTTTTTTCTTCTGCTCTTCAGGTTTCCTTCAGTTGATCGTATTTCAGATTATTGTGGTGTCAGTGAAGGTAACACCGCCAGTAAAACACAAACATGTTCATCCTTTATTTTATTCACATTGTTGTTCTGTTTAAAACTGTTAATGCACCATTATCATCACCATAATACACTTCATCCAGTCGGAGCTGACGCAGGTATTTTTCCAGGAAACATCAGGATAACATTTCCAGAATTTGAACCCTGATCATTTCCTTTATTTCTAATAAAAACGTCACTGAGTGGCTTTTTCTGGTTCTTTATCTTCTTCTGTTGTTTTTGTCAGTGGTCAGTCCGACTGGTTTCATTGGCTTTTGAACTGGTCTTAAACCAGAGTATTTTCTGTTGGATGTAGCTGCTGTTGTTTCAGGTTTTATTGGCATATAAAGTTTAACAGTTTGAACAGCAGCAGTGAGTCAATGTATTTGTTCTCTGCTGGAGGTAAACTCATTAGAACTTAAAGTCAGACTAACCTGGAAACCATTTTCACTCCTTTCTGTCCCACAGCTCCAGCACTGCCACAGTGTCTAATATTAAATACTGTGTCTGTTAAACAGCAATTCAACGTTATTCATATAATAAATAAATATATATATATATATATATATATATATATACATTTCCAATATCAATGTCTGCTGGTTATCTTCATACAGTGTGTCATATTTAATATTATTCATGTATCTCAGTGTTCTGTTGGGTGTGTTTGAGTTCTTCGTACTAACAGTAAACACAGTTGGCTCAGAGTCTTGTGGCTGTGAGTTGAACAGATTCATAGTGTTGAAAACAGTCAGGCTGTGTGTGTATGTGTGTGCGTGTATGTGTGTGAGAGAGAGAGAGAGAGGAGGGGGTGCGGGGGAGGAGGAGGTGTGTGTAATGATTTCCAGCTGCCTGAGGCTGAGCAGAGGAGGATGTTTGATTTCTACACAGAAACACTGAACTCAAGTTTGACTGAATGATCTTCAACAAACAAACGTATACAGAAAAAGACAGTAAGTGGACATTGAGTGAAGATTATGAACTACAAACATTCAGCTTTCAGTTTTTAGTCAGGTGGGTCTGGTTTGGTGAGGAGGTTGGTCTGGTCTGGTGGTTTGGTAGAGAAATCCTTTTTATTTATTTTAGAAAATGAAAACTGGATTTTTTTTTTTTCGTAGTGAAAGAACTGAAGTTTGTTGTTTTCTTTCTGGTGATGCTCTTCATCATCCTACTATTTTGACTGGCGATGGCAATGAAGATAAAGATGACGATGAAGATTCTGCACTTGGTTTGGACCCCCTGTTTCTGCAGTTCAGTGTTTTTCCTTCACCTTAACCTGAAAGGAGCTCTCTCTTTGTTTATTTTACTTCCTGCAGGATCTTTTCTTTCCAGAGAGCAAAGGGGGGGAGGGGGGGAGGTCACAGAGCTGAGTGGAAGAAGCAGAGCGAGGGTTAACTCAGCCCCCAGGTATGTTGTCCACCCCCAGCGATTGTGTGCTCGGTTTAGGTTAGCAGCAGACTAAATATCTAAGTGTTCCTATTCACAGAAGATTGACCGACAGCCGACTGGAACTCCAGAAACACCTCCAACTGGATCAGACCCAGCAGAGTCGGTCTCAGTCCTGCACAGCTTCTGATTTACAGGTTGGACCTTATCGTTCATCATCACTGGGTGTACATGTCATTGAGTTTTTAAAAATATTAAAGAGGTATTTCAGTCATTTGTGATCACTTGAATGGTCCAGACCTCCACCCTGGGAAACATCATTGTTACTATAGAGACCGAGTTTATATGTTTTAATTGTATATTTTTTCTATCTGTTGGGGTTTCTCCAGTAAAATGAGGATCTAAGTTAATTTACAGGGGATACATGGGACATGCCCTTTATATGGGACAGACCACTATATGGGACAGGCCTCTATATGGGACAGACCACTATATGGGACAGGTCTTTATAGGGGACATGTCTTTATATGGGACAGGCCTTTATATGAGACAGGCCTCTTGATGGGACAGATCTCTCAATGGGACAGGTCTCTATATGGGACAGGTCTCTATATGAAGGACATAAAATCCTGGATGAGC
>NW_023339651.1:16749973-16754008 GCF_004916995.1 Morone saxatilis
CAGACTGAACAGATGAGACAGTTACCTCTCTGTGACCTTTGACCTCACTGATGGAAGTCATCACAAACAAGGACAGGTAGAGACCCTCAGGACTTCTTCTGTGGTTTTACAACTGCACTTAAAGACAGATTAAAGGAAACTTTATTGATCTCTGCAGGGGAGATGGCTCAATATAAAGGGAGAACTGCACCCAGAATTCTGTCTGCAGGCCTTTATTTTATGACTGGAATGATAATGAGCTGCTTTACAGTTTACACCTGAGCTCTGACTGCCAGGTGATCACCTGCAGGCTGCACAGGTGACAGAACCGTGGGGGGGGCTTCAGCCTAAAGGTGAACAACCTTCATATATTTAATGTAATAAACATTGTAATCTCTTTTGTCCCTTTCAGTGTCCTGTAGGACTCTTAGTGATCTGATTGGTCAGTGGTTGCAGCATAGGTTACCATGGTGATAGACCCCAGTTAAAAGCAGTCCTGACCCGGTTCTTTGAGTTCTGGATCGTGGGTTCAGTTCAGTGTGTTGGTGGAACTGACTGCTCCCTGAACATGGACTGGCAGGCACCAGCTCACAGACTCTCTGAGGGATTGCGTGCTGCATTCAGGATCTGTTGTTTACATTAACAGGAATGTTAACGGTCATCTCGCCCATCTCTCTTTTTATTCTCTATTAACAGCTGCAAACCCTCATCTTCACTGCCAAAGTGCCCTTTAGCAACACTGACAGAATAAAACTATCTTTGACATGAAGGTTGCTGGTTTGATTCCCCCACAGGCAGAGGAGCAGACTGTTAAAGCTGCAGATACCTCAATACAGCACAGACACCTATGTATATGTGTGTGTGTGTGTGTGTGTGTGTGTGTTTACACTCTGGGGTTTCTCAGATTTTTTCCATCTGCAGCATCAACACAAACACATACTGGATGTGGACGTTCATTTCAGAGACCAGAGTAGAGTCCAGTAGATCAATGGTTCCAACCTTTTCTATCAGTGAATAAACTGACTTTATTGTCTATATATTTCATATTCTATTGATCAATAATAATAACAGCACCTGATATTTGGATACATTGTCTGTCTCTATTCTGTATTTTTATCATTTTAACAATCAGACTTAATATTCGTCTTTTCTGACAGATTCACTGTTTATTCTCATTGTTCTATCAGCTGTTTGCTTTCTGATGCAGGATGAGGCTGTTGATCAGAGACTGAAGCTCTGGCACTGTACACTCTGATCACAACTACATAATAAAATAATAATAATGAATTAATAATATACACTTATTTAATATATTACCCAATATAAGTTAATATTAGTTTCAGTTAGTTTTATTCATATAAATAAACAAAGTGTTGAGATGTAGGCCTACTGTGTATATTTTTTAAGTTTTCATACACCCCTTAAAATCAAGAAGGCCTGGCAATCCCCCGTTATGCTTAGGTGACCCCTTGTAAGGGTTGTGACCCCCAGGTTGGGAAGCATTGCAGTATAGTACAGTAGAGTTTTCTTTTTTTAATCTGTTTTCAGCTTTATTGCTGAAACTCATATTAGCTCTGACAGAAACAGTCTACACTCACTGGAAGAAGAAGAGTGGAGTTTGGATTAAAGAGCAGCAGACTGTGAGATGATTTACAGGTTCCCAAGAGGACAGGAAAAGATCCAATAGAAGCCATGCTGGCCCAGCTTGGCCTTAAGGCTGCTCCTGGCTAATGTCCGGTCTGGATAAAATGGGTCTGGCCAAACAACAGGAAATCTTTACAGAGACCTGCTCCATCAACATCCTGAATCCACAACAGGCAGACTATGTTCAGAGTCGTCAGAGTGCAGGATGAGAGGAGGTGGACTGTTTCCATCGATTATATTTGGTGCTCAAAAGCAGTCAAAGTGTATGGACTCTTTTTGTTTTTGTGTGAAGATTATCATCGCTATCTTGTTGCTGCCGGGGAGCGGGGCATGAATGAGCCACAGAACCAGAGCGGGGCCTGAATGAGCCACGGAACTGGAGCAGGGCCCAAATGAGCTACAGAATCGATCGTATCAATCAGCCATTATTAGTTTCAGTGAAGTTGGAAGTTATTTATTCCGTGTGTAGAACAACCAGATTCTATGATCTTATGTATACACATTATAATCAACACATTAATCAGAATCAGAAACATTGACGAGGACAATCTTTAGTCGGGCTTTAGTGGTATTGTTTTGAAGGATGTTTATTTATTCTTATCCTCTTGTTGCACTGCTGTGGGTTCTGAGGCATTTTATTGTTTATGAATACAATATAATGAAAGGGATCTTGGAATCTAGAGACCAGTAGACTAAATCAAATCAACTGTATTGATAAAGCACATTTAACAACAACCTTTGTTGACCAAGTGCTACACAGTTTCCATCTTTTTCTAATTCTGCCTCCAGTGTTTCCTCACTGCAACTTGATGAGATAGCATTTCCTCAGTTTGTGTTTTTATTTAGTGTTGTACTGTTCACCAAACACTTAATTTACTCTGTGTGTGTATGTGTCACTTTGTGTTACCTTTTGCTTGCATGAAAAGTGCTATACAAATAAAATTGATTGATCGAGTATACAACAATAAAGTCCAATAGAGTCCAGTAGAGTCCCTGCGGTCTGACCTGTGGTGTGTTCAGATGTCAGACTGATGAACTCTGAAGATAATGACTCAAACTGATTTTACAGTCTTTGACCTTTGAACTTTGGGGGTCATTAAACATAACTAACAGTTCCTCCCAGATTTGGCAGACCCTGATTTTCAGATTTTCAAAAAATGGTAGTGATTATCTTTGATAATAAGGAAATGTGTATGAAGTAGTTTTTAATTAAAATAAAATCAATAAAACTTGCAGGCGTTATTTTATTGTTGGGTTATTGTTGGGTTATCATTGGGTTAGTGTTAGGTTAATGGGTTATCGTTGGGTTATCATTGGGTTATTGTTAGGTTATCGTTGGGTTAGGGTTAGGTTAATGTTGGGTTATTGTTAGGTTGGGTGGTTAGGTTATTGCTGGGTTATTGTTTGGTAATCTTTGGGTTATTGTTAGGTTATCTATATAATAATAATAATATGTCACTGTTCTCTGAGCCTCAACACATTAACCACCCTTCTTCTGTGGTGGAGACAGTTTGTTTTTCCTCTGAGACTCTTGTTCTTAATATGAAACCAGTTTCACTCTGTCATAAACCAGCTTTAGATGAATAAGAGGATCAAATGAGGCTTTAAGAAGTGAATAATCTATTAGATCCTAACCTGTGCAAATAAAGCAACAGATTTAAGATGGAGAAATTTGAGTCACTATGAGACAAACAGAATGAATGTATGAAGGAAAAACTCACCTGAGGCTCTGACTCTGGAATGTGTTTAATACAAAAGCTCCATTTAAAAACAGCCTCATAAAAGTGCAAACAGTGGTTAGTGTGAGTGATGGAATCTGGGTGGTCTGACTCTTTCTGGGCCCAGTTGGGGTGGGGCCCAGGGGGGGCATATTTCCACTGTAGAGTCCTGCTTTACTGTCTCTGTTGTTGTTATTAAGATAAAAACATCAGAGTTCCTATCAGAGTTTGCTCAGCTTTCTGCTCGTCTGCTGAAAACAGACCCAACTCAACAAAGCACACGTCATCTCACCATATTCAGTCAGTTTGTATTCACATTTTCAAAGTTAAGTTTTACTTTGTAAACAGTGCTTTCACCATATAGTAATGGTTGTGTGTAGGAAACACAAAAGGTTCATATTCAGTCATATAGCATTATAAGACTTGGGGGGTATATCAGGCTCCGTAGGAGGGTTTTTCTCCTGTTTCTTGGTCGCCTGTGCCACAGTCCTATGCAGTCCCATCAGCTCGACCAGTTTTCTGTTTGTACAGTAAAACGATTCCAGCCAACTGTACCTGAAAAACATTATATATTACAGATAAATTGAGCAGCATCATATCTGGATGTGTCTTTTACAAATAAACTGATGAGATGAAATAAAAAATAAAATAATGACTTTGGACTCTGTGTTGTGTTGTGGTGGGTGTCAGTTGT
>NW_023339651.1:16754135-16754273 GCF_004916995.1 Morone saxatilis
AGGAACAAAGCTACACTACAACCCCTTCACTCTGGGCTCATCAATCATAATAAAAAATGTAAAAATAAAATGATTCATTCTGACATATGAAAGCTAATTTTACTGTGTGACTGTCTCAATATTAAACTCAGAGAGGAG
>NW_023339651.1:16754303-16754876 GCF_004916995.1 Morone saxatilis
GATATGAATATTAATGAAGTTAGGGTTAGGGTCTGACGGGCCCAGCTGGGGGCCACGTTTACAGGTTGTGAACAGAACATACAAACAGTGAAACAGAGAATGATCACATGATGCTGATGAATGAAAATGTATAAATTGAATGAATCAGTGATTTAAAGCTCCACCCGGTGAGCACACTCAGTGACACAAATCAAACACACCCACAGAACAAGATGCTCAGAGAGGCTTTATCTGTGTGTGTGTCTGTTGGAGGTTATTTTGGGGAACAGCAGATATGAAACATCCTTTAACGTCAGGAAGTCTGCAGGATGTTTTCTCCTCCTTTCTCCCTAACCCTCCATTTGAAGGTTCAAATGTTCACTAACGTCTTTAAAGTCTCATTAATTATTTTCTTAATATTCATTCTAAAGTTCAGATGAATTTAATAATATTTTAATTTAATGTCACTGTATATTTTAAATATAGTCTATATAAACTATTTAATGTAAGTTTTTACACCTTTTCCTATAATATTATGAAGTCATTAATTATTTTTTTAATATGAACTTTATTTCTTTGACACTGTTGTGGCAT
>NW_023339651.1:16754976-16760053 GCF_004916995.1 Morone saxatilis
TTACTCAACACTAATAGAAGAAAATAACTAAAAATAACTTTAACTAATGTCAAATCAGATATATACTTAGACTGTTTTTCTGCTATCAATCTTCAGTAAGTTCATTGTTGAAGGCATCAGAGAGGCGGGAACTGCAGGGTACTCTGACCGGGTGCAGGACACACTTTAGTAGATACTGTCAGTCTTTTAGTCCAGTTCTCTACCTTTATTTCTGGGTTTAAAGAAGAAGATATCTGGGACCATCAGACCTTTTTCTTAATTTGGTTGCTTTACACTTTGGTGTTTTTTATTGTTTTTAAAAACTTATTGATTGATTTTGGAACTCCAGACTGTTTGATCATGTTAAGACCTTTTTTTTTCAATACTGACATCATCACTGTGACGTCATCACTCACTATAAACATGATAAAATAAAATTTATATAAAATATATTCTGACAACAATCCTATGACGTCCATACAGTGAAACGTTTCCATCTCTCAGGTCAATGTTCGTATTTGGGGAAATCCACACTTAGAACTTCTTTATTTTAGAACATAATGGATAATACACAGTAACGGTGGTTAGCTGTTAGCCATTAGCTGTAACAATGCTAACTTCTGCTGGACAACAGACCTTCATAAAGGCTTCAAAAGGTCTGCCAGAAAGCCCTCATGTTGGCCCGGCAACAGCTGAATATGACACATATCTGAATATATGAATAGAAATAAGTCTGATATAAAAACAGGATTGTTGCAACACGGACCTTTTCTCTTGTAACACAGGAAGTCTCTGACCGCTGCACTGCTACATATGCTAACTGTACTAGCTGCTATAAGCTAGTTAGCGGTCCTATTTAGTAGTGTAGGAGCACCCAGCAGGGAATACTGCCGGGGCCCGGATGAGCCACAGAACTGGAGCAGGACCCGAATGAGCCACAGAACCGCAGTGGGGCCAGAATGAGCCAAAGAACCAGAGTGGGACCCAATGAGGAACTGCAAACTTTAATTTTGTTGTTTGTTGAATAATGATCAATATGTTAATTGACAGTCTGACAGTGGGACCAGGTCTCGGCCCTCCTGGACTAATAGGGATCAGACTGTGATGTGAGGAAGGTTCCAGTCTGCTCCTCCTCCTTTTCATTATCATCTTCATCTTCATCACTGATCTGTAACTTTTTTATCCAAAAACCAATTTTTACTCCTCAGACAGGAAACAGTGTGTTACAGTGTGTGTGTATGTGTGTGTGTGTGTGTGTGTGTGTTACAGTGTGTGTGTGTGTGTGTGTGCTGACAGCTCTGCTGACATGAAAACAAAGCTGTGACATCATCAGCTGATCCATCTGAGATTCATACCAGCAACCTCCTGACACTTCCTGTCAGCTCTTTCACAATAAAATACCTGCTGCGCACACACTAAAACTGTGGTGAGGTCATCAAACCCTGATGTCACCTCCACCCTCTTCGTCATCATCATCATCATCATCATCATTAGGCTTTCCGTGCACGTGTCAGCCTACCTGTGTCTGCTGGCGGCGCGAGCTCCATGCGCGTGCGCGTGTCCGCCGGTGTACAGGCTGTAGGTGGGTCGCAGCGGGAACGCGCTTTTGGCGTGTCCGCAGGTCCAGAGCGCGAGCAGGAGTGCGAGCAGGGCCGCCATCCCGCTGATCAATCAACGTTCAATATAAGCTATCGATACTCGATTGGAGTGTGATCCGCTCCTCAGCTGGCGGGAAAAACTTCCATCTCCATGGAGACCAAAAGAAAAGTTTCCACTAAGTCCGCCCGTCCTGCAGACCCATCATCCGGATTCTGAGTCCAGGTTCCTCTGATCCGCTCCTGGTCCGGGTCCTTTAATCCAGATGTGATCCGGTTTGATCCGGTTCGTCCATCAGAACTTTGAAACAAAGAGAAGAAGAAAACGTTGCGACAGACTGAACCGAGACCAGCTGCTCCTCCTCTTCATCACCGCCCCCCAGAACTGTCCCCGCCCCTCCCGAAGGGGAAACCGGACCCGCAGCTCCACAGCCACACCTGGAAGTCCTCACAGTCCCCGGTCTTCTTCCAGTTCACTGTAAAAAATCCAAAATCAAATGTCAACAAACTGATCAAATTCTCATGAATGAGCCAATCAATGAGGATCAATAAGGATCAATGGGGCTCAATGGGGCTCAGGGGGTCTCTTAAAGTCTGTGAGGGTCTGTATTTGATCTGTTTTTATCAGAACTAAAGGATCAGTCTGTTCTTTATTGTCAATATATAAATAATAAGTGTGTGTGACCACCTAATCAATAAGATCAGTTAAATAATCAATGGAGTTGAAATAAAGGTGTATATGTATATATGTCTGAATCATCAATAACAACACACACATTAACTCTTTTATTGTTAAAATACCGATCAATAAATAATATTAATGATATATTTCTGCTCTTTTGAATTACATAAATAAATCAAGTCAAAACACTGAAATAAATCATGTTTCAAAATATTGTTTTAAAGATAAGATAAGATAAGATATTCCTTTATTTGTCCCACAATGGGGAAATTCCGGTGTTGCAGCAGCAAAGTGGAAGAGAAAAAGAAACAGTATTACAAACAGTAAGCAGTAGAAAAAAATAATAAAATAAAAACATATGTACAAGAGAAGAAAGAAAGTAAGAACCTACAACAGCAACAGATACACACAACAGATAACACAAAAAAGACATATACGAATATTATCTAATATGAACGCAGCAGGCAGGTTAGCAGTGGAATAATCGAAATTGTATCGGGGTCTACTGGGAGTCAGTGCTGGTTGTTTATTATTCTGACAGCCAGCCACGAAGGAAGGACCGTTACCCGGAAAAAAAGAATTTTTCTCCTCTTCCTTCCCCACATTTGGGTGCTTGAAGGAGTCCGCGTCCCCAGCTGAAGGACTGGCTCAGTGCAGTGATGGTGTCCGCATGGGGGTGGGAACATTGTCCATCAAGTGATGATATGCTTTTGCTATCTTCTCTCCTCCCCTCTTCCACCACCTTGCACATGAGTCGTTTAGGGGCAACCGCAGGAACTACGAGCCTGGCCTTCTTAATCAGTTTGTCGATGCTCTCTTCCTGTCGACTGCCTGAGATGCTGCTGCTCCGCCAGACCCCACGCCAAAGACCAATGGCTTGATGCCACAAACGTGCAAAGACCCCATAAGTTCATATTAAAAAAAATAATTAATGACTTCAAAATTAAAAAAATATTTATAAGGGGAAAGGTGTAAAAGCTTACATTAGAATAGTTTATATAGACCTATACTTTCAGTACAGCAGATGCATACGAGGCTGACATTGCACAATTAAAAACACCATTATGTAAATTCATCTGACACTTTAGCATGAATATTTACCGAAATCAACCATGAATGAACCTCTTAAAGACGTTTAGTCGAACTTCTCGGACCTTCAAGATTGGCACCGCCGGGGTTAGGGAGAGAAGGAGGAGAAACATCCTGCAGGACCTTCTGACGTTAAAGAATGTTTTATATCTGCTTGTTCCCCAAATACCTCCCAACAGACAGCACACAACAGATCAAAGCCCTGCCTCTGAGCATGCTTGTTCTGTGGGTGTGTTTGATTTGTGTCACTGAGTGTGCTCCACCGGGTGGAGGCTTTAAATGAAAAAAGCACCTGATTCCATCTCAATTTATAACACTTTTCATTCCCATCAAGCCATCAGTGAGTCCATTCTCTGTTTCACTGTTTGTGCATGTTCTGTTTCACACCTGTAAAACGTGCCAGCTGGGCCGTCAGGAGCCCTAAGCCCCTAACCTTCATTAATATTGACTATCTCCTCCTCTGAGTTTAGATATTGGGACGAGCACGTCCACCACCCAGCTAACGCCAATCGGCTTCATATGTCAACAATGAATCATTTTCATTTTTCACACTTTTTATTATGATCTGATGGCCGCCACAGTGAAGGGTTGTAGTGCCTAGCTTTGTCTCCCTGCTGGCCTGTGGGGAGCCTGATTTTTCTATGTGCTTTCCTATGTAGAGGCTCCCAAAGATGGCCCTTTTCTTCTCCGCCCGTCCCTAACAGTGCCCAACAGAGTACGACACCGGCTAGCAACCTTAGCCTACCCCTAAATGGAGCGCTCGCGCTAACATCTACCACCAACAAGTGCACCACCCGCCACGACACACACCACGAGCTCCACACACAACTGTCTTTATTTTTTACTTTCACCTCTCACGTCAGTCTTAAGTGTGTTTGCTAACAACAAACAACCCAAAAGAAGACAGCCAATCCACGATGAGAGGCCTGGACGCTCGTGCCGCTCAATTTATCTGACACTCACGCACACACCCAATCGCTTTTTTCAGCGGTAGCCAGTTGTGGGTCCGGAAATCGTTTTACTGTGAAAAAGAAAATGGTCGACGCCCCGCTGATGCGGGACTGCAGGGAACCGGCTGGATACCAGACACAAACAGGACAGGAAACGACACACACACATCGACGAAATACCACCCCACGTCTTACTCAATCGCTATATGACTGGCAAATATGAACCTTTTGTGTTTTCCCTACACACCCCAACCACTCAACCGTACTATACTGCGTCGAAAGCACTTGTCTCTACAAGTAAACTTAACTTTGAAATGTGAATACACAAGCTCGACTGAATATGGTGAGATGCAAAACGTGTGCCTTTTGTTGAAGTTGGGTCTGTTTTTTTTTTTTTTTTCAGCAGACCCGAGCACCAAAGCGTGAGCAAACTCTGATAGGCAACTCTGATGTTTTTCATCTCCTAGATACACAACAAGCAGCGAGACAGTAACAGCACCGGACTCTACCACACCGTGGATGATGCACCCCCAAGAATGGGCACCCACGCCACTTGGGGCCCAGACGAGTCAGACCAACCCAGATCGCCCTCCCCACTCGCGCACCCACTAACCGCACTGTTTGCACTTTTAATGAGGCCCCCTGTTTTTAAATGGACTTCCTCGCCATCCAACCAGCATTCCAGCAGTCACAGCCTCAAGGTTGAGTTTTTTCTTCACCTCACATTCATTCTGTTTTTTCTCCATAGTGACTCCAACTTTCTCCATCTTAAATCTGTTGCT
>NW_023339651.1:16760153-16760996 GCF_004916995.1 Morone saxatilis
ATTTGAGAGTGTTTCTCCCTTTTTAGGAAAAGTATCGAAAAAGTATCGAAATCGCAATTCTTGACTTGGTATCGGTATCGAAACAATAATTTTGGTATTGTGACAACACTACTCTAATCCTTATAGCATTATTTACAGAGACAGTACCACTATGAGCAATGGTGCTATATAAATTGGTACTAAATAAATACACTTGAGGGGGTCTGATTTAGCTTTCTATCTGATCAGAGCGCAGTCTGTGCTCCTATATAAATAATATATAAAACACATATATGTGTAATGTATTAATATATTGGGCTGCATCCCTCCTGTACTCACAGGTAACGTAGGTCACCACTCACCTGCGTGCGGTTGTCCAGCTGGTCCAGTTTGGTCTGAATGCTGTGAATTGTCTCTTTAATCTCTGGCTGAGCTGCATCAGCAGGGTTTCTTCCTCCTGAAGAGGTACCTCCTCCACCTCCTCCTCCTCCTCCCGGTCTGTTGACTTCCCGCTGAAAGTGTTCCTTCATGGTGTTCAGGGTGGACTGAAGGTCCTGGAGGTTCCTGGTCAGACTCTGGATCTTCTCCTCCATCTGCCTCATCTTCTCGTTCTCGGCTCGTTCTGGAAGCAAATGGAACTTCAGAGCTCCAATCACAGAAGCTTTTACGGTCACATGGACACACACCTGACCCACGAGTGGAATAGTAAAGAGCAGTTTATGCCATTCACCAGCAGAGGCCAGCACTACAGTCTGATGACTGAGAACACATTAAAGATAAATGGTTCAGTGGTGACTCTGGTTTAATCTGGTCCATTCTGTCTACATTTGAATCTCACAGTGGTTCTAGTTCTCCAGTTAGACC
>NW_023339651.1:16761024-16762231 GCF_004916995.1 Morone saxatilis
GGTCTAACTGGAGAACTAGAACCAGTTTGTTCAAGTGTTGGACTTTAGAGTCAATGTGGGTTCAATCCCCCCTCCTAGTTCACAAGGAACAGGGTTTCTGCAGGTCTCAATTTCTCTCAACAGGTTCAATTTAAGACCTTTTGAAGAACTTTAAGACCACCATGAATGCAATAGAGGCCTTATTTATATCTATCTATACTGGCAAAACGAATACCAAGCATATGAAAGAAAATCAGTATTTGTGATTGGTGATAGCATAATCAATACATATATGTCCAAACAACAATTAAAAGAGAGACAGTTGCAGTTTTATACAAGTAACATTGCCGTATTTTCGAGACCTGTCCAAATCAGAAAGAAGATATTTTAATTTCAAGGCCTAAAACGCAGCGGACTCCCTGCAGGGACAGAAGTCAGACTCTGTTACAGTAAATCAGCAACAGATTTATGTAACAATCCACTCACCGCTGTGTCCTCCACTTTGTCCAGATCCAGAACTTCCTCCTCCATAACCTGCTTCTCCCTGTCCATGGCTCGTCCCTCCTACCTGACCCGGTCTGGGCTGAGGTCTGGTGGTGGAAATCTGGGTTCCTGCTCCTCCAACTGGACCTTCGTTGCAGTCCTCTCCGCTGTAACCATGGCAACACTTCCACTCCATCTCCGTCACCATCTTATAGGCCACTTTGTACCGCGGCCTCATGTAGGTCCGATACCTGCAGAGTTCAAAGTTCACACACTGACTGAGAGAGTGGGTGTGTGTGTGTGTGTCTCTGTGTGTGTGTGTGTGTGTTACTGTGTGTGTGTGTGTGTGTGTTACTGTGTGTGTGTGTGTGTGTGTGTGTGCACTCACTGCACCACCCGGCTGCACTGTCCACTCCCCCAGCTGCAGGGATGATAATCAGGCTTCACATAGGTTTCCACTCCGTCCTCGACCACACAGCTCACCGTCTTTGTCACAACAAACGCACACCAGTTCCTGCTCCACATACACACACACACACACACACACACACACAATAGATGGAGTTTTTGGTTTATAAATCGATCAATGACAATCTATTGATTTTCAGTGAGCAGAGAGGAGGTCAGATAACAGTGTCACCAATGTACACAGTGATCCCCTGGGTTGTCTTTACGTGCTGACGTGCAACGGTAAGCGTACTGACTCATTTCCAGTTAACTTCCTGCTCTGTGTACACTGTTTGGT
>NW_023339651.1:16762256-16762383 GCF_004916995.1 Morone saxatilis
CTTTCTTTTAGCGACTTTTCGCTATTTTCAAAGTTTTCACACGCTAGTTACATTAAGCATTAGCAGTTAGCGATGGCTGCTCTGTCCTGCTCAGTGTGCCAGATGTTTAGTTATTCCTCTGCCTCCT
>NW_023339651.1:16762483-16763320 GCF_004916995.1 Morone saxatilis
GGCAAAGGGGAGAGATGGTGGAGTGATGGGCTGCCGCGTTACCAGCGCCCCATGAGGCAGGTTTCGGGGGTTAGGTTGCCTTGCTCAAAGGGCACCTCGGCAGTGCACAGGGAGGTGAAACTGGCACCTCTCCAGCTACCAGTCCACACTCCATATTTGTTGGTCTGTGGGACTTGAACCGGCGACCCTCCGGTTCCCAAGCCAAGTCCCATACACACTGAGCTACAGCCGCCCCTAGGCAACCGGCTAGATTGATCCCTTATCTTTTCACCTATATGTTGTTGTATGACCAAAACGAATGACCTACCTATCATTCTCTTTGTGTTTATTATAGTAATTGGTGGACTATAGTTTGTGGTTAATGGCAGCAAAAGCCTTGATCTGTGGAGCTCCTCAGCCTAGGGACCCTATAGCTCTGCCCAGAGGACAGAACGTGGAACTCCTGGCGCAGGGGGTGGGATGGGTCGGTCAAGATGCAGGTGGTTTTTTCTGACCAGGTGTCTGTTTCCTAGACGCGCCTGTAATCTTAGAGTAGAAAGCTATTTGAGTTCCCTGAATGAAACAACTTTACCAGAAGAAAACAGGTCAATGAATAGAAATGATGCTGCCTCAATGTATGATTATACAGTCTGTGATAATAAATGTTAATACTACTAGTTAGAAAAACTTGCTAAATATTATTCTTGTCATAATGCTTACCATTTCCTCTATAGGCGCGTAATTAGATTATACTAGGTGGATAGTAGCAGCCAGATGCTCCCAATTCCAAATATGGAACACCGACATAGCTGGCAGCAATGCTAACTGTCTAAAAGCACAATCTTGTTTGGTCACAGA
>NW_023339651.1:16763343-16775237 GCF_004916995.1 Morone saxatilis
ACCAATATCTGTCACAAAAACACAATGTCTGTTAAGGTTGCTGTTAACTTCCCTCTCTCACCTCATGAACCATATAAAGGGCTACTTTCTCGAGTACAAAACCACCTTTTTGGAAAGGATTCATCTACTCACATAATGTAGGAGGATTTCTTCTTGAAAAATGTTGCAAAGAACATCAGCTACAATGACCCTGCTTTTTCCATAGAAGCTCTCCTCTACCCCAAGACTATGTTCATAATTAAAGCTGTATGCATAGGGAAATTCTGTCCACAAATTTGTCAAGGATTCAGGATTGTTGCTTAGGGCTCTGGAGAAGTCCTCATTTGAGCTCCAGAGTTGGTGGACCTAAAGTGGCTGTAAGTAGAGAATGCCATCCTGCCAGACTTGACTTTTAATTTCAACCAGGTGATTGGAAAATATGACATATGTTGGATGGGTGGAAAGATATGATGAACCAAAACATATCTCACTTGACAATGGCTAACCCAGTACACCTTGACTGTTTGGGCTTGTAATTCTGCCAGAAGTAAATGAAACCTGCCTCTCTCATTGCTGCAATCAGAAATGTGTCAATGTGTTTTAAAATATATAATAATAGTACTGACCAGGCGAATGCTTTATGCATGAATTTGTAGAATCAAGTCTAGAGTTTATTGCTGATGTGAGTAATATCACCAGCCTTCCACCTCATGCCACTTGCTTTTCTAAGTCCTGTTGTAAAGCGGTCCATTGTGAAAGAGACTTTGTCTGACTACCACACTGAATCTTTCCTCCCTGACCCTCTTAAACGTCCTCCTCCTTCCCATTCTGCCATCTTCCTCTGTAATCAGACTTTACATGTCATATTCTTGAGAGTACAAAGAGGGCAGATGTATGTCTTTGACAGGAGTGGGTCTTTAATTCCCTAATATCTGATACCATCATCACTGATGTTTTAACATGCACAGACACAAATAATACACAAAAAATAAGTTAGGCTATAACATAAAACAGTGCGTTAGCATGCGTCACTGAACAATTGGGAAGCCAGGGAGTGCGCTACATCAGCAGTGACTCGTCATCGGCCGTAACACTACATCCAGTGGCCGGTCACTCATACCCACCTAACCTCCTACCCACATGTCCGTCCCACAGACCCCCTTTCCCATTTCCTTTCCAATCCAAATCCCAGCAGTTTGCCTTGCTAGGCCACCTTACTTAACAGACAGCCCAGCGGTCACTCTTTGTGTCTGACATGACAGAACAACAAGCCGCATCACATTACACTTCCTGCCCCCTTTGACAAAGGGAGAACGCCATAAGACTCACAGCACAGACCCCATAACCCAGTTTTCTCTTATTAACCCCAAACCTAGTTTTGATTTTGGAACAATTTTTTGTATGGAACACCGCCACAGGTGTGTTAAAGCACACACAAACACACAAAACTGCATTCGCTTGAAGGACTGTGTGTGTTCCATTACAATATGCAATGTTAGGAAGTCTTTTAACACTGCAAAAACTAAACTTTTGAACTGCGACGTAGTGACGTTCAGAGGCTGCGGGGCACAGCGAAACCATAAATATAACATAAGGAGCATAAAGGGTACTATTAGTCTTAAAGCTGCACTTCGCAGACAACTGTTTGCATTTTGAGGACTTAAAATATTATCCAAAAGAATAGCTTAAGGGGTGAAAAGTACAAAATATTTAACACATTTTGCCTCAACAGAGCTTTCTCTAACTGCTCCATTATATTTAATCTGAAGGCTTAGTTCACAACTTCTACTTTAGAAATGTTTGCAATTCCAGAAAATCATTTGGGCGAATAAGTCGAATCAATTAGTCAGAGTGGAACATTCTTTTTGGTGGAGCTACAGTGTGGGATTAAACCTCTGAATTGTTACATAAATGAACTTGCATCCTTGGATATTGTAGTATTAACTCAATGTTTAGGCCTGTACATCAAGTTCCTTTTGGAATATATAGTGACTCTTTTTCCTATTTATCCTTAGTCAACATGTGGGCACGGATTTAGCACCTGAAAGGACATTAAGAAGCCTGGATGTAAGATCTCTCACAGGCATCTTATCATTGACTGGAGCCAGAAAATCAGAATTTGTCAAAGGAGAGGAAGCCTTGAGATTTGCCGCTGGATGTAATATTGTTACGGCAGCGCTGTGGGCGCTGCTGGGGAAAAATCCTTTCAGTTAAAGGACATTAAACCTTCAAATAATTCAGAAGTAGTAGTAGTATCATTTTCAGAAGTAGCGCTGAAACAGTTCTATTAACAGTCTATTAACTGTTAGTCAATTTAAAGAAACTTGATTGGCAATCAGTTAATCTTTTGAGTCTTTTTTTTTTAAGCAAAATACCAAACAATCTCTGGTTTTGACTTCTCAAAAGTGAAAATTTGCTGCTTTTCTCTCTTTCATATCTTTGTAAATTGAATATCTTTGGGTTTTGGACTTTAAGTGAGACAAAACTAGCAATTTTAGGACATCACTTCTTTTACACATTTTCTAACATTTAATGCATTTGATATTATTGAAATATCAATGAAAATAATTGTTAGCTGTGATCCTCATAGATTGTAAATGTAGGGACCTTGCAGTTGAGACATTCTTGATGAAAATGATGCATTATGGGTATGTTAAAAACAGTCAATTAACACAATCACATTAACTTTAACTTATTTAGTAACATGGGCTTCACGTTTTGCCTTGACTTATCTTCTAGTATTCATACCAGTTAAGAATACCATCATCAGTGGGGATAGTAGTTTGTCCTCATTTCAGTTTGTTAGTAGTAGTAAAAGCATGAGCTTTTGCAATATGTTTCCACTTTTTTCAAACTTCACAGCAGTGTTGGAACAAGGCTGAGACAGTTATTTGGTGCCAGCACATTTTAAGTAGTACATGAAAACAAAACAAAACATTTCAGAAACCCCTTATCCAAACGTAACAATGGGAGGATAACAGTGGCTACAAAATGAAAATGCTTTTACTGTATGACCACATCAAGGCAACACACAACCATCAAATCATCTGTCAGCGCAGACTGCAGTTTAATGTGACGTCAGGGAAAGTTAAAAGCACTCTCTCTAACAAGCAGTCTCTTTCTCTACACTCACACACAAACACACCTACACACACACACACACACACACACACACACAGTCGATGCATTAGAAGAGACTGTGAGAGAGTTGGCAGGAAAAGCCACAGCTAGCAGAAAAATGCTTAATCATGCTTGCAATTATTGAGGTCTTTGTGGGCTACACGGTTGATCTGATGCATTGAGACTTACTTCATGTTGGGGTTTTTTCAGCATAATCCCAGTTACAGGTGTCATACTTCACATTGAAATAATGCTAACAAACGTACAAAATACCAAGAGTTAATCTCTTGGTGACCCTTAAGAACAAAATTAAAATGTGACTCCACTCTCTAGCATAACATCAAGGTGGAATGCGTAAAACAGTTTAACAGTAAGTCTTCACTGATTACTCTCTGGTGGTTCTGCAATGATGTCATGATGATCTCAGAATCAGTTGATGCCGTAGTGATTGCGCTCAAGCCTATTGAAACTTGGAGACACACACACTAATGGCTCATCATTGGTGGTCTGAAAATAGATTTGAATTTGAGTCTTTAAAGCTGTACTGCCAGCCCATGTTCAATAAAACGTTGGGTCTATTCCCATTTCATTTTCACGTCATTATTCGGACATCATGGTCTTTTCTGTCTGGCCAGAGGGGACATTATTTTTCCCCTACCAGTGATTAGCTCAGAAAGTATCTGCCCGGCTGACGTAATTGTTTGGCCTTGCTAGCTCTGTGGCTCAACGGATGTCGGTCTGTTGGTGGGTCAGTCCACCACTTTGGCCCTCAATGAAATATTTTAACTTTGAACTATTGTCCCTAGAGGAAGAATGCTGCTGACTATATATTTGATATATTTTACTGTGCATTTAGTGCTAATTAGCAAATATTTGTATGCTAAACATTAAACCATCAGCATTTTTAAACTTACCATTTGCAACATTGCCGTTGTAAACATGTTAGCATGCTAGTACAAATGGGCTTATTAGTGCTTTTCTAGTGGGTCACTACTCCATCAGATGGGGACAATAATTAATACTGTGAAAAGTGCTACAAATACTAATAAAATGAATTCATATAGACATATAAGTAATTTTGTTTTTAATTACACAAAGACTTTTTATGTTTTAAAGGGGTCATTGTAGAAATGTTACAATAACAAGAAAAAGAAACTGGCAGACTGAACCAAATGTACCAATTCAACCTTCTTCGACCTCAATGTGCATCTACCAGTTAGTTGAAGCAATTGTATTTAAATAAAGGTAGATTTAATTAATTAGTACTTTGTAGCAAAAATAAAACAAACAGCCAATACATGACCATGGCTTTTTGTGATGTATGTCAGTGTGTCTTAACATCAGCAATGAATTAATCTGATCAGAGTAGGTCAACAGAACTGTCTGCTGTTGGAATTCAGTGTCCAGCATTTAAGAAAAAGGGTAATCATCAAGGTTAGAGAAAAAGTTTGCGTTGTCGCCTTTATCTTTTATCCAATCATTCCCCACTTGAAGGTATTCTGCACACTAAGGTCTATGCAGTTTGCACTGATAAAAACTAGCATGTATAGTAATACACTGGTTAAAAAAAAGATGGTTGTGCTTTGTTTTTCTTCAGTATAACGGTAGCAATGAAGGCCCAGGCCAAGTGGGAGGTGATGGTCAGGACAGATGTCTTCTACACCGGCATAGCTCTCATGGTGCTGGGCACTCTGCTGGTGGTCAGCAGCTTCCTGGCTCTGGGATTCACTGGAACCTTCCTAGGTAGGTGTCAAACACCACAGTGTCATTTAAGCTTGACCCATTCTTGGGACTTGAAGTGAGTATATCTCGGCATATGCTGCTTCTGGAAGTCCCCCAATACTAAATCAGCACAGTACTCTTCCAAAGACCCTGAAAATCTGTTTCTCAATCAGCTTTTTTGATAGTATTTTTTGCCAAAGTTAACAGTTTTGGTTCCTTCACTTAAGACATTTCTGAGAGATTCTGTTTTGTTCTCAGTGGTTTTTAGTGATCACCTGGACCCCATGACATTCAAATTTGTGATTTTTAGTGAAATGTCTCAACGACTATTAGATGGATTGGTATACAATTTGACTAAACTAAAATGGTAAACGTAAACAACACACCCACTAAATATTGGCATGTAAGCAATGTCATTGTGAGTATGTTAGCATGCTGATGTTAGCATTTAGCTCAAGGCACTGTTGCAACTAATAACAGCCCTACAGAGCCCTACTATTGTCTTCATTTCATACCTATATATATTTTACATACTACATACAGTATATACTATATACTATTTAACCTTATTAATTTGTATTACTATTTGATAAGATGGCATACATACAGTAAGACAGCAAATTAGTGATGTGACTTGCTGTATTCTAACAAGGACATATAAGTGCACTCACATGTAGAAAGACACGTGAAGACATTAGTGCCAATTTAGACAGCCGTGTTCATTTCTATGCATGCAAACACTGTCCAACAATGTCCTCCCATACAGGACACACAAATGTCTTCGCATCTGCCTCTGAGACAAACATGTTTGTTTTCCTTTGTTGTGCCGTTGAGTACATCCAGGCATTGATTCAAATTAACACGAGTACGACATCACCATTATGACCATTTGGCAAGCTTTGGTTTCTTGTTTCTAGGTCAGTCATTTCAGTGACTCAGCTCCAAGATCCAGACTTTGTGTCTCAATCCTGCACCATCTTTGTCCATCACTGTACTGAAAGCCCATCAGTCCATCACTCTCTCCACTCCAATCTCCACTAATCTAGAACTGTGATGACAGAGTGGAGGCAGGTGGTGACAGGAATTGGCAGGAGACTGTGTGTGTGTTTGTTTGTGTGTGTGTAGTCTACTTTGTATGCGGATCAAGTCACAGGGGACCATGGTGGAGAACCTTTAGCCTGTTAAGCATGAGTGAGATTGGGAGTGACTTTTAATTAGGGATGTTACAAGAACCAATACTTCTATACCATGTCGATGCCAAAATTCAGACCGTAGGTACTGAAGTTACCGGGACTGCAATTCTTCCGATATACGGCTACAAATATTCAAGTGGGCCAATAAATGTCATAGACAGAAGAACGTGTTGAAGACAGCGACAAATGCAGCTGTCTTTGCCACGGGCAGGTCTGAGCTGCTGCACTGAGACAGAGAGCAGTGGAGAGCCTCACACTCAGTTTGTTAGGCTATTTTATTGCCTACTTTGTCATTTACTGAAGTATAATAAAACATTAGGGACCACTTGGTTGCATCAAATCAGTATGGAATATAATATGGAAAAAGTAGTGGAATTTAACTGGTATTTCTGGTATCATGACGTGCTTACTTTCAAGAAGGTTTTATGAGGTGCTTTGCATCAAAAAATATCTGAAAACTGGACAGAGCTACAGTAATCAGTGTGGAAGAAGTTAATAAACTCATGGCCTTTCCTCTAGCATTAAACTAAGGAAAAACCTTTATATATTTAGCCCCACTACTACAGTAATGATAGAAAATAATATCACTATGTTCAGCATCAAGCATTTCCAAGACCTTAAAAATATATTCTTTAATCAATCTAATATTCTTTTCCCCATCTCAATGTCTACTTTCTACCTCCTTCCAAAGCTTTTCACTATATCACATGGTTTTAAATGGCGAATAGCATTTTCTCAATTCTTGTGGTGATGGATTTTATTAAAATGCAAGCTTGTAGCCATTACATTCATCCATAGCACTTAAGGACTTTTTGTCCGTGTTTGGCCAACATTCATGTGTTGCCCTAGTAGAATGAATTTAAATGAATGGCCACTGAGTAAAATATAATGCAGGGTTATTTATCAAACATCCCACCTATCATCATTTAAAAAACAATGAATAAGCATTCGCACATTATCATCTCTCAATGCTGCAGGAAATAGCAGTTAAATAACAGAAAGGCCACTGATTAAATAAAAAAACTGAAAAACCCCTGTTGTGGGATGAGATCATTCATCCCTAAAACTGATATTGCCTAACCTTTGCTTTTCTCATTAGCTTTTTCCAACATGGTGATCTAGGAATTATTTGTGTGTAAATACTCTGGATAAGGGTGTGTTTATGTGCCTGCGTATGCGGGGAGTTTTGTGGCTCACCACAATCCACCTGCGCCGTGTTTCCTTTCCAATTCCTCCTACCGTGGGCACCCACTAACATACACACACATACTAGAGGATATAGCCTGTGGGTGTGTGCTGTGATTTGATGTGTCTTATTGGCTCTATATTAAGCCCCGTGAGTCATTGTGACCTGATGATTCAAGCTGATGGCACAGGGCAGAAACAAAGATCCAAACACAATCAAATTACAGACAGAGTGTTAACGTATTAGCCAGCTGGCCCAGGATCCAAACTCACAACCTACTGATCACAGACCCACTCCTCTTACCTCAAGCCTACCACAGTGATATCGCTACTCTTTTGCAAATCCAGGTTGCCCATTTTCATAACCACAATAAACGGTGATGCAGGAACACACAAAAAACACTTGGCTTTCAAATCTGAATGGGTTACCTGTTGACACTTAGCAGGTCAAAAGTGAAGTTAGCATATTGTTCTGTAGTCCAATTACAGCTAGTTTTCTATTCAAAACCAACAAATGTGTCTATATAATCTCCTTTTTTATCTTGCCCTACTTGAGTTTTTTAAGTAATCATACATAATGAAAAGTGTTATATAACTTGGCCATTAACAACCCCTCTTTGACAGAAAACAGGGCCAGCAGCACCACATGTGTAATTCAACAGGTCAGTTTTACCTACTGGAAGCCTCTGTGTGTGTGTGTGTGCATATAAGGTGAGGTATAAGGGAAGTATTTGAATGTTCCTGTATGTTTGTGTCCACACAATACCTGGGGAACTTATTACATTACAACAATATTCAGGTTACATTGAGCGGTGTCCTGCAGTAGTTCAGCTGCCCCCAATTTTGTAATTTGCTAACAACCAAAGAAACTGTACCTGAAACCACACATAAATCCAGAAACCATAGATTAGCAGAACCATCCAGGGTGCCATAAAATCACGCTCAGCACGTGGACAATAATAAAGCAGCCTACAATGTAAGGATAGTAGACATATAGATATAGGAAATTAGATATAAACAGCTCATTCTANNCTTATTTTCAGGTGATTATATACAGTACTAATGAAAACATACCTATAAATATTATATTATATCTCTGCCAACAGATGAAATGTCCTAAAGTCCTAAATGTTACACAGTGGACCTTTTGGGTGGATAGGTAATACTACGTCAGCTTGTTTATTTAGGATAGAAACGGTTTTGGACATTCTTGTTGAAACACTGTGCTTTCACTTCAAAGTTTTCACATGAGGTCATACCCATGCGGTCATAGTGTTGACATCAGTAACAGCCAGGTGATGGTGGGGCAAGCAGACAGTGTAGCATTAACAAGATGGTGTGTTGCCAAAGTCATGTTCCCAGGCAGTGGATCATCAGTCTGACTTCAAGTGTCTGCCGTTTGTCAGAGACATGTCAAAAATGATTGTAGCGTGACAAGCGGACCGAAATCTGTCTGGCCTGAGTTTGAAAGGAGACATCAAGGTTGATTACACAGTGGGAACCATGGCAACAGTGTGAAACAGTCCACCAGGTTTAGCACAGCGTCCCTGTCCACCTGAACTTGTTGATAAACTAGTGCCTGGAGACATATTTGGAAGCATTACATCCCCCCGGCTTATTGAATGCTGGGATAGGCTCCAGCCACCTGCATCACTGAAAAGGAAAGCAGATATAAAAATCTGTTATACAGTATGTTATACAGTGTTTGTGTCAAAAACAGACAACATTCTCTTATCTCAACCTGTTACAGCATTACCTCACTGTGTGTGTGTGTCTGTATTGATTTCCCAGGTGATTACTTTGGCATCCTGATGGATGAGAAGGTGACAGGTTTTCCCTTCAACATCATAGAGAACCCGATGTACTGGGGCAGCACTGCCAACTACCTTGGCCTGGCACTCATGTAAGTGTGTGTGTGACTGGAATGGAGGTGAGGTCACTTTCATAAATGTATCTGTGGTCAACAACAGCGTAATTTGAAATCAATGTGTCTGTGGATGTCTGCAGCTGAGATTGGCTTTTATAAATCATTATAGCAAGTTATTTTTACCAGTTTCCTTGTTAATCATGACTTGAGGAGTAGTTAACACAGAAATAAAATTCAATCAAAGAAAAATGACCCGCCATCTGGCTGGCAAAGAGCTACTGTGCGTCAAATTGTGAAAGTGTCAAAGTGAGGGCATGCAGAAGTGGCATAATAAGCTGCTACCTGCAAATGGAAAATGTTGTTTTTCTTCAAGTTGCAAATCACTCCCCTTTTGAAAAAGGTGGGAAGGTAAAAACTTTTATGTGTGCTTGTTTCTATGACAACTGTGACCACATTTCTCGGAGCCCAGCTTTCGTAGTTGCTAGGCGAGCGTTCCATGGTTGATGAGCCAGTCGCCAATAAAAGCTATTAGCCCCCCGTTCTCGCTCACACCAATTTATGTGGACTCCATTCCTAATCCCTCTGCCTCCATAGTCCCTTTGTTGTGACTAATTTTGCCTTCGAGTGATCAAACCAATGACTTCACTACCACCTCTTCTCCCGGTTTGTCTGTCTCTTCTTTTTCTCCCCCTCTGATGTTCAGTTGAGATATAGTAGCTGTCAGTCTTCGTCCCTTTGTCCCTGTCTGCGGTGTTCTCAGGATCTACAGAAACACGAATAAAAGCTCTAAAAATAGGCCCCTTCCCAATTGAACTGACACAAACCTGCTAATGTCTTCGTGTGCGTGTGGGTCTGCTTCAGTAATGTCCAAATCACTCAGATTTCTATGGCGCCTGAAGATGAAAAGCATCCCAATTGCTTTTTTTTGTGGAGCCGTTCTTATCTATGTTGACTGAAAGCAGCTACTGTGTAATCAGTCAGGGGTTGCTCATAATCACAAACCCACAGTTAGTCAAGTTATCACCCGACTCTGCAGCTACCCACAGCTGTGCAGAGCTTTATATAGTCTTTCAGCTCATTGTTTTGGTTTTCTAGCCCACAGTTGTTTTCATTCACTCATGTACATGTTTCCAGGCTATTTTCTCATCTAACTCAGAGAATTAAGAGTTTATTTCGCTCAAACTAGAGTAGTGAAGTGCGTTTTACGATTATCTGCTAGAATATAACTGGTATTGTCAATGGAGTCTGGTCGGCTGCAACGGTAGTAGCGCCCATTGTAACATCAAATGGCAGAGAGACAAAGTTAGCGACTACCTTGGCAACATAATGGAGCATTTAGCTGCTGAAGAGCCAGGCATTTTCCTTAGGAGTTGGTGTAGACCCAAAACAGAGCTGAAATTTCTTGTTTTGTTTATGTAGGTCATATAGAGGCATCAGTATTAAACGGACTACATTGAAACCAGTTAAAACTCCTTGCAGTACTTAAAAGTATTTTATTAACTATATTGTAAAAGCCATAAAACTGTCAAGGACATTCTTCACTGTGACTGAGAGTACGTAAGTTCTCCTGAAGGACTTCTGTCACATCCTCAAAGACACACAAAGAACACACTTTATGCAGCTACAACAGAAGGCGATCAGGAGGGAAAAAAATTATCCACGCAAAGACACACACACACACACCACTTCCACTCTCACAAGTTCCTCACTGTGCCAGACAATCTCTCCCACACATTAAGCCACTTACTGGCCTCTCCATGAGACCTGGACTAGAGATCAGCCGACACACTTTAGCAGATGCACTTGGACTGATATATGTTCACAAGCTGGACACATGTTGCCTAATAAATAAGATTGGAGCTAAAATTGTTACATGGTGCCATTCTTTATTGTGGTTACATATCATGTTTTTTTGCATGGAGCTCTGCTCCAGAAAAAGGACTTTCCATAGACAAAGGTTTTTTTGTCTCAGGCATGATTTTAACCCTATAATAACAGGCTATTTCTGGTTAAACAAAAGGTCTATCTCTGTAGGGATCCTTTCCATAATGTTGTCTGAGCATGTCAGTGGCAAAAAAAGAACTTTCAGTGGACATACTTTGACAGGCACATTATTCCCAAAGCATTAGCTAATGTTACATGGCAGCCATTGCAGCCTGTGAATGCAAACGCGGCGCACACGAGTGACGGCATCCACACCGTCGTTGCGGGACTCCAGACACGGCACCCAGACGCATTCATCGCGATATCTGGGGACGTCAAGCACATCACTCTGGCTGCAACACTGCCCACTTTCAAGCAGTTGGTGGACTGTCCCACCAGGGAAAACAAGACACTGGACCTGCTGTATGCCAGTGTTAAGGAGGCTTACAGCTCCACTGCCCTTCCTCCTCTTGGAAGATCAGACCACAACCTCATCCACCTGCAGCCCCTGTATAAGCCCCAAGTCCAGCGGCTTCCTGTGACCACAAGGACTGTGAGGAGGTGGTCGGAGGAGGCTTATGAGGCACTGCAGGGCTGCTTTGAAGTGACTGACTGGGAATTGCTCTGCGATTCGCATGGAGAGGACCTTGATGATCTCACGGACTGCATAACGGGGTACAACTTCTGTGTGGACAGTGTTGTTCCTACAGTGACTGTAGCTGTTTCCCCAATAACAAGCCGTGGGTCACCAGAGACATCAAGGTCCTACTGAATGAGAAGAAGAGGGCGTTCAGAGATGGGGACAGGGAGCAGATGAGGCAGGAGGTAGCTGGAGCACAAACTCCAGCAGAACAACTTGAAGGACGTGTGGAGCGGCATGAGGAGCATCACTGGCTACAAACCAT
>NW_023339651.1:16775337-16778034 GCF_004916995.1 Morone saxatilis
AATAAATAATAAAGGCTAACATAAAATAATCAAAATTAACTAAATGACAATGCAAGGCACTTTACGGTAACATAAGTACTAAATGCAACAAATGCAAAAAAATTGAGTTAAACTAGGCATATACAATATACAACAAAGCACATGCATTTAGCAGCTAACAATTGAACTAAATAAGTAAACTAATAAGTGATAAGGACGCTTGGATAAAGTGGTACAGTGGTAAAGTGATAAAATTGTAGCAGCATTCTTGTTAGCAGGATAATTAATAAGGTACAGTACAATAAATAAAGTGATGAAGTGAAATTGGTAATAATGAAGTGTTGAACGCACTGGGAAGTCAAGCAACATGATTCTAAAGTGGTTTCCGGGTCTGTCCAGGTGGCGTAGGCACGGTGGGAGCAGGAAGATGTGGCGTCTCCACTTCCTAGTCTCACGGGTCTCGGCTGGTAGGCAAACTGAACAGGGTCCAGTGATGAGCTGACCAGGGGCCGAAGAAGTGACAGGACCAGCCTCTCCAGGGACTTCATCAGGTGAGACATCAGCGCCACCGGTCTGTTGGAGGTTTGGAGGTAGATGGTTGCAGAGGCTGGGGGAAGGTTAGTCCGGAGCCCTCTCATCAAATCTGTTGAAAAACAGATTCAGCTCGTTGGCTCGTTCAGTACCACCTCCTATTGTCTGGCTGCCAGATGGTTTGTAGCCAGTGATGCTCCTCATGCCGCTCCACACGTCCTTCAAGTTGTTCTGCTGGAGTTTGTGCTCCAGCTTCCTCCTGTAGCTGTCTTTACTCTGTTGGATCCTCTCCATAAGCTCCCTCTGAACCCGCCTCATCTGCTCCCTCTTCTTCTCATTCAGCAGGACCTTGATGTCTCTGGTGACCCACGGCTTGTTATTGGGGAAACAGCGTACAGTCACTGTAGGAACAACACTGTCCACACAGAAGTTGATGTAATCCGTGATGCACTCTGTGAGCCCATCAATGTCCTCTCCATGCGAATCGCAGAGCAACTCCCGGTCTGTTAGTTCAAAGCAGCCCTGCAAACTTCATCGGTCTCCTGTGACCATCTCCTCACAGTCCTGGTGGTCGTAGGAAGCTGCTGGACTTATACAGGCTTATACAGGGGCTGCAGGTGGATGAGGTTGTGGTCTGATCTTCCTAGAGGAGGAAGGGCAGTGGATCCTTAACATTGGCATACAGCAGGTCCAGTGTCTTGTTTTCCCTGGTGGGACAATGATGTGATTGAAGTCCCCAGATATCGCGATGAAGGCGTCTGGGTACAGTGTCTGGAGTCCCGCGACGACGGTGTGGATGACGTCACTCACGTGCGCCGCGTTTGTAGTCGGAGAAATGTTAACAACCAGGATGATCACATGACTGAACTCCCTCGGCAGATAATATGGCAAGCAAGCAGTTCAATGTCCGGGCTGCACACACGGTCCTTCACAGTAACGTGACCAGGATGACACCACTTGTTGTTAATAAGAATAGCAAGTCCCCCACCTTTCCTCTTGCCACTCTCACTGTGATTCCTGTCCGCCCGTCTGAAAGCCGTCCACAGTTACATTGGAGTCCGGAATGTCCTCGTGGAGCCACGTCTCCGTGAAACACAGCACGCTGCTCTCCCGATACACCTGCTGAGTCCTCACCAAGCCCGCCAGCTCATCCATCTTATTAGGGAGAGATGGTTTATATCTCCGCTTCTTTTTTTGTTTTTTACCTCCAGCCAACGTCCCCTGTACTTCCCCTGTACTTCCTCCTCAGTTCTCTGGGGATTTCAGGCCTCTCCCGCATCAGCGCCGATGGTTGTAGCTACAACAGCTGATCTCGGGTGTAAACAATAGACCCAGAAGCTAAAGCTTAAAAAACACATTCTCCTTGCAGCTCGAGTTGTCTTTGTAGCCAGAATCAAAGAGGACAAATTTTCACCCAGCTTTCAGTGTGTAGGCTTGGGTTTGTCAGAGTCATCAGAGATGTCTGATGGGCCGGTGCGGGAGGAGGAGGACAAGGCTGACTCAGCAGGAGCGTCTTGGCCATGGTTAGCCTGGTGGGCTGAACTGGAGGTTGGGAAAGGAAAGCTATCCCGTGGCATACTGTCTTTGACTGATGGACCCATTCTGCTGACTTTCCAAAGGGGAGGGGATAACAGGAAGCCACATACAGTATATAGTATATATGGTTTTGTCTTTGTGTACATCTAGTCAACAAATCCCATGTGCACTAAACCAACAATGAATGTGTCTACTAAAGCCTGATATATCATCTTCCTCTGTACCTTGTTGGACTGGGTGACATGTTCCTTCACTACCATGAACACACACACTGTAGTTTATTTAGACTCAATCCCACACACACCATACTGCTACCAGAACTACTCACTAGAGCACCAAATGTGAATTAATCTACAACTGAAAACAGTCCCCAACTAATGCACTATTTCCTCCACTTTAAAGTAATAATAATTTCATGAAATCAAACCCTATTTGATACTATTTATGGTTATTTATGATTACCTCTCTATATCATTCTAATTGGTGGCAGAGTCTGCCATTCCCATGGTCTCTTCATACATTAGAGCTCTTTTAAAGATCCAGTGTGTAACATTTAGGAGGATCTATTGTCAAAAATTGAATATAATATTCATAGGTATGTTTTCATTAGTGTATAATCACCTGAATAAAGGAATCATTGTGTTTTTGTTA
>NW_023339651.1:16778134-16780471 GCF_004916995.1 Morone saxatilis
AACGCCAGATCCAGTATACTCCCAATGTCTTCACTACAGTGTCTGTGTGTGAGGGAGTGGGTAAGTGAGAGCTACCAAACGCTGACCCAGTTTTGAGAAAATGAGGAGGAAAATTTGACCTACTGTAAAACCCTGAGATTGAAGAAAGGCTTTCTCATAAACAACACACATACTCCTCACTCCTCTTGAGAGCCACACTGCTGTCCAACCTGCCCATCGGTGTATTTAATGAAAATAAGATATGAGTGAAAAACTGTATGGAAACAGACTTTCCCCCCCCCCCCCCTTGTAGTGCATATGAAATGTATGTCTTCTGTGTCGTGATTGTTCAGCTTGAAAATAAATACAAAGCTCATGGGGTTAAAGGTGAAGTTGTTGGAGGGGAATGAGGATGCAGGGGTGGAAGTAATGGAAACCACAATGAGACACCACTATGCTGCTGTGTAAATCTGAATACTTGACATTACAAGACACATAAAACACTGACAACAACAACATCAACAACAACCTAATTAAAGGAGAAATAAAGAGCATGTGTCATGTTTCAATTACAAAGAATTGTGTACAGTTCAACTCATTACTCTTTTTGTCGAATGTATAGCTGAGAGATGAGAGCAGCTTCCAATTTATTCTCAAACACTGACATATAGGTTTAAATATTCCTAAGTAGGAGAATTTAGGGCAGCACCAGTGCGATCCCCTCAGTTAGTCTCAAGTAGAGAAATCCACATAAATCAAAATATCTCAAAAGTGCTGCATTTATTCTACCTTTGACTGAGAATAAATGTAGAGTGAAGCTACGCAGTTAGATAGAGGTTAGAAAAGGAAGTGTGGGAAAGGGTCTACACATAGAAAAACAAGAAATAAAAAAATAATAATAAATCTGGTGTTTGACCCGGTTGATTACCACAGTATATAGGATTTCTCACCATAACTGGCATTTGCTTTCATATTGCAAATAAATATTAATATGTTACATTATGTAGTCATACAAAATTCCACACCAAGTTGCAGAACAATACAGTAACCGGAAGAAACTGCAGCAAGTAAAAAGTTGTAGCAGTTCTATTTTTGTAACAATGACATTCAAAGGTTGGAGGTTGGACTTTACATATGGCAGGTGAGTGGTAGCACTAATGAGGCTTGGGGAAGGTGCCCTTGTTTCAGTACATACTGGTTCCTGAAGGTGTTTTTCCAGAGGAGTAGGTTTTGGTGATATATATATATATATATATATTTATATATATATCAGAAAAAATACTTTGGTTTATGACCAAATACCTTAAAAAAACTAATGACATTCCCATCAACCTCAGAAGTACTTGATATTGCGTGTGTAGCATTTACTAATCAGCAAATGTTAAGCATGTTGATATGCTAAACTAAGATGGTGAACATGGTAGACTAGCACATTTAATTGTGATGGGAAATACAATGTGCACAGAAAAGCAAAGAAAATCAAAACTAGCGTCATATCTGATATGATATGTGAAGTGAGGCTCTGTTGGGCTTTAAAAATGAATTCTTAAATGTAACAAAAGCTAAAGCACAGATCTACTGTCTAATCTAATGTTATATAATTATATTACCACTATCTTATTAAAAAACAAACAAATGCAAATTCATACTACGACAACAGGAGCTATGGTGTAGCAAATATAGCCATGAGTGTATGTTTTATCCATGAAGCGATTGAACTGTCTCTCTGCTATGCTCGGGATATTTACAGTACAGTGTCAGCCAAAGCTGAATAGCAACGGGGCGGGGTAAAGTTGGGGAGTGCACCGACGTGATTTCTCCCGAAGCAGAGAGTGACCTTTTGAAAATCAGAGCGCCATTGTTCTGTTTTGCCCAAAGGTACCATTGCATCCCACAAGCACATCACATGATAATGGTCTGTGATATAACTTTACCACACAGTTAATAACTGCGGTAATGTTAGGGTGACAAAACAAATAAACTGTCCCACTGTGGAGTGAACTGAAGGGTGTGAAATATAAGAGAAAGTATACATAGGGCAAATAGCTGAAATAGCTGAACAGCTCATTTATGGATTTGTTACACTGCAGAAGGAAGTTATAATCAAACCCCACTTTTGATACAACATTATGATCACTGACTGGTGAAGTGAATAATTTACACTAGACGTCACACTAGAGCAAAAACAATGGGCTCAAACAACCATCAATGCTGGTTTGGGCGAAATAAACCCTTTCAAGATTCAAGATTCAAGATTCAAGAAGCTTTATTTATCCCGAGGGAAATTACTGTGCAACAGTTGCAATACAAAGGTGGGAAAGTAATACAGGGTTAGAGTAAAAATAAGCTAACATAAAA
>NW_023339651.1:16780571-16780866 GCF_004916995.1 Morone saxatilis
GTGCTCCTGTAAGGCTGGAGAGATTTCCGTGAAGGCCTCCCGGAGTTCCCTCTCTCCTCCCTTGAAGTTGGTCCCCTGATCGGATTCCGATTTCAACCATGTCAGCACGGTCGTCGAGTCAGACCACCGGACCATCTGGTCGATGTTGAGCGTGAGCTCTCTTCTTAGAACCTGCGCGAGCTGTGCCCCGGTAAGGGCAGCACAAAGTTCTAATCGGGGCATGGAGTGGGACCGCTTGGGAGCGACTCTGGAGCGAGCCATCAGGAAGGAGAGATGCACTCCACCATGTCGGTCA
>NW_023339651.1:16780969-16785556 GCF_004916995.1 Morone saxatilis
AGTAGACCGGAGGTACACGACAGAGCCATACGCTTGCTTCAGAGCATCGCAAACACATATGTGGTACCTTCTCTGTGAAGACTCGCAGACGGTCCACCTCCTTAGTAAGTATGCCAAGAGGGGCCGCAACTTGTTCTACCAGGTGCCTGTGCCGTCGGTGATGGGTGGCACGCTCTGGAGGCAATTTGTCCACATAAAAACACCTCTGGCTGTGGTCGTTGACGTGGCGCTGTAAGGCAAACGTGGCACAGCACGGACTACATGTCGTTCCGAATGGTAGTACCTGCCACTCGTATACCGCAGGAGGTTCCCCTCGGCTGACATCACGCCAGACAAAGCGAAGGAGGGCACGATCTCTTGGGAGGAGGTGAACCTGGTGGAACATGCCCTTGATATCTCCACTGATCGCTACTGCATGTTCTCGGAAGCGTAGTAGGACTCCCAGAAGTGAGGCTCCTAAAGTCGGTCCAGGCAACAGGTAATCATTGAGGCTCTGTCCTCGGTACTGGTAGGAACAGTTGAAGACCAGTCTATTCTTGCCATTATGGCTTACCATATGGTGTGGGATGTACCAGGCCTCACAACCTTCGTCAGCCGGTGCTTCAGGACCACACTTGATGACAGAGCCTGCCTTGATCAGTTTCTCCATCTCCACTCTGTAGGCTGCAGCCTGTGCAGGGTCTTTGGCCAGTCGCCGTTCCACGCCCCGCAAGGTTGGCATGACGGCTTCTTTGGTGGCCTGAAGGAGCGGCATGTCCCTCCGGCGCAGCAGTGGGGTGGCATAACGGCGTATGCCCTCGACCTCTACTCTGGTGGTCTTGGTCTCGAGGATCCTGATAGCCTCCTGGTCTTGCTTTGAGCGGGTGACGAGCTTCTCGCTCCTGAATGGGACCATATCAACCTGCCATAGTCTCTCAACATGTCTCATCAGTTCGCTCACCTGGGGTGCTACCGTTGTGAAGAGGCACTGCTGTGGGTGGGCAAGGTGGCGGACTACACTAGCTGGGCCCTGCAGTGTCCAACCCAGCTTTGTGTGGATGGCAGCAGGTCCTCCTGGAGGTCCCAACCTGACAGGTTCGATTGGGGTGATGAGGTGGGGATGATCACTCCCAATGAGCAACACAGGTTTCACATCCGTGAGGGTCTGTATAGGAAGGCCAATGAGGTGCTTGTAATTTCTCCTGAGCTGCTTCATGGGGTAATTATGACCAGCCAATCCGATGCGAGCGGTGGTGAATGCACCTCTAATCTTGAACTTGACCTTTGGCTTCGCAGGGGAAGAAATGGAGAACGACACCGATGCACCCCGGAGCGTCTGGACCTCCTGTCTGATGGTGCGTAGCGGTAAGTCCTCTGGGGGTCCTTGCACCCCCAACTTCTCGGCTGCATCTGGCAGCAGCATAGTTCTCTCAGAACCGTCATCCAATATGGCGTAGGTGTTGAGTGTTCGGCCACCATAGTGAATGCAGACTTTAACAATTTTCAGCAGGACTCGGCGACCTTCTGTGGGTTGGTCTAGATACAGCACCTCCGTTGTGGCTCTCGTAGCATGGCTCGCTACCGCTGGTGCTGCTGTTGGCACCTTAGGTGACCTCACGTTGACCTCATGCAGCACCTGAAGGTGTTTGCCTTGGCAAAGGCTACATGGCTTCTTCAGGTTGCACTGGGCAGCTTGATGTGACCGTGCACAGCGCCAACACCTCTTGTTGCTCCTTATCCACTCTGTTAGCTGATCCTTGGTCAGCCTGGAAACTGCTGCACACTGACTGAGATAGTGCTCCTCATTATTGCAGAATGGACAGTAAGGCTTACTCTTGTTCCCCTTAAAAGGAGCTGCCCGGGGTTCGAACTTCTGACTTCTTATCTGCGTCGTTCCCACCATGGAGCACGGTAGTAGGCCGATTACTCTGGCGACCATCAGGTCGGGGCACTGGCCTCTCCCTAGCTCCTTTCACTGCTAACTGTCCCTCAGAGTCCTGACACCAGGACTCATACTTCAGCCACTCTGACAGATCAGGTAAGGTGTGAGTTCGAGTGCCTCGATGGAACATGCAGCGGCGAAACTCAGCTCTCTGCTCAGGTGGTAACTTGCTCAGCAGGCGAGCAACATGTGAGCCACACTGTAACTCGGCTTCTCCCTCAAAGCCTAATGTCCTCAACATTCCCACCAGCAACTGTACTTGGAGTGCGAACTTCTCAAACCCAGCAACATCTCCCTGCCTGATATCTGGTGAGTCCAACACAGCAGCAATACGCCTCAATGCAATCTGATGTGGTTGACCAAACTTATCATTCAAGGCCGCCATCGTGTCGGAAAAGGGCGTTGGAGAGTTGAGGTAAGCGTCTGCTATCAACCGGGCCTCTTCTAGTTGCAGGTGATCGACCAACACTTGATACTTAAACAGCTCAGTGGCTTCTGGTGGTAAGAGGTTCTCCAAAGATAGCTTCAGCCGCGCGAACTCACTTGGGTCACGATGGGAGAAGTTACGAATAGTTGGGCGTGGTCCATAGTAGCTGTACTCTGGAATATGGGAGGTCCTGATTGGAGGCAATGGTTGTGGCTGCATCCAGGACCCACCAGGAAGCTGTTGGGGATTGCATCCTGGCGTGCAAGCTGCAGAATACTTAGGCTCAGCTGGAGGCACACTGAAGGACTGAGATGAAGGCTGAACCGGCTTAAACCAGGGGCGTTGAGAATCAGGGTTCTCCAATGGTCTTGTAGCAGGAACAATGCTATATGCTGACTGCTGAACTTGTAGCAGGCTCTTAGGCGGCTTAGCAATAGTGGGCAATATAACCTCTTCTTTAACATATGGAACCTCGACTGTTGCCTGAACACTGTTATGTGGCGGTGGCGGGGGTGGTAGGTCCGCAGGTAGCAGTCCCGTCATCGCTGGATCTGGCCACGGTGGGGGTGCAGGCCAGTCATCCTCTTCGGCAGGTGCAGCCGTTGGCGGTGGCTGCATGGATTCAGGCTGATTTGTACGAGGAAAAGAGGGGCTCTGTAAGTTCTGAACAGCGTCCACTAACTGTCTCATGTCTGCTCCCACTGCTCTGAGCTCCACCAGATCTGATGACATACGGCGCTGGGTCTGCTGGAGGAGGTATCTCTCATGACGGATGTCCTCTAACTCTGTCTTTACAACCTCATGTGGGTGTCTGGTGTGCGGGGTTGGATGCAGGGGAGTAGAGCGCTCATAGAACCGTTCCCCATGATCACTCTCGGGTGACAGCAGGGGGGCTAGCTGTGTCTCCTGGGTGTGCTGTTGGCCCTCGGCTCCATAGCAGTCCATCTCATGAAGACTAGCATCCCGCCTCTGCAAGCGGCTTGGTGGGGAAGAGTCATAAGCAGCGGTGAGGGGGGTCATCCTGGCCTTTCCCTCCTTGTGACGCATCTCTACGTCCTCTCTGTATCTCTGATTGAAGTAGCCCAGATTATCCACATCATAATCTGCATAGCGGGCTGGGGGACGAATGTGTCGTCTGGGGCGTGCACCACGAGCGTCATACTCTGGAAGTTGTTCCATCTCTGATGTAAACCCTGTGATCCGGCTCGAAGGACCATCAAATGTAGTGAAGACACTGGGAGTATACTGGACTCTGGCGTTAGTTCAGCGGGCTATCACAAAGTTCACACCGCGGTGTCGGCCAGAACACCAACTTAAGGCCTATTAACTTCCAGAGGTCAAAATGGGGAGAGGCAGGTTTTGAGGATAGGTGCAGGTGTTTAATACTCTCTTTTGCAGGCAATGAGGTCATGTGGTTTTTCTATATCAAAGAAACAATAACAAATACACAGATTAATAAGATAAAACTTTTATCTCTAATAAACATAATAAAGGAGTTACTCTATATATATTATTACTAGAAAATTTGATGGTCCCTCTCGAGACGGTCACTATATAGTGGTTTATCAAATACATGTGAATAATTCGAGAAGTATGATAGTTCTCCTATTTGCCGTGCACTAGACTTGAGCCCTTGTCTCAAGGCCACGGTGAATGACACATCTCCTGATACTGATGTGATAATCCTGTGTTAACCTAAGACTGAAGTAAGATATAATACATTTAAACACAGCATATAAAAACACTCACATAGTCGAGAGTATAGACGTATGCTAGTCGTATAAGGAGAGCGGATGTAAACATTGTCAAGCGGAGACCATTAACGACCGTGCGGATTGCATGCTGTCACAGAGAGTTATAGCAAGGGTAACGAGGGATGATCGTGACTTTATCTGACACTTCGATCAGGAGGGCAATGTGAGACGGTAACAGCTTAAAATACCAAGGAGCTAGGCTATGCTTAATCAACAGTGGGATGTCACTGAGGGGCAACGGGTATATAGGAGCGTTTACATCTATACGACCCACGACAGAAATAACGATACTATGGCTGCACAAACGATAGTGTAAGAAGATTTATAGCAGGAATACCAATTCGAGAAACTACTCCTAGAAGACCTAGCGTATACTGTCACTCCGAGCTATACCCTTGGTTTGCGCATCACGCAGCAGAAGCACTGCAGTGCACGTTAGTTTAAGGCGTGCAGTGGAACAATCGCGTCTTCTCTTCGTCTCACGT
>NW_023339651.1:16785656-16788557 GCF_004916995.1 Morone saxatilis
CAACTTTGGGGCCTTTTCTACAGACACACTCAGGTACAAACTCATTCCCTATGATCACTGTGTGTGTGTGTCACTTCCCCCAGCAGGCCAGGCCAACAGGCGGGTCAAGTATCATTTAAGTATTGTTTAGATGAACACATTAAATCACAGCACTTTCGGCACTTAAAGCACATGCAATTTGTTCGCTCCTGCTTGTCAGTTTTTGACATACGGAGAGTATACATGTTGTCAGTCTAAAATCTAGTGCTAAGAGTTTATGGGATGATAACTGCAGGCTGGAGTGTTTTTCAGACGTTGACAACGTAGGATTCTAAAATGGGTTAGTGACGTCTGTTTCTGGTTGAGACAATCATCATCATCTATTAACTTTTCATGAAACCTATCAAGAATATATGACCTTATCACGCTATTATTCTACACTATACTGTTGTCTAAATGAATGACTTAAAGCAAACTGTAAACAAAAAACAACCAAAAGCTGCCATTAGTTCCAGTGTATTTGTTCTCAGTAAAAGCTCTGTAAACCTGTGAACAGAAGTCATTCTTATCAATTCTTACATTGGGCTAACTATATTCAATGAAATATTTGTGAAATTTAAAAAAGAGATAAGCAGCAGCACCCACAGAAAGTGTTTATATAAATGATAAAGAATTTTGGTCAAAGTGTGATTGACAGTCAAAAGCTGCTGTATAGAAAATAACATAAATATAAATTGATTTAATATACTTTGATTTAATTTAAATCAGTATACATTTATTTAACATGAACAGTACCTAATGTTCAGATAGCAGCATACTATATACATTAGAACTTGTTTTACTAGTGTACAGCTCGTGCAGATGGGGAAGGCACCCAAAGCCACAATGATGTCAATGATGAGATGTAAATGGGCCACTTTCAATATGATCCAAGATGCATATCACAACATATGTAATGTAGTGCAGTATTGTGACCTTTATGCACTGAATTGGCAGGCAAGCACATCTCTGAGGTTAAACATAATCCAACAACGACCATATTGAGCGAATGACCTACATATTCCTGCAGACCACATAATGAAGATCCTGTCTCCGGTGGGCATCTGGTCAGTTTTCAACAGCGCCACATGTCAGTCACATCCTGTTAATTTTATGTGGCATTTTCTGTGAGTAAATACTAAACCTTTCCACTCATTCCTCAGGTCAGCAATAGGTACTACAGGTACTTGTTCTCATTTTGTTATCAAATTTTGCACACGTACATTCATTGTTAACTTCTAGCCCGGGGGCTGTCTATTAGCCTGACTTATGCAAAAAAAAGTGACACTGTCTAATCGAGCAAATGAATATTGATTTTTTTCCCCCCCATCTGCTTAATGTCCTTGTCCAGATACTTAGTTTTAAATTCTGCCAGCATATGAGCGTCTGCAGCCAGATTCATACAGACAGCACATATGGAAACACACATTGCATATTCATATTCATGTTCACAGGCGCAGATTTCCACACAGATTTATATACAGCATGCATATTTACAGACATGTGTGAGCTAAACCAATGCACAGAATGGAAAATAATATCACTATTCTAATATCAGCATTGATTTATTCGGATGCTCATTAACTTGCATCAAACCTTTCAGCTGTCCAATCTGTGGCTCATATGATTGTGAGCTTGATCACCATATCGTATAACAAATCATGTAACAGTGAAATTTCCAAAACGTCTTTTTTATCCACAGTATGAGGAGGAAACAGAATGGCTAATATACAAAAGGATTTTTTGTCATGAATTTATGTAAAGAAATGCTCTACTTCTTTTTGCCATAGCTGACAAAGACTCCAACAAATTGAATCCAAAGAAGAAAAGAGGAAACTGGTACTCAGTTCTAGTTCAGGGCAGCGATGTGTTATGCTGATAAATGGGGTTTATTTTCCAGTTTGGCACAGCAAGTCAGCTGATGGTCTGACTAGTTTGGTTTTGTCATTTGTAATTATGACAGTTTGTAATATGGGTCAGTAGCACACAAGGTCTACTGACTCATCACTGTGTCAGATTTGTGTCACAGTATTGTGTGGCAAATTTGGAGTTGATGAAAGCAGTGAATCGAATGCAATCACAGTTGTTACTGAACTGACACAGAAATCTAAAATCACGAGGGAACTGCTCAAAGATGCAAAAAGGTTTGTTCACATAGTAAACTATGGACTTGAAAACTGGACGTGAAACTCAAATGTTACAGAGATAAACGTGTTGGAGCGACCTTCCCTAAAGTGATAAATACGACTCTGCACTTTCCAGCAGAGTAATCTATGGAAATGTACACAATAGGGCTGTTAAATGGACATTTACTGTATCCATAGTGTCTTAAAGGGGTGTAATGTTAAAACTGATCTCCCAATAGGAAATTCTGGAAAATGTTTTAGGGATTGCAAACACAGATAGTAAATGCCAGATGTGGTGTCAGAATCAAGGATTTCTTTCTCGAGCTGAAGTTATCAAATTCTAACAAAAATGACTGACCTCCTATTTTAAATCTCTGAACAGAAAGCTCCCGGTGTGAGCCCACACTTCAGTCCCATTTTCAGTAGCTCCTGGGATTTTCAAAAAGGCAGTTTAAAGAACTGAAAGAAGTAATTTCTGGAAACCACAGGTGCCAAACCTTGCCTCACTTCACATGTCTTGACCTGGTTTTGTGTAAAAAAAATATTGGCATTGCATTCCGACTGTGAAAACAGAGTCAAGTTAAAAGATGACCACAATTATAGGGAACAATGGTGTCATCCTGGAAATGCCTCAGTTCACTTAATTAGATATTTTTCTATGCTTGGGGGTATCTTTCCATGCAGATAATTTTGGATTTTGATGAGGAATAGCACTAATAATTAACTTAACTTGCAGTCCAATGTGTAACATTTAGGA
>NW_023339651.1:16788657-16794983 GCF_004916995.1 Morone saxatilis
CTTGCAGTCCAATGTGTAACATTTAGGAGGATCTGTTGGCAGAAATGCAATATAATATTCATAGGTATGTTTTCATTCGTGTATAATCACAGAAAAATAAGACTATGTTTTTGTTACCTTGGAATGATCCATCTTATCTACAGAGCCTTCTCTATGAAGTCCGCTGAGTGCCACATACAACAGCATTTTCTGTTACTGATGCAGCCTCTCCTGTTGAAAAGCAGAATATCTAAGGCTGAAGAGTCTACAGCCACTCTATTCTATGTGCACAGTGGTGCTTCAGATCGAATGTCAGCATGCTAACAAGCACAAAAATAGTCTTAGACTGATGGGATGTTTTTAGTTTTGCAGGTATTTGGTCATAAAATAAAGTTTTAGACAATTAGAAATTGAACCTGATCATGGCGCTGGATTAAAGCTTAAGGGATCAACAGCACTGTTAAAATTCATCCTAAGAGGGACATGAATATCAGTATCAAATTTCATGGCAATTCATCCAGTAGCCATCAAGACATTTTAATAAAAAACAAAACTATCAAACCTCATCAATGAACCTTACCTCAAGGGCATTTCAATCAAAGTCAGTAAGATTCATCCTCTGCGGACCATGAACCTTCATGGCAACTGATGAGATATTTCAAGATCAAGTGTTGGACCGACGGTCCTACCAACCAACATTACCGTCCTTAGAACCACGCTGCTAGCTGGCTAAAAAAAACTTTTGTCTGGATATTTCTCAAAACGTCAATTATTTCTCTGTCTGCTGTTCCATAGTATAATATTTTTTCATTGTTATTGTCGATATCGAACCATGGAAAGAAATTCAGAGTTGGAATATCTCAATATAATTTGTTGTGATTTTATATTTCTAGAACTGGCTGGAAAAAGGTCCAGAAAAGTACTGAATTTAACTAGACTTTTTTCTCTGAACACTGGTACTTCCATTGCTACCTGCTTAAGTAGGTCATGGCCAGTTTTATATAAGCAGGTCAACTTTTGCTGGCTCCACAGTGTGCTGTGGCGCTGATAGATGTGATTATGCTTCTTTCTTTGGTTTAATGACTAGGTTGTTAATGGTCAACTTTAATATCAATATGGAATGGTGTGGCAAGAAATTAAAGGCAGTATATATCCTATATATGCTGTATGTGTCTACAGTAATTTCAGGTAATAGCTGTTGGTTACTCACACCACTGCTCCACATTGGAGGGCTTTTAGTCCAGCCCTTATAGTTTTTTTTATTATTATGTCCTTTGCATTACACCGTCATGCAAGTCTGTGTGTGCTCCTGTATAAAGGTTTGCGTACAGGTTTTTTTTTTTCTCTAAATCTGTGTCACTATGCCACTTTCTGATATGTAGGTCAGTATGTTGTGCGTATTTATTTTTCCTCACAAGCATGAATTACACAGTAAACCTAAAGTTAGTTAAACTTAATTTAAAAATTGTTGTTTGTAAGTGTGTTTTTATATAACTTATTTTCTCAAACTATTTGACTTAACTGTTTTTTACTTTGTTTTTCTCTCGCATTCAGTCCAGCTATTGGAGACACATCCATTTCACATTTTATTTTATATTTTGAAATTCCCTGTGATGGACACAAAGGTTTTAGATTTTTAATTAAATCTTAAGTTCTGCTGCCTTTGTTCTGTTTGAGACAGATGGCCTGAAGTGGGTTCACATATTCAATACCGTTTCACTCTTTTTCTCTCCTCTCCGTCTTCAGTGGTGCCAGTCCTGTTGGTCTCGTCCTGACTGCCATAGTAGCCGTGGCTTACAAGGTGGCAATAAGATTTGAAGGGTAAGTTTTTCTATGTCTCTGCCCTGTTCATGTTTGTCAAAAAAATGTATTTAGTTAATAACTTGTGTACAGCGGGAACCCCAATATGCACTGATGACGCTATGAAATCCTATAAAGATTAAGTAAGTGAAGATTATGTATGAGATTCATTCATTCAGTACTTACTTAAAATGCCTAAAAGAGGTGGACATATTTTTTTTTTCACACATTAAACACGTCCTCCTACTGCTCGTCCATGAAAACTACGAGAACTAAAAACAGTTATGAGCGACCTACTTCTGGACATCTGTCCTCACAGACACCTGTGCGGACATACACACACCCACACACACAGATACACAAGCAGGCTGTGAGGCAGAGCTCAGCATGGAAGCAGCTGCTATGTGCACTTGCTCATAAAGCCTATTGTGTGTGTGTGTGTGTGTCCGTGTGCGTGCTTCTGAGTGCGTGTGCGCATGTGTGATGCCCTCTCATCGTCAGAGCAGGTGTTTGTGTTAAATGCGCACATTTTCTTTGCATTACTTGTGTGGGGAACCTGACAGATAACAGCATAAGAGCTTATGATTTAAATGTGCACAACAATAGCACACGGGCAACAATAATACACAATCAGAGAGACAAATAGTGTTTGTCAGTCCAACTACAAATCAGTAAATTACATCTGAAGAGCCCTCCATGTCCATTTCCTACCTCGTTAAAACCCTGAACATTTGTTTTATTCACATCTGCTCCTACGTAAGTCACCCAGTGTTGGAAGAAAAAAATTCGGCCACCTTTTGTCTAACTGAGCCTTTTAAAATGACCTCAATTGCCCAATGAGTGAAATTAAAAGTCGTCGTAGAACTGAAAAGGAAAGTAGAGTTTAGCCTTGCAGTGTCGGAAGCATACTTTTCTAAAAATGTCACGCTGTGAATGAGAGCACAGGTGTACACCTCGCTGCTGCAATTTCCGGAAGCACCGATCCACAATTGTGTCATTTAGCCCGAAACTGTGAATTGAGGGAAAGGCAGGTGCCAGATTTTGCCACACACTGTGACTGGGAAAAGATTCACATGCTATATTTATCTTTTGCTTCTGGCATTGATTCTGAATGATCTCATTTAGTTAAACTGTGCGAGGATAGCAAGGCGTCCTCGACTGGAATCGCACTAAGTGTGAGTACGCTGTAGTAAGTAAGATGCAGTGGTGAAAGCTGGCTCCGATTGTACATAACATTTTGGTTCCTTAGTCATCCTGTAGTGCCCTTTGGAAGACTGATCTATTCATAGACAAATAACTATATTTAATCCACAAAAAATGGATCAGCTCATGACATCATTATGTTCATGTTTATTTTAGGGTGAAGTGACTAACTACCTGTGCACATACAGGTACTGTATCCAGAGTCTTCTGAATCTAATATGGTAAAATTTTAAAAGTGAAATACATTTTAGTAGAATAGCTACGATTAGTGGAACTGTTAAAAATAGAGAGAAGTTCTGGGAGCTTTTGTTTCAGTGCTAGCATGTCCAGCAGTTAGCTCACCAGTACTTCATTAACTACTAAGTACTGTAATTCTCGTGTGTGTGGAATCATTTACAAAAAATGATCAGGTCAATTTTATCTCTCTCACCTATTAGGGCTGTTATTTTCCAGATTCCCTCAATTACACCCAAGGAACTGAGCTGCTGTTCTCTGGTACAGCTGTTGATATTTGAGTTGGAACGTGCAAAAGCGCGTGAGCATTCATGTGCAACAGAGTGCAGGAACATGTGGAGACACCATGCATCGTCCTATCATTCACACACATACACTCAAGCTCCCTTGCGGTTCAACACACACGCGGTCCTGGCACAGAGTGGTACGGTGTTCCAGACTCTGATTTATTGTCCCATTATATGTTTGTTCTGCTGTATTTACAGACCATTCACTGGACAGATCTATCAGGAGAGGAGTCAGCGCCGCAAGCATGAATAACCACCTCCCTCCCGGGCGCTTCCTGCTCCTGGTTTGGCCGAGGATTCCCATCCTGTCACGAGGACAGACAGACTGAACAAGAGACAGACTTACCGTCAGCCTTGATCTTTAATTCATCTCCAGTGTGCATTCAAAGGCCGCGATCACACTGCAGCTGGATTTTGTTTCCTTCTAATGAATGTCGAAGCTACATAGAGCCATTTCTGATGTCATTTTGGACCACATGGTTATGACATACTTAATTGTGATGAGATGAGAAGATTGATACCACTCTAATATAATGTATGTAGCTGGAGCCAGGAGGTGTTAGCATAGCCACGCTACTAGCATAATGTTAACAGGCAATTACCACAGGTGTTGCACAGAACTACTGGGCAGACTGTCATTCATAGAGACATGGTTACAGTGTCCAGTCTTAATGCTAAGCTAGGTTCACTTTATCCTGGCTCAAGCTCCATTCTTGGAGCCATACTTTATGCTAAGTTAATCATTTCCTAAATCTAGATCCATACTTAACACATAGATATGAGGGTGGCATCAATCTTTTTGTGTAACTAAGCAAGAAAGCAAATAAGCCCAATTTCCCAAGATTTAAAATTATTGCTTTAAAGCTAGGTTAAATTTCTACTGTATATAGAGAAAACAACAGTGTAAATCACAAAGACAATTTGCAGCAGAGAATAGAAAACCCATCCACCTTAACTGAGATACTATACACAATTCATTTTTCAAATCTATGTTAGGATTTCAGCACAGGTTAGAATCAAAGAAAAGAGCCAAATACATGCTTTTCTTCTAAAAAGCAAACCTACGAGAGAAGTTGGGCTCACCAGTGCTGATGGCTGAACCTTTTAACCACCTCCACCTCAGTAGATGCAAAGAAGAAATAGAAAATAAATCAGTACCTAAATGTTTTTAAAGTAACTTTTTTGTTACAGTTCACTTACTTATTGCAGCATTAAAAAGTAAAATATGGGTCTCCTGTAGATGTATTATAGGAAACATTTGGTCTTGTCATAGTAGGAAAAGCACAGATGTATCTAATAACATTAACAGTGGCTTTGTTCTATTTAAATGCACCATTGAGCTTTGCCAGTGAGCCACCATGTACAATGCCAGCACCCTGCAACGTACTGATAGGAATGAAGTCATAATTCATTTGTTGAACATTACACCTGTGTTTGACAAGGCAAGCTGCCTACTGTAAAAAAAAAAGTCCCAAAGTCATGTTAATGACCCAGTGATGTTAATGACTGTGATGTTGGTTTATAGCATTCTCTATAGCTCCTTGTATTATTTGTGTTTCTTCTCAGATGCTTTTGTTTGCAAAGACTGAAAACCCGGTCATGGTTTTTCACTAGTTCATCACTGGCACAAGTTCCTGATTAATGTCAGAAACTGCAATTCTTATTGAAACCCCACATGATGACTATATACAATGGAAATACTGCATACTGTGAGATTTGATGGTGTGACTGTCTGTAAAGTAAAATTATCCTGGATCAACTGGTGGGAGTAAAACTTTCAGAGTCTCGTTCGAAGCTGAACAAAAAATAGAAAAGAGTAGAAGGTCATAAAGACCTCAATTCTGTTCAGAGAATTCTTCTTAGAAGTCTAAGATAGCCTTTAACACTGCCATTGCTGTAATAAATAATACACTGTTATTCAATGTTACACACAGTTTTAATCTTCTATAAAATGTAAACTCTTAGTGCCGCATGATCTACACCAATAACAGTTTTATACTGTACCTATGCAAACCATTCCAAAGTGAATTAAACACACTACCTGCTGATGTACTCGATGTTAATGGAATATTTTTTATGCAATAAAAGAGTGAGTCAGGGTTCAGAGAACTTGTCTCTTTGTGTCTCGGGAAATCAAGACTGCTAATGGATGCACTTATGGCAGCACTTTTGCATATCTACCTCTTACAGATAGAAGTAAAAATTAGGAAAGTGCTACTTCTCTTTATGCATCCCTGTCTCCCCGAAATTATGCTTGTATATTACTAAATTGCTTTTAAGATTACGTTCGCTGCCTGGATAATTTTCAGAGACGTATTCTGAGTGAATAATGAATCATTACTTGTATGTGCCACGCCGGAGTCAACGAGGTGGTCGAATTGGATGGCGGACAAGCTGTTGGTGTGGATGGTGGCCATACAAAGTGCAGGACTATCACATCAGAGTCCAGTATATGTGTCCGGACAAAAGTGTCAACAAAAGCAGTTTGGTTAAGGTTAAGGAAACATTGTGTGATCAATAAAAGTTCATCAAAAAGCCGTTAAAATTGATCAAGTTAATGTTATTACGTTACGTAAGTTAATATTTAGGGACCGAGCCAGCGACTGCTGGAGGTCCCTATTGTATTTTCTATGTTTCTTATTATTTTTAGCGCCTTTGACTGTGATTTTGCCCCCCTGAACATATACGAAAACTAAATTTTACTTTACTTTTTCACTTTATTTAAGTGTTCAGGCCTGGTGAAAAATTGGATATTCTATGCGTCGTTATTGGGTCGCTAAAAAAATTGTCAACAATTCGCCACTAGGTGGCGCTCTGGAGGCA
>NW_023339651.1:16795083-16802349 GCF_004916995.1 Morone saxatilis
CAAACAAGGTAATAGAGGGGATGCTAATTAAACTCAACAAGAAACAATAAACCTCAGATATAATTCAAGATAAGAACTGACCATGGGAAGAATTGGAAATGATGTCCGATTACTATTTCACCCCCTCCACAGGAAAAGGGGCTTGTAGTGACGGATGAGCTCATACATCTCACACACCACAGTGCTGACAGCTGCCACTGTCACAGCTCAACTCCGACCCCTCAGCTTCATTCATCTGACTGCATGTGTGAACATATTCTAGGCAAGAGTTTGCCTCCAGTGACATGGAAAAAAACCACACACACACACACACTTGTGTGTGCCATGTGCCTATACTAGTAAAGTCTCATATTTATCAAGCTCTGCATATATATGCTTATATTGTACACGCTGCACCCTCACAGACACACACGTTCCCAGTTTTTCCTGTCCAGTGGCCCTGTGAGTGGGTTAATAGTGTGCGGGGGCTCTGAGGGGCCCTCTGGCATTGGCTAATGGTGGGTACGTTTAGCGTGAAAATGCCACATTGACCCCGCTCAGGTACCCACATTACTCATTCCACCTCTGCACAAGTGTTCCCAGATTCCCCATGTGGGTGTGTCTCGGGTTGTTTTTTTTTTTTGTCTGTAGGTCCTGATGTAACAGACCCAAAGTGGTCATATATCAACTGGAAGAAATGATGGGAGACGGGTATAGATTATATGCTTTAAATCTGTGATAGCGTTCTGAAGATATTCTCAATAGAGTCAAGGATTTTCTTGAATCCTTCTGTCCACATTCAGCTGTGGCCCTGCATTCACTCCACAAACAATATTCCTTCCATGCACTATTATTAGGGACCGAGCCAGTGACCAACACTGGAAGGTCCCTATTGTTTTTCGAATGTTTATTATTATTATTATTTTTAGCCTCTTTGACTGCATTTTTGACCCCCTGAGCATAAACATCTGGTGAATTTTATTTGGCAAATTTGTGGGGCCTGGTTTAAATCGCATATTCTCTGCGTCACTTTCAGGTCGTCCACTAGGAAGGCCACTAGGGGGCGCTATTTGTAGGCAAATTTCGGGACGCTAATAACTCCCGCATCGTTTGTCCCACATTCAAAAACTTTATATCCACGCGTTCGGTGAATGGAGCTGAATCTCCCTATATAGGCCACGCCCACTTCCGCCTAGATTTTTTTTCCGCTAGAGCGCGAAATGTCCAAAAACTACGTTTTCGTGTTCCATCTATGCGCTTTTGTCCGATTCGCACGAAACTTTTCACGTAGCATCTGGAATTTAAAGTATTTTGATATTTCAAAAAAAAGCGCGTTATAAAATTAGCACTTCCTGTAGATTTTTCGTCAAAAAAGGAAGTGGACCATTTCTCCACATTGGTATGTCTGATCGACACCAACCTTGGGTCCGTAGTTCCTTATGTCTTCATTAGGCATCGTGCACAATCTTGAACAACCTGAGGCCACCGCCACAAGGTGGCGCTCTTTGAAAGGAGAACGTTTATATCTCCGTGTCGGCACGTGTGATTAAAACGAAACTTGGTACGATGATTGCCCATGGCTCCCTGAAGCTCCCTAAAAAAGGTGTCAACAATCCGCCACTGGGTGGCGCTCTGGTGGAAGATAATTGGGCAAGAAATTGGGCAAGCTTTTTAAGTCCTAGAGGCTTAAAAAGCCTCTTGGACCCATACCCCAAACCCCACGGGAAGTCGGCTATTTTGATTTTCATTTTCACTCTCGGCGGCCATTTTGTTTGTCATTTTCAAATTTTCGCCTCGTATTTGAACGAACAAAATGCTGCTGATTAACATTTGTGCTATTTGCGACTGTACATCAAAGGGCGTGTCTGTGGCTTGCCGTCAAAGTTGGCCATTTTGAATCGAATGTCAAACTGTGATGCCATTTCCGGCATTTCAGGGCTTCTATTTTAACTAACTCCTACAGATTTGATCATATTGACTTCATATTCCATCACTGAAATCTAGACACATTGGTGATCGTAAGTTGATCAAATATTTACTGTGCGTCAAACGGCGTGTCCGTAGCATGGCACAGAATTTCAGCGGTTCGCAGTAAAGAGTCTTGCTATGAACGCATAAGTCTTCACAGTGTCTGAAACGCATGACGACGTAGAGCGGTCTCCTTCAGCCTCCGGTTGATGAGGGTTCGGGCGTGGGGCGACGTGGTGTGGCGCGGCTGCGGTGGGCAACCGCCATGCAGGCCCCGACGTGGGGAGATGGCGAGGTCCCGCCCAACGCTGCTTGCAGCTTTAATTCCTCATTATGTTCATAGAAGACGTTGTATATAGACATTATTTCTAGGAGACAGGGATGCTGGGATTATGATGCAGTGACTGGTTTGTCATTTAAGTAGCTACAACATACGTAATGGCCTGTATTCTTATATTTACATTATAATCCAAAGAAAATGGGTTTGCTATGTTAACTTTAAGTCTATGACCATCATTAAAGTAATTTAACTGCACATTTCATTACATCTCAAAACAAGTCTGACTATAGTTGGTATATAACATCAAGTTAAATACCAGCTAAGCCAGTTAGCTAGCTTGTCTTTCTACTTAAAAATATATATTGTCCTCTCTGTTGGACAAACAATGTAATGGCGCCAATGTTTTTAAACTACTTTAGTTATATTTACCATAATTACGATATATCTGTGATCCAGTGATACGCTGTTGACAAAAATGTCACCACAAGGTCCATTCGTTGTTGTTTTTATCATCATTTTATTATCAATCATATTTTAACTACTATTTCCAAGGTCAGGCATTAAGTTTTAATCCTAAATGGTACACCGTGTGTCATTATTCTAGTGATGTGTCATAACTTTGTTCTGTTAAATTTTTTCCCCACCCAGTGTCTATGAAGACCGACCCTACTCTGCCTCTGATCGGTCCTTAATATTTCTGTACTGTGGGCTGAGCGCAGGGGAAGTTTTGTTGAACAGAGAGCTGTCTGAGCGGATATGGCACTTTGAAAGTACCTTTTCTCTCTTTCCAATATAAAGCACCAGACTTGGCTTCCTCTGCACAGATCATGTCAAATAAAGCCTGACTGAGAAAGAAAAGCAGTAATTTCAGCGAGCGGTCTCTAACAATCCCCTCTTCTTTTTCCTGCAGAGAGCAGTTGTTTGCGTCAGAAACCAAAGCAACGCGGACCACCTGGAACACACTTTGACCGTCTGATTGCTATCAGAGACAAAAGGCTCAACTGTGGTCTAAGCCCACTGAGCATTTATATGAGCAACTGTGAATATTTGACGGATTTCACATGGTGCGTGCATACACTTGAATGCAGCATGCAATTATATGTATGAGAGAGAGGGTTTTTTGGTGAGGTGAAGTATAAGATGGGGTCATGTAAGGCTGCTTAGAATTGTTTCTTTCTGTAGACCATGTGATCCATGTGATGTTCATATTTATTGATGTTCACCACTTCTGTCCAGCATCTCCGCACCCAGCCAAGAAATACTTACAGCAAGTAACTCTTTTTCTGTACTGATTGAATAAATCATGGTGATTAGTTAGCTTTAGGGGAGGACAGAACCAGGGCAGTTATTGCTTTACAATACACGCTTTGCATTTCTGCATCAGAAAACATATCAAAATAGTTTTTTATATAATTTATCAAAAGTAGGTCAGAGTCGCCAAGAAACAGCAGCCTTGATAACATTTTATTCCTTTTTCTCTGTAGTCAATCTTAGAGGCCCATCTCATGAAAATCTATCTAGTACAAGACAACTACTTTGAAGGATGCTGGGTTCATCACATTCCATTTGTCTTTGTAACTGCCTCGAGAAGAAAAAAAAAAGCTTCTCTGAATAATGTCAGCCACCTCGCTTTTCTTTGGGGTTCTCGCTGTGCTCGCTGAAACCACGCTGCAATTCTCATTTTAGAATAATTAAGTTGCTCTTTCCAGGACAGCTCACCTGCTAGAGCTGGTGCCCCATGTAACCACGGCTGAGTCCTTGCTGCAGCGGCCCAGGGTTGGAATCTGACCTACGGCCCTTTACTACTGTCATCTTCTCTCTCTCCTTCTCTCTCTCTCTCTCCCCCTTTCCTATCACTCTTCAGCTGTCACTATCAATTAAAGGCAAAAATAACAATAATTAAGTTGCTCTTTGTTTTCAGGAGTGTATGTGAATTTAGGTCAGATAATCAGCTGTATCAGTGAGGACCGATGCTGAAGCAGCAGTCTCATCTCCATTAACTTTTCTCTCTCTAAAGAGTTTTCAACCCCTTCAGTGGCTGTCAAAGACTGACCTAATTTAAATTGATGAAACATTTGGGTATTTGGATGTTCCATCCAAAGAAAGCGTATTTGCAGTACCCTCACACACAAGCAGCTAAATGCAGAACCATTTGACGTCAACTTTAATCTCAGATATGCACATTGGTGCCCTGAAGCTGAGCGGTTTGTAATATATTGTGAAAACATTTTGCAGCCCTTTTTAAGCCTTTAACATGCATTTTTTTATGTCTATGTCTCTCTAATATTCTAAAATATTTCCCTTATAACTTGCAGGACATACCTCAACTAATGTCAGAATCGGCGAATCCTGATCAGTTGACGTTTGACATGCAGTTTGAGGGGGGTCAAACTTTTCTGTTCACTACACTGGCCTCCTGTTTCAGTTCAGAGAACTCCACGGACAAACCAAACACTCCAGCATACTTGCACTGCACTTGATTGTTTAAAAGTCCAGTGTTCAACATTTAGGAGGATCTATTGGCAGAAATGGAACTTAATAAGTGTTTTTCATTAAATCACCTGAATACAGGAATCATTATGTTTCTGTTACCTTAGAATGAGAGGTTTTTATGTGTCTGACTATGTCTCTCTAATAATAAGACAATTAGATGTTTTTTTTGGCTTGTCACAAATGGGGGTCAGCTGTCTTGCAGTTTAAGCACTTCTGCAATCCAGTTTCCCTCATGGCTGATGCCAGAAGATCTGTTATATACTGTAGAGAACAAACAGACCATATAAGCCATTTTTACATTCAAATGTATCACAAATGTTTGACAAAAGAAAATGAATACCTGTTTCCATCCACTGCAATTATGCAATTATTAGGGAACTAATAATCAGGTTAGGGTTACTGTGTACTATCAGAGTAAAACACAAAAACAGATCACTTCCCAAGCTTGAGGTACTACTCAGAGTTTGATCCAAAGGGCAAAAGGTGCGCTTGCTTACAGTGTGTGCACCATTAGTTATTGATTCTTTGATCTGATTGAGTGAGTGATTAAAGGCTCACTGTGTTGTTTATATCAGGGAGCCTGTTCAGAAATCCTGCGGACAATGGTCATGAAGATAAACAGGATCTGTAATCGTGTCAGCAGATTATGTCTTTGTATAGTGTTCGTTAGGTTTTCACCACACCCAGTATAACAAACCATTTTCACATATGTTTTGTTAAACAAAAATATCACAATTTCTCTGTGTGAACATTGTTGGAAACATATACAGGCCCTACTACAGTGGACAATGATTCAAACACTGTAAACAAGCCTATTTAAAGCTGTAAGACATGAGCTTTACAGCATGTGTTTGCTTCATGGTAAGATCTGCATAGCAAAATGCATTTCCATTATAGGAGATTCTATTTGTGAATTGGAGACCAGGACTGGGTTGTACCAACTATATGTAAGTTCTCTCATAGGGTGTAAAGTAACTACTAGGTAGCTTGTAACTAAATCAGCCACTATAATTGGTTGCACCACAATTATTTTGCGCATAACTTTACTAGTTTGGATGTAAAGTGGCCAAGCAAGAATTAAAGATATTGTTCCGTCACCATGGTTACCATGCGCAATAGCTTTCTAGCTGGCATTAGCTACTTGCCTTCATAGCACATAGTGGTAAGTTATAACGATAGTGAAATATCATATTAGTAAATTAGGTCTCTACTCAATTACTGTGTCACAAAATACAAAATAAAAGATGCTATCATCAGTGAGTATGATATTTTATGATTTACACTGCAACCGCTTTTATTTTATTTTTCTATATATACATACACAGTCTTTGGGGGCTATTTTTACTCTTTGCTTGAGAGATAGACAGGAAAGGGGTAGAGAGTGAGGAGATGACACGCAGCAAAGGGCCACAGGTCGGACTTGAACCCACGGCCACTGCAGCAACGACTCCTTGGTACAAGGGCACCCCCGCAACCCTCTTTATTTTAGTAATGCATAAATCATAACTTAGTATTAATTTACATTATAACTAGGCTCATTCTGAACTTACAAACAGCTGGTGCAACAGACTGCAGACTACTTTGTGCTAATGAGTTCAGATATGACTATGACCACCTGTAGATGTGGACACCTATGACCTTTAATGCATTTGAATGAACACTGCAGTCTGCATTTGCATATGGATGTGGTGCTTTTTGTCTCTCTCTCATTACAGTCCGGTCATGCAGGAGGGAGATTAAAAGCAGGTGTAAACAGAGGCAATTTTCAGTATTTTATGCCAGTTTTTAGTGCCGACTTAACAAACTACATTTCCATGCCTGATCTGTATCTCTCCCTCTGCCTTTTATGAGTCGTATTTGCTCACCTCAGGCACCATTTGTTTTTCCACTGTCCTCTGTGTTTCCTGTTCCACTGCTGTACTACAGTACATCGGCCTTCCTCGCAGTGTAATTACCTATCAGACAGCCAAACATGACCACTGTTTTCACACGACATCTCTTCCTCATTGTAATAAATACACTTGCAGTCCCACTTATATTAATATTGTTTCTCATGCTGCTGAGATGGAATGAAGAAGGGCGAGATGAATGATGGCCGTGGGGAACTGTTTGGAAGGTTTTCCATTTATTTTTCGCCTCCCCCGGACATTAACGCCTGTTCATTGCAGCTATTTGTGTTTTTATGAACTGTGCATGCCTTCTCTGTCTCTACTGGGGGGGTTACAATGGGTCACACACTGGTGTAACTATTCCCACGCACACACACAACAACAACAACAACACATTATTCACTGTAGCAGCCCAAAGACACACATGCTTGCTGAAAGACAGAGGGCCATGACTCATAAAAGCAACATATTCACACAGGTGGCCAGGTCATGGGACACAGAGGGTCAGTGTGGTTCTTCTTCTTTAACAGCCTGCAAGGGTCGAGTTAATCCGAGCAGGGAGCAGGGTGCCTCGAGAGAAATGCAGTACATGTTTAAGTTAAGTTACAGAGGCTTTGAGCGGGCCGAGCAGCACAGTCCACTGACTGTGTGACGCAC
>NW_023339651.1:16802372-16807328 GCF_004916995.1 Morone saxatilis
TAACCTGATACGGCACTGACACGGACAATACACTTACTGATTATCCCATAGTTCAAAGGCTCAGGGGCCAGTCACACTTAACAGCGGAGTTTTCTTTGGTGGGAACAGGAGTGGGAATCATTTCTCTGGTTGCAGCTCGATCTGTTTAGTGATCACAGATGGAATCACAAGTAGTTGCTGTTAGTACAGTGTTGAGTTTGGTTTGGATGCTTCGTAGGAATACATTTGTACTTGTGTTTAAGGTTCTGTGCTCATACTGTAAGAGATGATAAAATCATTTGTCTGTGTTTGTAATTCCAGTTTGCTTATGACAGAAGAAAGATGAATGCTTTATAAATTGGAACCTTGCAAGGCAGCTGGACTGAGATCATAAAATCACATGAGAATCCATCTTTCCAGTCTTCAAGCTATTTTGTCCAAACCACAGTGGTTTGGACACAGGCAACGTCCTTTGAGGGACTATTGGCAGCCACGGTATGAGCAAAGGTTAGTGTATACGCTGCAAGCATCAGTTGTATCAGAACTGGATAATATTTCTTCACTAAAAGAAGAGCAAAGAACATCACCGAAAGATTTTCTCAGTGGAAAATATGTTTTGCCCTTCTCCCTACTGAGTGTGTTAAGAGTTTGACTACGTTATATATTTCATTATTCTGATTGGTTAAAGTTCGGCTGTGATAGACAGATGGTTCATTCAGTCACCTGCCAAGTATTTTTTGAAAGTGGCTGCCCTTTTCTAAACAGTTTCCAACAACAAGTCCCCAGTTCTGTGAAACAAACCATCAAGTTATATAAACTGAATGTAGCTTGGAATCGAACTAATCCGCACAAGATCAGATCAGCAAAAAAATGCAAATGAATGCGCTTCTCCCTTCACTACTTGTATGTAAGCAGTTGGTGGCGCTAATTCTCCACTTGGGTGGTATTAAACCATTGTAATAGAAGAGGACACAACAAGCCAGTCAAACCTCTAACAAATGAAAACAATGAAGACATTTCCCAACATTTTCACTCCACTTTTTTATGCATAAATTGCAATGGTGCATTAAAAAATATGGGTTGAACAACATTTACACACTTGATCTCAATCTCACCAGGATGCCCATGCCAAGACCTGTCCACGAACTGTCGCTTTTAGCAAACATCATGCCCAGGGATGCACCCCCAGGTCATCTCGTGCTTCCACTACTACAACCCCCTTCACGTAGAGCCTCTGCAGCTTGTGCAGAGTGCTGCTGTCGGTCTGGGATTCAGCCTCTCAAGGTTCTCCCACACGACTCCTCTTCTCCTTTTAAAAAAGACTGTGTTTATAGTGCAAATCAAGTGACCAACATGGAGACATATGATATAGCACAAGACAGGAAGAAGAACTAGACTAAAAACAAACAAATAAAAAAAATCAGCAGCAACGACGACAAGAAGAATGAAGAAATAGAATGAATAAAGGAGAACATGTTTGGTCTATAAAACGTCATCGTAGTGAAGGTTGGTGTGTGGGGGGGCGGTTTCTGTGGAAAATACATAAAGGGAACAGAGCAAAAGGTTAGGCAATATTAAGCAAAGGAAGAAAGAAGGAAAAAACATAGCTACAATACTCTTGGAGGGCATCAGAGTGGATCTGGGGCCAGTTATGTCAGGACAGCTGGGTTAGGGGGGAATTTTATGTATTTATTTATTTATTTAGTCTCCTTGTTTTTAGCTTCCTCTGCTTCCTTGCTTTCTTTTTCTTCTCCTTTTCTCCGTTCCCTACCCTGGCCTCCTGTTTCAGCTCACATCCAGTTTAGGATACTCGTCATTCAGTCCTCCAATCCACAGACAAACCCAGCACGCCCGCACCTTGGTTAAGGTTACATTGAGTTCTTTCATTTCTATGATTTGATGCCACCACGTCAGCGAGTCATTCTTCACACCTGACCTGGCTGGGCCTCATTAAGAAAAAAATCATTTATGAATCAACAAGTTTGTTTCAACCTTGTGAGTCAACTTTAACCCAGTAACTGACTCCTCTCCATCAGCTTACCAGACCTCAATTTTATGAAGCGCTACAGGAAAAAAAGGGAAAAAAGCTGTTTATTGTTCATTACAGATAAATTACTTTAGCAATTGACAGTTTCAACTAAACAAACAGATTGAGACTGATTGTAACACACACAGAGAATGTATTTATTTTTTTACCTCAGGTAAATCATGTCATTCAACTGGATACAACTGTACCCTGAGTGCCCCCTTTTGGTCACTTCTGTAACTGCAGCATCTCAATCCTCAGCCTCTCCACTGACAGCTGCTGCAGCCTCCTTCTGCCTGGTGACATGAATAAGTAGCTGCAGGAGTCACTGAGGATATGAATGAATGAATTCATGAATACATCTTTGCACTTCAGGATCAGGCTACAGTTATTTATCCACCACTGCCACATACAAAGATGCACTCAGCCTTATTATTGTGCTTATTTTTTACATTTTGCAAGCATGAGAATAAATTAAAATCACCGTTCAGTTCTGATTGTTGTGAACTAAAAAGTATCAATAACCACACTTTAAAGGTGATTGAGGATCAGTGAGGATGAGGAGCAGAAATATCTAGAAACATATTTGCTCAGTTTAGAAGAACTCAAATCTGCTGCCGAGGTTTAATATTTTAGGGAAATGTCCAAGGTTCACACAGTGTTCCAAACGGGGCTAAATGCCGGAAGAAGTGTGAATTATTAACTTGTTCCAAGGATGTTATTATTTTGCTGTTACGCAGAGCATCAGTTACCCTTTCCCATCGCCCTAATGTTATCTTATTCTATTTTTTGGAGGGTCTGTTTGTCACTCTTCCCCAGTGCTCTCGCTTGTATTCGTTAGAAATGACAGACTGACGCACCAGTGAGAGTTTGGTCCGCTTCTCCCAGCGCTCTTTCCATCGCAGAGCTCCTGCTCGCTGAGCTGTGACGTGGACAGGAGGAGGGGTCCGCCATGCGCTTAAATACAGGTCTCCAGTCCGGACTTCAGACAGAAAACGCACAGCCGAGCAAAACAAAGCATCTCCGCTCCACCAAAGACCGCTCCACCGCCTTTTTACGCAAACTCGCACAGTCAGCGAACCCGGCTATAACCATGATTAAGAAAATGTCGCCCTCCGAGAGCGATTATGACATCCCAGCAAAGAACTGCTACAGGATGGTGATTTTGGGATCCACCAAAGTTGGGAAAACGGCCATCGTGTCCCGGTTCCTCAACGGGAGGTTCGAAGAGCAGTACACGCCGACCATCGAGGACTTTCACAGGAAACTGTACAGCATCAAAGGAGACGTTTACCAGCTAGACATACTGGACACATCAGGGAACCACCCTTTCCCTGCCATGAGGAGACTATCCATACTGACAGGTACTTATCCACATATGTGCCTTTCTGTTTTTGTTATAGATAAAGACAATATTTTAAGGTCAGATATTTTGAATGCTGTGCGCACCGTGCGCTTCGAGCGCATGGCTTCAGGCTGCACGACAGCAAGTTATAGGGTTAGAAAACACACAGGTTGAATCTCTGATACTTTGCATGCATCAAAAGCAAACCATGTTAACCAAAGCATCCTTCTCTCTTCTTCCAGGTGACGTGTTCATCCTCGTATTCAGTCTGGACAACCGAGATTCCTTCCAGGAGGTGCAGCGGCTCAAGCGCCAGATATTCGAAACCAAGTCGTGCCTAAAAAACAAGATCAAAGAGAACATCGACGTGCCTCTGGTCATCTGCGGGAACAAGGGCGACAGAGAGTTTCACCGGGAGGTGCAGCAGGAGGAGATCGAGCAGCTGGTAGCCGGGGACGAGAAGTGCGCGTACTTCGAGATCTCCGCCAAGCGCAACGAGAACGTGGATAAGATGTTTCAGACTCTGTTTACCTTGGCCAAGCTACCTCACGAAATGAGCCCCGACCTTCACCGGAAAGTCTCCGTGCAGTACTGCGACATGCTGCACAGAAAGTCTCTGAAAAACAAGAAGATGAAGGACATTGGGGAAGCGTACGGTGTGGTCACGCCGTGCGCCCGGAGACCCAGCGTACACAGCGACCTCATGTACATTAAAGAGAAGGCGATAGGAGGCAGCCAGGGCAAAGACAAAGAGAGGTGTGTGATCAGCTAAAGGGGGCTGCGCAGCGCAAACTGAACACAAATCTTTGAAAGGAAACGGAGCCTGATGCGCCAGCTTGAGAGGCGACCTGTGCGGCCGGCTGCGCTCACGCACAGGAGGTGTGGAGACGCCGGGGCCGCCGCCGCCGCGCGCTCAGGCGTAGCGCCGTTTCCGGGGACACTGACTGGACTGGACTCTCGAGTCCGCTAAAACCGCCAAAAAACATTGCCCACGAGACATGTGAGAATGTTAGCTTGTCCTGTCAATCAGAGCCCAATGTGTGACGTGGCTTCATACCCTGTGAGACTCGCGCATCCATGCGTAAAAATGTGTTTTGTTGACGTCATGCCTTTTACAGATGTCAGAGGGGAGAGAAAAGAGACTCTTGGCTCAGGAGGTGCAGTGGGGGAACTGTAATGTTGTTTACATCTTATCATAGATTTTATAATGGCTAAGTAAGTACAACTTGAATGTTGTGTTGCAATTGGAAGTATTTTTTTTATTGTGTATGTATATATTTATTGTCAATGTCAATTTTTGCAAACAAGAAAAATCCTAAAATGTAATAAAAAAAACAACAAACAAACTTATTTTGCATTGTTTCTTCTATCTGAAGTTCTTTCTCTACTGTTGTCTACTGTCACAACCCACAAACACTATTGGCTTCACTTCTACATGTGAACACACACAGACTGCTGCCAGGTTTTAACCCTTTAGGCTCCCTGCATAATGCATTTGCAGAAAGCATCAGTGGGCCAAATAAAATACATCTCTCAGCATTCATAAATATCAGTATTAAAATTGCGCAGCTATATTGCAGAATATAATTTCAATTCAATTTTATTT
>NW_023339651.1:16807434-16807643 GCF_004916995.1 Morone saxatilis
ACAGAGACCCAACAGTTCCATCATCATGGTGATGTTCATTTCCAGAACACACATTTTACATTTCCAATAAAAAAACATGCAATACGCTGTTACACCGGCCAGGGGGATGTTTTTTTATACCCCTTTTACACATAAATTATTATTGCTGTTGTTGAGTGCATCTTAATAAAAGGCTGTGCAAAAAACAAACACACAGACACAGTATGGTG
>NW_023339651.1:16807743-16812368 GCF_004916995.1 Morone saxatilis
TTCGTCTTGATTTCAACCTACAAGAGCTGCCATGAATGGCTTCCAGTCAAGTAAATGTAAAGTGTAACAGCTACAGCCAGTGGCTACGGAAGCCGTATAAAGTCTTTTGTGGCTCCATAGGGAGTTGTATGAAGTCTTAAACAAATTTGTTATGCAAGAAGATCAAGAAGCTAAAAATAAGCACAACAAGACAAAATAGTTTCTAGTGACAGCTGAAGGGCCAAAAAAAATGTATCCCAAGAAAGGCCATGCATGATGAAAGGAAAAGAAAGGTTAAGAAATAAAAGCTGAGGAGATGTAGTCTTTTGGGAACTTAAAGACAAAAGAAAATTAGCAAATGGAGGGCGAAGAAGTGGAAAAGATGTGAACAGTTTCTTTTGTAGGTTGAGCTTTTTTCTGTGCCAAAATCCCAAACTAATGCCAGGCTAAACAGATGGAAAAAGTAAATGTAGTCAGATGCCACTGCACATAATAACGCTTTAAAGCTAATTCCAAGCAACATTTTACAAAGATTATGTATTGAATAACACAAAGTGACCCAACAAATGTTGCACAAGGAACAGGGAAGCATGGGAATAAAAGGTCAATCCTGCAAACATAAGTCCTGGGTTTAATTTAAAGTGTTTGCTTTCGTTGCTCTGTATGTTGAAAACAAGATTACATTGGCATCCTTTACACAAACACACACTATGACACACTGTGTGAAAAGGAAGCGGAAAAAAAGTTCACATAAGGTCTGTGAACACCAGGAAATGAAAGAACACTTTGATTTTCACTGCTGAAACTTAGGTGACCTTATTTCTTAGAAATTGAATGTCACTGTAAAAGCAAGAGCTATCATGAAATATTCCAATCTACTTGCCATTTAATCAACTGACAACGATCAGCCTGAAACACATCTTTAAAGGGAGACTATTGGTGACTAATGACACAGCGAGGGTCTGTAGGATCCTACTTATGTAACATGATGTCGTAACTGACCTTGAGCGCGCTACAGGTTGGGAGCATCAGGAAGTTCGCCAGAGAGCTGAGATGGTCTCATGTCCGCAATGGTGTTTTCACAGTTATTCTGGGAGAGATAGAAGCAAGGACGAGATTTCTCACTGCAGCCTGGCAATCTGTGGAGAGCAATATCTGAAAGCTATCAGCAGTCCTCAGGTCTGTGCATCCCAGGCGTTATTTCATGATTATTTTACTCTAGGTGTGCTAACGTTACAGCAACCAATCTTCTGGACTTCCCGATCCAGTATTTATCTAGACAGTTGTGTCTGTTTTGATAGATATTTTATTATTTGCCCCTCAATTTTTATTTATTCTGGTCTTGAAGTGGTGTTACCTAATGTCCTATGCTGTGATATCTGTTTTTATTGCACTCTGCATTGTCCATCAGGCAGACAGCTGTTTCCCTCCCGGAGAGAGACCCTCGTCAAGTCACAGGCTGTTCTCTGCTGTTCCCACATCACCACATGATGCTTTGAGAGATAAGCTAACTAGCATTTTTTTCTTTCTTTCTTTTTTTTCTTTTTTCAATTGTAATAATGGGACATGTATACAAAATGATGACCTGCTTCTATTACCAATTGTATCATTGCCTGGTACTAAAATAAAGGGATTCTGTATTTTATTAAAACCTGCAATAATTGTTTCTTTGGCCACTTTAGGGCAGTAAAACAAGCTGAAACAACATGTAGCTAACGTGTAACACCTGACTATTTACGCATCCAGCCGACACTGAGCAACATCATTTGGACATTTCATTAATTTTTTTAATAGAAAAATAAAACAGGTGGAGGCAATGTGTTTTAAAGGATCAGTGTGTAGGATTTAGTGGCATCTAAAGGTGAAGTTGCAGATTGCAACTAGCTAAACCCCCACTTGACAACCTGGGAATGGGCTGTTTGTTATTCTAGGATTGCAGGGGTAATATTACTGCTCTAATTACTATAAGGACCAGTGTGTAGGATTTAATGGCGTCTAGCCGTGTAGTTGCAGACTGAAACTACCTGGCTTCACCCTCCTCTCTCAAGTGCAAAAGAAAAACTACGGTGGCCACGAAAGGCGTGAAAAACGGCCCTATCTAGAGCCAGTGTTTGGTTCAATTTCAGCCAATAGAGTCTCCTAATTGTGGACAACTGCAAGGAACTCTCTTGCTTCTACCACCTTGTTTCATTGATTTAAAGGAGAATGACCAAATCGGTGGCAGGCATTAAGAATAACTATACAGAAATAGCCAATCTTCTCGCTGATGGTCTTTGTTTATGAAGGTCATATAGAGGCATCAGTATTAAACTGCCATTTAAAAAGTCATTGTAGTAGGTTAAGGCATTGCTTCTGTATGAATAGTGATGTTACTATCCAGCACTTTCCTCTGAGATGGAGACTTTGCTCCTGTGTATTCATTGGCAGTCTCCACAAATGAAATCTTCTAATAACAGACCGGTCAACTGGAAAACTATACAACATCAATTTGTCACTGAGCCATAATCAAATAAAAACTCATCCAGAATGTTTGGTAACCTTTGAGCCCTTAATGTTATGAGACATTTTACGTAACAACTGGCTATGAGCGTACAATGCTACAGACTGAGTTGGCATGGATATTTGAATCATAATGTCCTTCAGATATTTGTAGATTTTGGAGCAGAGTAAGGCTAGTCCTTCAGTCTGATAGGACTGGCCTGTGGACACTCATTACACAACACAGGGCTAAGTGGAGGGATTGTTGTTATACCAAACTGTCACCTCTGACACAAAATGATGTACTGATATAGGGACGATGAGTGGCCCAGTCTCTGGCAGCATCTGTCTTAATCCGTAATGTATTTATGCCTCAGCAGAGCACCACAGCAGACTCAGACATGGCTCAGACATGCTGAGATCAAACTGATAGGACAGGCCTCCATTATATGGTGACATAACAGCATACTGTACACTCAGTTGCCAGTTTATTAGGTCTACCTACTGTAGCTAAAACTAATGCTGTTTAATATAATCCTCGTCGAGACGTGTTAATTTAACTTTATGATGATTTAGCCGTATCCTAGGAATTACATCCACTTTTAAAATATTTAGCACCGAAATGTTTATGTCTGCTGCCAACGTTCAGTTCCATTCAAAGCAGGAAGTGGTGTGTCCATTGCTGTATGTAGCAAGGCAAAAGTTAAGGCTGTGGAGGTCAGGGTGGTGGATGAGTGTGTAGCACATTTGACTTTTATGCAGGAAACCAAAGTTTGCATCCCATCACAGACCTGCAAATAATGATCACCTCTCAGTTAAGGATCTTTCAGGATCTTTCCCTAACCTTAACCAGGTCTTTTAGCTGCCTAACCATAACCATACCTTAGCAATAGTTAATTTGTCATAGCCACAGTGTTTCTTTACCTTTAACCATAATGCAGTTGCCATGCAGAAAGCAATGGTGTTAGACACAAAAAAATAAGAAAAATCGACATCAAACACACTGGGTTATGCAGAATCACCCAGTATCGCTGTTCTTGTGTGGTAACAGCGTTGCAGCAGCATGTCATGGTGCTGTTCAGATATACTGCATTATACTGGGAGGCGTTTGAAAAGTTTGGTCTACTTTTCTCTCTATATTTATTTTCACAAAATTGATCGGACAAAAAAATATGTCACCTTGAACAATAAGGAGACACTTTATAATCTACACTGATTAATAAGAATTTAATTGGTGGAGTAATTGATTATGAAAATAATTGTCAATTTTAGCGCCAAAAGCAATATGTTTCAACGGGGGAAAATAAGATGAGCAAACACTCTCCAAGAAGTAAACGTGTGGTTAAACATTTTCACTATCAGGAGACAAATTGAGGCTAGGCAAGTCATTAAATATCCCGTTTTTGACTTGTAGACATTATTATGTACATAATGATTTTTGTCTTTTTGTGACTTTGTATCAAACTTCATGTCAAAAGCATCATAAATCCTCTCCAGACCCATATGCACCAAACTTTGCACCTCCAAAGAATTGATTTCGTCAGCAGTTAGTATTAACTCACTGGTTACACCACAAACAGGAAAAGTGTCCTGCAGGAGTCAATACACACCATGTTGTGTCATGCATACATAAGAAACGAATGCATGTCAACATTATTATGTATGTATTAGGTTTAACCTACACTTTGATGCACGTGAGCCTGTGGATTGTTTATCCGTGTACACCTGATTGACTGGTTGCCTCTCAGCAGCAGCCATGCACATCCTCCTCCGGACACAGCATCACATGATCAAGCTGCTTCTGGTTAGGATGTAACTGAGCCACAGGAAGTCCAGTTAAAAGTTAACAGCAATGTGTTGAGTAAGTTTGAACACTTTGTTCAGAATAATCTTTTTTCTATTAGCTTTTTATTCAGAATGAAATGCCTCCATAGATACATAATCCATTACAGAAGAACTTTTATATTTCACTGTTACTGTGCTGCTGATAGTGAATGCCCATTCTCCAGTCATCCACCTGATTGTCACAGAAAGAAATGTTAACAGCTTAAGCAACATTTAAACATTAATAACGGACCTTATTAATAATAATAATAATAATAATAATACATTTTATTTAAAGGCGCCTCTCTGGGCACTCGAGGACACCGTACAACACATAAAAATAA
>NW_023339651.1:16812393-16817067 GCF_004916995.1 Morone saxatilis
TATTCTGTCTTTGCAGAGCCCAAGTCCTTCTCCGTTCACACATCTGCCTCAGCATTTTTTTCTCCCCCGCGCCCCCATCTGTCTTTTTTTTGGAGTGCAGCACCAAAAGAGATGGCGTTGTGGTTGAGCACGGACGAGTTCGCTGCATCAGCCCAGAAAGACACTCCGTCATTGCGATTTTGGTGACCTTCTTTAAAATGGAACGGGCTGAGAGACATCACTGCTGGATTCTTGAGAAATACAAATGGCAGGAAGATGACATGTTGCCCGTTGGTTGGAAGAATGATGGTTTCAAGCTCAACATGTTTGAAATACTGTTCGCCGGACTGGCGAAAAACAGTTTTTTAAAGCCCCATTTCTCTCTTACTTTCTTGTCTAATACAGACCCAGTAACGGAATGTAGATGAAAATGAAAAGAGAATTGTTGCCTGTACGTCGTGGCTGTCGGTCTTTTGCTGATGGGCCAGGGGGGGGTTTGTTGTTATTGGAATATCAAGAGCAGTTGGTCGTAGTTTGACAAGTTGCAGTGCCGACCTGTTACAGCTCATGCTGGTAACAGATACACGGACTTTTAGGATAATACAATCCTTTAAGGCTGAGACATGCTTTCTGTGCAATACACTTTACACTGACACCATTAGAAACCCGGATTGATAAACCTACTGTTTAAGAGAAAGTGTTGTCGACTATAAATGTAACGCCTGATAAAGAAGAGAAAACAGATTAATATTACCAGAAGTATGTTTTGAAATGCAACTCTGGACACTTGAAGCTCCTTTCTGCAGAGCTTAATGTCCCAACCTAAAACGTGTGCAACTGGGATGTTGTGTTTCTGCTCATATTGTGTGTTTTCACCCTCTATGCCTGTGCCTATGGTTATGTCTCCCCTATGGCCTCTTCCTCATTATCTTATGGTTCTGATCTCCTCTCGTGGCTGTGAGGCGGTGGCTCTGGTGGTCCTGTGTCGTGGATTATGAATTATGGGGCCAGATGTGTCTCTGCATGGTGATATATGACTACAGTCTACAGTCTATCTGCATCATTGTGCTGTGTATCACTAGTGTGCACATGATTGTGGTGCTCCTATCGCTCCTATAGTTTTAATTGTGATGTCTTCTGTGTGGATATATATGATGTACGGTGTGTATGTATGATAGTGTTTGTGATCATGGGGTCAGCGTGTTGTTATCTATGTATGTAGTATGGGTTATGTGGGAGAATCGTGTATATATAAAAGGGTCATGTAGTATATATCGAGTAGGTGCTCAGTGAACTGGAGTACTGGTGTGTGTGGTAGTGTGTGCTGCCAATCGTATATATATGTTTGATATAGTGTGCCGTGTGGTTGGTGTATATGTGGTGTTTACTGGGTTTGTGTCAGCGGCGTGTGAGCCGTTATAACACTTTACTAAGCAGACTCAAGAGTTATGTCTATGCAATAGCAGCTCATGTAGTTCATGGTCTAACAGAACAATTAAAATAGCCAAAACCAGACAACCTTCCCAATTATACTTCTCGGATGTGCAGATACTGAGCCGTGCAATACTGCATTAGCTGATTCCGTCCACGATCATCACACACATCACCCCAGTATATCATGCCTTAGGCTGGTGGCAACAGATGTGGAGTACTCAGCTGTCCAATAGCCAAGAAGCTACCAATAAGTTCAGCATTCTAAACCGTAGTAAAGTATAAAGATGAATGTATGAATGCTTTAGTATAAACGTACCTGGATCACGAAGATGAGGGCGTATATCAGCCAGTAAATTAAAATACAATATAATACCCAGATATGAATACAAGTACAACAATAGAATAAATACTCTCCATAGAATACAAAGTAAAGGAGAAGGTGCAAAGACGTTGTAGTTGCCGAAATGGGCGTAGATTGCACTTGATGGCATGATTGGGGGGGGGCAGTGTTTATTGTTATAACAAGTATATAATAATAAAACATACTTATAAATAATACTTCAATAATATTTATCAATAGTAAATAAAAAATAATAATTGGTAGCTTATTAATATGGCATGGGAGCTGCAACAGATGGATACAGTATAGATATTATACATTAATATTGATTAATGTATAATGTGGTCAAAACACAATATAGGAAGATTGAACAGGGTGGCACAACAGTGACTTTTACAATATTGTAAGCTCAACCTGTGTACATTATCATATTTAACTTTCTTAAGGTCCATCCCAATACCCACACTTCCAGTAATTGGCATAGTTAAGACCATTGCCTAAACTGGACCAAAAAAGGTGCCAGTACCCTAATTCAGCAGACCCTATCACCCCTAATTCTTTTGCCGTCTTTAAATCTTTTCCAACAAGGACATTTTCAGTAGGCAGAAATACTTCGGAGCAGTATCAGGAAAGGTGTGCTCATAGTTCATTTTGTACACTGATAGAAAGCATATCACTTTTGAGAACCTTTTGTCTGATAAACAATAACTTTTCATTAGCAATCAGAAATTTCGAGAAATTAAAACGTAAAACATAGAAAGTACACAGGCACCGTGACCATTAAAGTGACACAAACAAACTGTAGTAAGTGACTTCACAATAGTAGCTGTGTGTGTATGTGTGTGTAGGATCGACTGTATTGTCTTCTTGTTTGTTATTTGTTTAAACTAGCCTCAAGCTTCTCGCAAGCGGGTGTGTGTGTGTGGGTGTGTAGGTGTGTGTGTGCGTGTTTGTTGTAAAGCTGTAGCAGCCTGGCTGTGCAGGTTTGGGAGAGCCCACCCGGTTTGGTTATCAATGTGTTGATGAAGAGGGTTTGGGTTATGGGGTTCGGGTTCCCAGGGAAAAAATAAATTCAGCACCTATTGATTGATACATTATACAGAAAAAACAGAATATTTTTGAGGATTTGGGTGAATCTCAGCCCTTACTTTGTTCTGACACTCCTCAGACTTCATTGCTGTCATAAGCTGTTGTAAAACTGTTGTATTCCATGTATGTTTGAGCTGCTATCTGGGTATGTGATGCAGCAGGCACCAGGCCAGTCTAGCATTTGGGTGTGTTTGTGTTTGGCCTTAGATAGCTTAAGTTCACAGAAGTGCTCATCATCTATTGCCATAGTATTAACATGACAAGCATGTGACATGTGGTGAATGATTTTATCAAGCGCATCCTAGTCTATGACGCCAGCATCCGTTGTTGTGTGAACAGTCCCCAGTGATCACTTTAAGCTACAGAAGAATTTCTGTGGAAATATTGAGTAAGCCATATATGTAAATCAAACTGGGGATGGAACCAGTGCATTACAAGAGGCTTGTATTTTCAAAGAATTCGTCCTTCAGTGGAAAACACGAGATTCAGCTTTTACACTGATCAACCAAGGATTGCAGCATCCTAAAAAGGGTTTCTCTGAGCTGCTGTGTTGTGAGCCCTGAGCTGAAGCTTTCCGGTCTGGTCTGGTCTCATGGTCATACTTGTCCTTTGCATGTAAAGAGATGATCTGAAATTCTGTGGAAATGTTACACATACATTAATCACTCAAAGGATCACAATCGTGATATTAGTGTTATGTATCTGATTCATGCGAAACAATGAGACTTACATGAACACGACGATGGCAAAGAAAATAATTTCTAATACAGTACATAGCGCAAAGCTTACATGAATCTGCATCATCATCATGAATGTGTTTTAAATATAATCTGTTCAGCAGTGGAATTACGCATACAAATTTCAGTTTCAGTTTAAATGAGACTTTGGATTTGTTTTGGACACAAAACTCTTGAAGGAAACCAGATCTTCTGTTTACCTGACATTTAAGAAATCGGGTTTCTACAGAAAGCAGACAATTACTAGGTAAGTGCATGTTACTCAATGATCAGCAAGGCAGACCTGCATGAGATCACATCCACCATGTTATTATAAAAACAGATCGACGTCACCAGAAATTTATTCCATTTTCCTGTATGTTACTATAATACCTGATGTCATGTGTTTGATGCCGGCCTTGCTTGGTTTGAATAAATGCCTAGATGAGTCATAATTCAAATCCAAACTGATGTCATCTGTGTACTGTGGAAACACAGAGAAACAACATAGGTACAGTATGACAGCAGTGTATTGTATTTGATGTGTGTTACAATTATTATTAATTAGACTTAATTTTAAAGGCCAGTTGTAAAAAATATCCATGAAGTGGAAAGAACAAGATATTTACCATTTACAAAAATAAAGTTAACAATAACAGCAACTGCAGTATCTTTTTTAATATTAACTTCAAATTAAACCAGGAACCAACTCGATTTTATTTACTGTATATATCGCCAGAAATTGTCTCAAGTTACTTTTCATATAGAGCAGGTCTAGACACAAAAACAACAAAACATACACTGAAGCTGAGATCAATAGAATAAAAGTCAAATTCTAAAAATATAATAATTCAGCCTATAATCAGAACTATGATGAACTTTACTGAAACAATTGTGAATAAGTAAAAGCTGGAAATACCATTTGTCCATCTGTTGTTGTTTTGTTCCACAAACCTACACCCTTGACATTTAAAAGTCAACTATAAAGACACATAAAGACACATTATGAGTGCAGAATGGTGCATTTGATACAAATTTTGTGTTTCTTTGGTGAGCTGACAGCAGGGTAGATTGGCTACCTTGGTAACATCCTGTTGGGAGCACCACTTAACAGCT
>NW_023339651.1:16817096-16824026 GCF_004916995.1 Morone saxatilis
CAGCTGCTGTTTAAAACTGCAGAGGGGGGGCACATGCACAAATGTGCAGATTTCATCTTTAATATTAGCTTTAATGCATTTAACATCTGCAGTTGCTACCGTCATGTGTTTATAGGAGAGAGGCACATGGGTTTTTTTGAGGAGTAATACTAATGAATATGGTATAAGTCTGTCATTGCTGTGACAAAAGCCAGTGCCATGGCTCATTTATCCCGTCATGCTCAAGACAAGAAGAAAATTATTTATTTCAACGTTTTTGTTTGTCTTAATTGTGAATTTGTCATCAAAGATGTTTTCGCTGTATTCGAAGGGCCTACCCTGCATGTGACAGTCATTGACTTAAAAAAAAACATCAGTGTCACTGCAAAATTCCCTTTTCTCTGACTTTGTCACACTTCCTCAGCACTGTCATTTCCACAGCTTCTGTTATTAAACTGGAGAAAGGTACACCTAACTGTATCACCTATTCGTCCATCTAGGCCTATACAGTGACTCAAGTACTACAGTACTGCTCATCTAAGACTTGCAGTGTAGTGTGTGCACTGCAGAGTGTTGCATAAGTAGATCTAACAGAATATACTGTAAGTGTAAGTGTGTCTGTAATGCAGCCATCAACAGTCTCCTTATCAGTGACAAAGCAGGCTTGGGAAACATACTGTATTTGTGTGTTTATCTGGGGTCATTTATGACATCATACCTGCCCAGAGAAGGTGGCAGAATGTGCTGAATCACTGGACCACTTCACACTGGGATGCTGAAATGTGTCTATGCCTGAATTTATTTTTTTTAGTATGTGCATAATGTAGATTTACCACCTTTCTGTGGACTTTTCTCTAATTGGGACTTCTTGTTCCTACTAAGGGACTGTATGAAAATGATTCCATGGGAAGGCATGTTAGATAAGAGGTAGGGTTACGTATTTTTTTCTTTTTGCTGAAGGGATTGTTTGTATTTTTCTTACATATTTATATTGTTAGATTATTATTATTAATTAATATTAATATATGAATTTTTTTTTTTTGCAAAATTTTCCGTAAAAAACAAACAAACAAAACAAGGAATAATAAACACTGAATGGTTAAATCCACAAAATAGCTTTTGTGTGCACCATGGACTACAAAATTGCAGTTTGCCCTAAGCAGAAGACAATAATCATGTCTCTGTATTTGGGCTTTGTTTTACACTTTACAATTACACTAAACTAGCTATAAATATAACCATAACTACTATACAATACACTTACAATAGAACCATAACGTCAGTTTTGAGAAACAACCCAACCCAGCCTGTTCTAGGCCTACTATTGGGTGAAAAATATTTCAGTGCTGAAGAACCTCAGTGCCCCATTCGTTTATTCAGTGTCAGTAGTAATAACTCTTTATTTAGTTGCTCTGTGCTCAGTAAACACTATCCACCATTTGTGATGTTGTCCATAAATTTGGCAACTGCTAATTCTACTTAAAAAATTTATGTATCAAGCTTAAAATCAGGGATGAGTTAAGTAGGGCTGCCTCTGACTAATGATTTTCCCAGTCGACTAGTAGTTGTTAGATAAAGCCAATAGTCGACTAATTGACATATGAATTTTAACAGCTGCTTGTTAAATTATAACGGAAAAGGCACAGTGTAACATCACACAAGTCTTGTTGTTAAGAACAGGAAATAAATAACTTCAAAAACAAATACTTGCAGACCTATAAATACAATGGATGATGTATAATAACAGCTACTCACAAATTAACTTCATCCTTTTCATGCCTCTCCTGTCTGAACCCACTGTGTCCCATTGAGCTGGCTGTAAATCAGCTAGCCTCCGTTGGTCCACCCCGTTCCGGTTCTGTCCTGGGGACATTTCAGTTTCAGCCATTATCCCATCCTTATAATTTTCTTACAGTCCCTAACTGTTTTATTTGTTTATGGGTACAATTTGATGTGAATGCATTAGTGAAAAGACATTAAATCTTATTCAAAATATGTTTTGATCAAAGTTTAAATGAAGAGATCATATTATGTGCGTGTGCGTGTGAATGGCTTTACATGCCAATTAAAGGTCACAGTCTTTATCTGCATAACCCAGCTTACCCAGGCACAGAATGCTCCCTCCCAACATCCTGTCTCCTGTGACCTTCCCACAGTGTTCAACTTCTCACAGCTCGACTGACACACACACTTGCAAGCATTTTTTCTGTGTATACCATATGGCAATAATCAATTATATTACCACTCACATCACATTAAACACACACACAGTATTTGTATTCACAGCCACTATGTACACTCAACAGCAGAGATTAGAGGTAATGAGTCTTCCCTCCCAGCTTATAAACCTTTCATAGTTGGAAACACAGACAACAGTGTCTCTAGTGTCATTTTGTCCTGGCAATCTGGATGCAGACAGTGAACAAACCAATTATGCAATTGCATTTACAGCGTCGTAAGTCCGTCCATATTCTGTCTGGCAATTTTCTCTGTGCACTTTGCAGCAGGTGAGTGGGTGCAGAGGAGGCAACAAAAGCAAACATGACAGGAGTTATTGCACACCATGGAGTCCTTTGTAAGAGCAAGGTTGGCGTAGGAAGGACTCATTTGCAGGATCATAATCCCGCCCACAAGGAAAGTGATTGGATAGATAGACCTATGTGTGTGTAAGACCAAAAGGTTGGAGCAGAACAGCAGTCGCTGCTCAAAGACAACATGGTCTGAATTCTACTGGTGCACCGAACTGGATCAAGGACTCTTTTGTCTCATGCAAAACTTGCCATGTCTCTTTAAAAAGAGAGGCCACCTGAGGTCTAGCTCATAAAGTGTCGAAAAAAGAGGCAAATTAAAGAAACAGAGAGGTAGGAGTAGAGCAATGAGATGAGAACATTCTGAGAAATTAGTTGAGTGCAAAGCAAAGTGGTAATATACAGTACACAACATGTAAAAGTTAACTATGTCATATTAATTGGTCATTCTCTTTGTCTGTTAAACACACACTTTCAAACGAGACTATCTGTCCTGATCAGCGACCACACAACATATTTTCCCTTTATTTTCCAACATGAAAAAACTTGCTTGTTTAACTTCTGTATTGGCCATGTTTACATCCTAATATATTGCAAATTTTAACCAACTTTCGAGTAAATTGGCAAAAAAATGCCACGTTGACCACTTACGTTATGCATATATTAGCATTCGGTTCATCAAGATGAACAGGAGGTGCCGCCAATCTCCAATCAGAAAACAAAAGAAGTGGGCGCAACAAGATGGCGTCACTAAACAGTGCCAACTGAACCTCAAATGATAAAAACAAGTGCTTCCTATGTCTTAAGAGTGAGGAGGGTGTGGTGTGGGGAGTGGGTAGAATGTGTCGCTAGCATCACATTGTTTCTGCTTTTTTGCAGTTTTCATCAACGTCTTCCAATTTCATTACTTCATAATTTGTATAAGGATACGCTGAAGGAAACAATGCTACTGGAACCTCCGTGGCTGCTACAAAGCCAACGAAGAAGTAACAAAAACTGCAGTTCCTTGAACAGCCACTTGAGGCTGGAACAGAAGTGAGTCAATGTCCATATGGCCCCATATTAAAATTCCCAACATTACAGCAGATATAAACACATACAACCTGGTATGGTTTTGGTCTCTATGGCTAAATAAGTTATGCATAATTAAAAGTATGGCTGCTTTGAGTGACAGGTGGGTGCCATCATGGGTGGCTGTTTTCAGAAACCAGGCTTCATTCAGCTCGCCTCAGCCAGCTCCACCCACGCTCCAGGTCTCTGCTGAACTGAACCCCTCCTGTCTACCACCCATGTTGTTAAGAAGTCTGATGGCTGAAGACCATCATTCCATTTTGTTTATCGCAGGCAAACCATCATCCTGAGGCCAGCACGCACACTCTGCCAGCCCTGATAGGAGCTGACTTCGAGGCTTTTACATCCTAACCTCTTGAGCGTGTTTCCCTTTAACTGTCAACCAATTTGCGCAGCGAAGCGGCTACAGCAAGCAACCATTGAATAGAGAAGGGCCACAGCTTGTTCAACAGGCTTACGCATCTATGGTCCCTAACAAAAGTTTGTCCATCCCCTTTTGGAACTTTGGCCAGCACAGAATCACATGGTTCCTTTAGATACTGGATTGAAACAAAAGATCTTTTGTCAACAAGACAACAACATTTCTAGAAATGTCCCTCATATTCTAATTAAGTTTCAAATCAAAAGAAAGATAAATCATCGTAAGCACCACCCTGCCTCAAGTCAGCAGAGGTCAAACTTTGGCAAGTAGTTACACAGCCTTGTGAATAGTTTCTTGCTATCTGCATTGTACATCAGAACACTGTGATTTGGTAACCTTCTCTTCCTTTGGGTTAAACTGGATCAAGCATGTTATAGTTCATGGATGGAAGAAAGGCAGAACCGCCCTGGCTCTAGTCTTGTCCCCATAACCTTTTTATTTAATTTTTAGATCATTTTAAAATTATCTTTTAGATTTTTAGACCAGACATTTACTGTACTTGTTGTTTTGGTTGGCATTACACTCTTCACGACGGACGGTTGTTAGGGCGACTAAGAAAAAAAAAAAAAGAATTAAATGGAAAAGTTAATGTTACGAAATAAAGTCGTAATGTTCAGAATAAAGTCATAATTAACTACGAGAATAATGGGTAATAATTAACTACAAGAAAAAAAGTTGTTTTAATGAGAAAAAAGCTTCGATATGAGTATCCAAGAACTGAACCGTGACCCAGCTCCAACAATTTCAGTCGCCTCACCTGAGCCCAGCAGCCGCTGTTCCATCTCAGTTTACCGTACAGTCAACAGGTAAAAAGTATTCATAGTTTTCGTCCATTAAACAGTTTTTGCTGGACTGGAGCCAACGGCTTGGACAATTCCCTCATAAAATTACGACTTAATCTCGTTAATGTTTACCGACTATTAATTCATCCGTAGACCTATATTTGATTTAATTCTCGTAATATTCATGACTTTTATTCTCGTATTATTACCGTTTTTATTCTCACAATATTTTATGCTTTATTCTCGGTAATGTTATGACTTGTTATTCTCGTGACCCTGAATATTATGACCTTTATTCTCGTAGCCTAATATTTATGACTTTATATTTGTTAATATTACAACTTATTCCTCGTAAATGTTACGACACTTCTATTCTCGTGACTAATATTAGGAACTTATTCTCCTTCGAACGAATTGTTCAAAATTTTAATAAAAGTTGACGCCCTTAGTATGGGTAAGTACGATATGACCCTAATAAAAAAAACTAAATTTTCAATAGCGGGAGTTCCGAAACAATGTCCATCTGTCAAATCCATATTTAATTGAGTTTTGATGTCACTTTAGTCGAAATGGTAACATCAAAATGTTTGATTTGGTGCTATTTGGACCGAGAAAAGGACCAGAAAGTACTTTAGGGCGCATTTGTCCCTTAAAAAAAAAAGAAAAAAAAAAAAAAAAAAAAAAACAACAACTCCACAGTTGCAACAGCATTCCGCAAGCCGCTCCACCTACACTTATCAAGGACTATAAAAAACGTCATGTAAACCATTTATTTACAGAAATATAAACAACAACAAAAAAATTATGTTAACAATGACAGTTAATATTCTTCCTGAGCGTCCTCAACCGTCTTGGTGCCCGCAGTCCTGGCCATCTGGAGCTTGGGATGTTTTCTGCCGATAGCCCTGCACCACACAAGCGGGGTTAAAACGGACACGATCAGCCTTCGACCAATCTAATCGCCCTTGCAGGAACCCATTCCAGAAAGGGCTGTTACGCGATATTGTTTCTACAAGACCATTGACACACAGTTAGCGATGCATGGTCCCTTTTGTTTAGCGTGCCCAAAGTAGTTAGCAATTGCAACTGCCCAGCTGTTTTTGTGCGTAAAGAAGCAACGTTAGTTCAGTTGGCTTGACGTTACGTATTAACCGGGATAAATTCGTGATATGCCTTGAACAAATTTGTGATCATGCCCATGTTGTTGTACAGAAGCAAATAAGGAAACACTCCACCTTTACAGTCAGAACGTCGTCGTGTTCCCGTAGAGCAAGTGCAGTGCATCTTGGGGGTGGTAAGTTTCAGAATTGCCACCTCACTCGCTTCACCTCCTTCAAACCATGGATGAAACGATGCACATTTCATCACATTTTTTGGTATTCAATATAAATTCCCAAAGTATACAGGCAAATGAACAAAAAGGCGTGACTTGGTGAAGCAAATGTTCAATTATAATTCGCATGATTTTCTGTTTTTTTGATGGTTTCAAGTCTTTCATACACCACACGTTTGGGCTGGTGTTACCATAATGTTTTGTGGCTGAAATGTTAAGACATGTTGTGGGGACCAAATTGGCCCACATTTTGGTTGCCAAAGACAAATTATCCTTTTTAAATATATTCCCCACTATTTATTGAGGAATAAAACATAAAAGAAGAAAATAATTAATTAAACCCTGAATGTCCTGACAGTTATGTTCAATGTTCTCGAAACTCTTCAAACTATGAAGATTTTCCTAGAAATTTCCAATGCTTCTTCCTATTTTGTTCTGTTCCTATTCAGTTATCTATTGTTGCCGTGGGGCAAATGATAACCCAAGAGAAAGATGGACCCTTTTGTGGCTTCCATGGCTTTCTGAACGGTCCCTTTGTAAATTTCAGTCTCCAGGCTTAAATTCTTTATAATACAAAGGCTCTTTTAGATAATTGAGAGATAATGGGTTTTACACATCCAAGGCGGGTACGGAAGGAAATTGAATGGAAATACCAGTGATATTAAACATTCCCCAGTGCTACAGTCGCATGAAGTCCAAAGAGGCCACATGCTCAAATGGTGATCTTGGGCCTTTTAGTTAAAATCCTCTGATCATCGCTCTACAATGTGATCAGTTCATTCTAGCATTAATTTGGTAATTTGTCTTGCCATGAAA
>NW_023339651.1:16824126-16840314 GCF_004916995.1 Morone saxatilis
TAGCTAGCTAGCTAGCTAGATAGATAGATAGATAGATAGATAGATAGATAGATAGCGCATGTGTCCCAAACTGTAATAAAACCAGCTGGAAAATCACTTATGTTAAGTCTAGACTTAGAGATGAGATCATTTCCAAGTCAAAGTGTGTGTGTGTTTTTGTTTTTTGTTTTTTTGCATAAGCCTATTAAGGATTGAGATTTGATTGTAAGTTAATTTTATAAATGGGTCCTGGTATTGTATTGTTCTTGCTTACCTGATTTAATTTTTGTAACTTGATCTTAAGCTCTTCCTTTGTGTGTGCGAGAGTGTATGATTGTTTTTAGCCCACATGCTTCATGGATCACTTAATGGCTTTTCTCATCTTTGTTTCTAGACAACCCTGTACAGAATGGAATACATGTAATAGAAACACGTCCTCATACCGAAATGACAAAACTTGAGATGTGGAATTTGAAAGATGTGGGCATTTACCAGGCAGGGAGGGCCAATTAGTTGCATCATAGAAATACAAATATGACAAAAAAAAAATAAGTTACCTCCTGCAGCTTTAATGTTGTACATTGTAAAATGCTAAATCGCGATGAGACATACTGTAGTGCAGTAATTAATACATGTAATACAAATACAGCCACAATGCATTATTACCATATTGATCATAAATGAGCTGCAACCGTGTCGGTAATATGCTCGTAAAAAACTATATAAGTTAACAAAATAACTCTTTACAGTATTACAAATGCTGCTTCTGAAGAAAAGGTTGATACACACATCCAGCGTGTACAGAAATGAAGTATATGTAGAGGACGGTTGTCAGATATTGACCATATATTTGAAAAAATCTGTCTAGAAATTCGTGGACAGAAATGCTTTAAAAATGTAGTGTATTTATAGGCACTACATCAGACAGATGACGTATTTCACACTTTGTTTTCTTTTTTAGATTACTTACACTGAATAATTAAGGCACAAATGAGGAATTCACACAGCTAACAACACACATGGGATAAATAAAAGAACTGTCAACACCTCATGGACAGTGATTTCACTGTTTAGTAACTGGCTGACAGAGGTCTAGCTCTGAAACCTGCATAACAAACTAGTCTGGGAGTTGATCATTGTAGTTTAGATAAAATAATATTACTACTAATATTAGGTTAGCATAGCCTTGTCTTAAATTTAGCATATAATCCATACATACTCAGCGTGTGCCGTGGCTCCAGGACAAACCAGGTTTTCCACTGCCCGATGACGACACACAGCGTCAATCTGTGGCTAAAAAAAACCAAAAACACCAGGGGAATGAAGGGAATGCCATGTAAGGATTAACATACTGACTCTGAGGAGTGGCGCACACACACACACGCATGCATTTGTGAGTGACAACTTGGCATCAATGCGCGGCATCACACTGTGAGCGCTTCCTCTGTGTAGCAGCCTCAATCTGTTGAGCAAAGACGTCAATGTGTGAAGTTTCCTGGCGCTGAAAATCTAGTCTGAATCGAGGATGCTCATCACTCTCTCTCACACTCACAATAAACACATACAAATAAACACAGCGGAGGGGGAGTGGGTGTGTTAAAATGGGTCAGCAGTGATAGCCATCATAGCTGGAAGAAAAGAGTGCCACCAAAGCTCCAAAGGATTTCAAACTAAAATCAGAAGTGTAATATTCACCACAGATTCCACAGAGGATACTGGGCCACTAGAGCAGCAGACAGTAATGAGGCACAACTATCTACATATCTATTTATTTTGGGACCCCCTTGAAGGCAAGATGATACATCTCAAGGGGTTTATCCTGAGATAAAACATTTCTGGCTATCAGTGGCTATCAGGCCGAAGCAACCCTCAGAGACAACAATTAGAACAAGCTGTTATTTCCGTCCCCCCTCCGGAGGTTTCAAATCCACAGGACATCCCTATGAAATCCCTCTAGCATCAGCTCAAAAGAGATGCTTTTCATATTTTCACACCAAACGTGATTCATCTCCCAAAAAAGGAAAAAATATGATATTTTTGATTTTTTTCTTTTCCTAATTTTAGCACTTTTTTCTCACTTCAGAGCGGGATGATTCAGGATTTGTGGTGGCAGCTCTCCATCCCTCGCTTGCTTTCATACACACACATACTGTACAGTCATCACACGTTGGAGAGGGATTTTGTGACTCAATCTGTGCACTGTGCTGGCACTCAGCCCTCTTTCTTTATCCTTTCTCTTCCCGGGCCACACACATATGCACAAAAAAGATACAAACGCACTCTGCATCATTTGCGTCATGCTCCATTTCCACGGCTCCTGCGCTGATGTAGTCTGAGTCTCCTTCGCCTCCGAGCTCACTGCATTATTTATCTTCCTGCAGTCAGTGGAAAACTTCACTGCCTTGATCGTAGCTCTTGGAAAATTACCACATGATGGAAAAAACTTCCTAAATCTACTGAAAATTCACAAATAGTGTTGAGTCATACAGCGCATGCAACCTACGAGAGGAATACCACTGCTCAACAGCTCAATTATGAAGTCTAAAATGTGAAATATTTATAGGAACACAACGATTCACCCTTTGAATGTGACCTAATGCTAAACTCCATCATACAGGACATTCTGTCTGAGTTTTTATACAATCTAATGTCAAGAAATCATGTTAGACTCTAACATAATAACAGATAGAGTGACATGAGTTTAAAATTAAATAAATTAGATCACCAATAAAGGGGCTGTCAGCTGGTACACTGCATCTTATATTTTTTATGGTATAAAACAAGAACCCTTTAAAATACTTAAGCAATACACATATTTCCATTTCACTGTCAAAACTGCAGTGTCACAGTTGTGCACTGATGTGTATGCAAATACTAGCTTTTAACAGCTGCTATCAAGATTATAAAAAGCTGCACTGATCAATACTTTTATAGGGCGTAATGAGTAAGATGTGCAATATGAGAGGTGTCCACCATAGCTGCTAATTCACCTGCTTGTTTTTCATGCTTGTAAAATAAAGCTTTTGGCCCTAAGTCCATTTTCCTCCCACTGTAGCATGAATCAACAGACAGACGGGAAATAACAGGGAAGTGAATGGACAGTCAATGAGAAACAGCTGTTTCTACGTGCCTCCTCCTGCTGATTTTGAGTGATTATTGGCAATGCCCTGATTAATAAATGTAAATAATTAATGCTTTGTTTGTGATGACAGCTAGCCCCGAGGCGTTGTCCAATGTGTTCCAGGCTCTGTGACTTTTTCCTCTCCCCCTTACCCACCAGACCATCAGCCTATTTCTGTTCCCGGACCTCCGAAATGTACAGATTAAGCACCGGTTATATTGCAGTTCATGCTAATATTCTCCCATTTTCAGTTTATCATTACCACGAGGAGGCTGCCCAAGCTTTTTTTTTCCAGTCAGCAGCTTGCGTGCTATTTTTAAAAGCTCACATATTTCCTCTTGCATTTGAAAGAGACGCACATCGAGGAATACTGTGGAGGTGGGGTGGGTGATTGGTGACGGGAAGTTGAGGCTTTCATGGGAAACGCAGTGTTTATTTTAGGCAATGCACAGTACTCAGAAAGTGTGCGCAATGCTTTTGGTGATTACGTGTCAGATTTAATAAGGTTAACATGTTACCACACAGAGGACCTTCAGACATCAAAACTAATTAACAAAAGGATGGGATGAACACAAGCGTGTGACGTGAGCAGCCTAATGTGAAAATTTTCCAGCTCAGTTCTGTGCCTGGAAATGAAGTAGCTTCTTAAAGAGATGTTACCCCCAAAGCCATCACCACGTCAACAGCCATATCTGTGCCTCTGAAGATAGATGGCAATGTGATGGGGTGGTCTGGTTCACCGCTGTGGAAATGTACCCGTCTTCCCTTTCCATTTCCCACAAACACATGTAGCACATGAAGGCAGGCATAAACAAACACAAACAAGCCGTGCTGTTCTTGCTATACTGACTGAACACAGAGGAAATTAATCAACTTTATGTGGCACACACAGCTTATCATCCCCAGCAAGTGTTTTTCTTTTTTAATTGTCAGCGTGCGTAAAGCGAAATTACAACTGACCTGTGTTCAACTTCTTCCATTACCACAGTGTTTAACTCTCACTCACATAACAATCCATTTTCATTTGCACTTCTTTTTTATCCTGTCGGCATAAATCACTGTTTCTTGGAAGTGATTACATTTGCAGGGAAATTCAGCAGAACAGAATTTTGCAATTACTGATTATGTGAAGTGTGAGTGTGTGGCAGTGGGCAGTGAGTTCCTTCCTTCAGAAAAGAAAAGAAGAAGAAAAAAACTCAGTTCTGCACTTAATTAACAGCTTGTTCCACTCTGAGATTAATGCCAATTTCACTGTCTTCTTCTGAAAAGAAAATGAAGTACCACCATTTGAAAGCCTGACATTTGTTAATGGTTTCTTAACAGCAGCCTTTCACAGAAACGCTGCAAACTATTGGCCTCCTTTATGAAGCAGCACAGAGACAAGGAGGAGAAACATATTGTTATTAACCTATCCAGCCCAGACAAATGAAAAGTCCATCATCTGATACTCTACACACTGTCTGCATTTTTGGCTGACCCACAGTCCTTTAACCTGCCTCTGGCTTAGGGTGGCAAGATTGGTTCCAACTTTGTATGTTTTAAATTGTGCTTATTTATTGCATGTTTTGTATACATTTATTGCATACTTTATATTGTGCTTTCATGCTTGGTTTTATGATTGATATCATCATTTTAATGCATGCTTTTAAGTTGTTCTTAAGAGTTTTTATGCTTTAAATTGACTTACTGACACTGACACTGCCTAATTGCCTTAATAACCTGCACCTGGTCTAACTTTTGATAGACAATGCTACTGACTAATTGGACATAAGAACTGAGCCAAAACTGACCAATAGGTGGCCAAGGGGAGTGGTCAAACAGGTGAAACAAGGAGCAGACACAACAGGAGAGAGACAATGGAGAAAAGAGGACACAAAGAACGTGGTCACAGAAAAATGCAAATGATACAAATTTAAAGGTCAGCAACTCGAATCCAATACAGTCAGCATTCATGGGGGCACTTACTCTTAAAGCTGAAACATTACACAAATCTTTGTGTAGAAGCTTTCAAAGCAATTGGCATACATCATCATCATCCTTGTTGCAATGACTCAACATTCTGCATACTCAAGGGTTTATTTTGAGCACTGTAGGAAAATATGTTGGCTGCTAGGAATATGCCAATCTCTCAAATACTGGGTGCATCCCAAGTCTTGTGCAAAGTTTTATGCAGCAATATTAATGGCCCAGTGGGTAGGATTTAATGGCATCTAGCTGTGAAGTTGCAGATTGTAACTAACTGAACACTGAAACTACGGTGGCTGCAAAACTTACTAAAGCTCTATCTAGAGCCAATGTTTGGTTTGTTTGTTCTGGGCTACTGTAGAAACAAATATATGAATATCATATTTAATTTCTGCCAATAGATCCTCCTAAATGTTACACACTGGACCTTTAAGTAACCCTCGTAGAAACAATAAATAAGTTGCCATGTGTATTTCTGCAGGCTACATGACAGCGCCTATAACCCACATTATGGAGTCTGTACATTCAGCAGTCTTCCTGATGACAGTTTAAACATTCATCCCTCAGATCTTACCCTACATTGCAAGGGCAGCTCAACCTCAGGAAGTGCTTATCATGCACTCGGCAGGCCCGGTTTTAGGTTGGTTTTAGTTTCAAACAGCAAAGTACTGATGATTTGGTAAATAAAATGGGCTGAGAGACATAGGAGCAACAACACCAGACGCCATAAAATAAGGTTATCAGTGTTACTGTACTGTAATCGAGCGCAGGTGTGTGTGTTTTTTCAGTGTTTGACTTCCACCCAACACCAGCTCAGCAAAAATGCAGCACCCTGTTCTTTCAGCGACACAGACAGATGGATAGATGACTGATGGACAGACAGACAGATGACAATAAGCCACACCAACAGACTGACAGAATGCTGCCTGCGGATGAATCACTCACTGCAAAATTGGCAAAAACATGCTACTGACTCAGATATTACATACCAGCATCTGGGATATTTCTCATGCACAAACACAAGAGGACCCACACTGCACGTGCACAGACATACAGCAAATATAGCTTTCCTTCACTGCAATCTGCAACCATTTTTAAATATGTTGGGGACGCTCGCGGTGGGAATGGCACCTATTAGCTGGTTGTGGCTACTGAGATGAGGCTAGCAGCTGTGGTGAGCTGGATCCAAAAAGTCACAGGCAGAAAATTTCACTCTAGGTATAAAATTTCATATGTCATAGGTAACTTTGTTGATATATGCATGGTTGATGGGATATCCAGCTTTTTTACATTAACAATCGATCAAATGGCTATATATGTAATATGAAAAGTAATTAAGCCACAGAGAACTGTCACCTAAAGCAATTAATGCAGCTTTTTCACAATATTCAGGAATTTAAACCTGCAGTATCAGATTTTTTTGGCCACTTGGAACCCAAACCACAATACCGATTCCACCGTGATAGATTAATATTAGCCGGTTTTCGAACCACTGAGCATGCGGTACATTGTTACTAGTGTGATGACCATGTTGTCTCTTGTGAAAGCTTCTACACAGACATTTGTGTTTGACCTTTAAGAGTCTAAAATCTGTGGTAAGCGGCCACTACAGGCAGCACTATTCTTTACACGTACCTTTTTCAAAGTGGCCCTTTTAGCATTTTTTGCAAATGAATCATTTCTAATTGTTGTCGTCACTTAAATCTAAATTACTTATTTATTTATTGGCCGCTGGGGGGCAGCAGAAACAAGCGGTAAGCACAACATTGATATATCATCACCTTTTAAATTGATATGGTGTAACGGTGTAACATCCACCAATTATGAAGAAAACATGCGTTGTGTTTGTGTCCACCTATTAATGTAAGTCCAACATTCACTTTTCTTTAGCTCCTAATCCTTACCTTGTCTTTCTTCTGTTTGGCGCTGGGAAGGTGGTTGTTGTTTTTTTTCCTGCTGTTGCCAAAAACAGCACTATGAAAGTGGAGAGAGGGAACCAAAACAATGGGAACTTGTTATTAAGATTCAGGGGATAATTCTCTGTAGGTTTACCACTACCGGTGACCCCTTTCACACTGTCAGATTGTTTCCACATTGTTATTTGATACATTGTTGTTCTAAAAATATAGCAGCTTTAAATATGCAAGTTATGTCATTGTACAACCGACAGTTTCCTGATCAGTTGAAATGTAACATGATGATTTAAAAACTCTAAAACTGACTCTAAAAAACCCCGGCAGGCTGTAAAACTAGACTTTTATTATTGTTGTGATGTGCAGATGATCCTATCTGGAACAGATTTTGTAACAGATTCCAAGTGTTTCTCTTTCCACCTTTGTAAAGCAATTAGACAAACGGAAGGAGAGCAATCCAAACAGACAGAGAGGATAACAAGGGGAGGTGGTTGAGGGCCTGTGACGGAAGGAACAAAAACAACTCAGCAAACAGGAAGAGCTCCACCTGACCTGTTCTCTCTGTTTTATGTGCTTGATTGCACTTTCTGTACCTAGTTTTTTCCAGTCATGCATTTGTACTGTCCTACTCCATGGAATGTTCTTTCGATAGAAATAAATCATTGGCGCATTCACAAAACATCTGTATAGGTTCCACTGGACACAACCGTGGAAGCTTCGTGGAATATATTAGTCCCTAATTATTAACCTTCAACATCAGCAGCACGTGGTGAACCATAAACCTCAAGTCTAGACATTACGCTGATTCCAAGTATAACAGCTGACTCCAAGCTCCCTCTGCGTACATTATATCTCCACTGCATAAACAATACACCCTGTGCTGCAGAGTATTTCCTTAATATGTTCAATATGAGTGCACTCCAAGGCCTCCGTATTAATGTTACAGAGAAATTCTGTCCCAGTTTTACTGCTCTGTTGGGATTTCCTCAGGACTCTGACGCATTTGCCTAATAAGGACCTTCGCACAATGCAGTGCAGTCCACACAAGGCTGTACTCTTCATTCCAAGGCTGTATACAGATATTGATTAAGGCTGTTCCTCATAAGCAACCAAATTGTGTTGCTTTTATTGTATTGTTGATTAAACTGAACTTGGTATTTAGGTTTCAAGGATCTAGCTTGACGCTCTTATCCAGAGAGACTTAGAACAAGGGCAACAATAGAATAAGCTAACTTCCTATATCACCATTATAGACAACCAACACTTGGCTGGAATGCAAGTGTAGCTCCATGTCTGCTGGGTGTGTTAATAGGCAACTGTTTGCTATACCAACTTCATAAGTTAATAACCCTAACCCTAACCCCCCAAGCAGCCACAAAATGAAAGTGAAAATGAAAATTTAAAAGCTGCAATAAAACTTGAATTTCTCTGTAACTGGCTAACTGTTTCACTAATAATTAATTTCTTGAAATTAATTTTTTTAAATTTAGTCTCCATTTTAAAATATATTATTTAGAGCTGCTAACACAATGAAGAATTTCATTAGTCTGGTCACTACAGTACAAGGTTTTTAGTACCGCATGATGCTCTTAAAGCAGACTCAGAGCCATCTCAACCCAAATGGAATAAAATGAAATCCTTGGAATTTAAAAATGTTGGATTTCTGCACCAACTATCTGTAATTGGTGACTTCAGCCTAAAAGCACATTTCACTTGAAGTCAGTCAAGTGTCTGCAAAAATAACAGCGACCAGGGCCTTAGTGCCAGGGAGTATTTCTGTAACTCTGAAGGAAATAAAGGTCAAAGAGAGTGACAGACGGTGGTTTTTTCCCCATTTGATGCAGAGAAACCATTGCCTTCAAGGTCCTGACCTTTGAGTCTACCTTTTCCAACGAATTGACTGATTATGGCATCATGGCATGGAATGTTGTTTGGGCCATGGGGGTAGGGGTTGCAAATTATTAGCCAATGAGCACTATGGGTCGGACTAACGCCATAGCCAAGCTGTTGTCAAGATGTGCAACAGAACCAAGGAGTAATAGCAACAATGGCAACCGCTATAGACAACATAGATGCTGCTATCAACGATTTCTTTTTACATAGACGTCATGTGTTCTCAATTTCTCCTGATACTGTTGTTTTTACTTGGCTGCGCTTCACTCTTAAAACCCCCAGCAAAACCAGTATGTCGGCTGTGCATCCGTGTTGACATAAATTGATGTTAGATTCTGATACGTTGGTGATTAGTTAGGGAAAATCCAATCCTTCTCCCCCAAGGAAATAGTTTAGAGCAGAGGCAAAATTAGACTCAAGATGGTTCAGTTTGATATCAGGCGAGAGAAGCAAGCACCACCCTTACGAATCCAACAGCATGACACACTGTTTTGCCTGCAGGTAAAAGGACACAGAGAAGAAATATGGCTGTCTGTGGGTCTGACTATAGAGCCAGAGAGGAAGACACCAAACAAATGATTGTTTTATACCGAGCTGGTGTTATGGGTGGAAGTGAGTTACTGTGTGGGTGTCTGGGTGATGACTGACAAGTTTTTCATTTACATACAAACAAAAAGGGAGACGTGACCATGCACACACTCTATAGTATTTCATTTTAGCTTTATGCCTTATGGGGCCACAATTTCTGTCTTTGTTATTTTAGTTCCATTCAAATTAAATTGCCTCTTGGAAAATGTTTAATACAAAAAAAACAAGACCTCAGGAAAATCGAATCCTGGCCAATTTCCCTGTTGTCCTTCCTCTTTTAGTGATGTTTTATTGCTTTTAAAGGCCTCCCGTCTTGTTATTGACTGTGAAGTTACATGAGGCAGGATATATTTTTGATGCGATGACGGCAGACGAAGCACGCACTTATTTATTTGTCATCCATTAATATTTCAGACTAGAAAAGCTTTTACCCACAGTGTGCTAAAAACACAACTTACTCGCTGTTTGTGTTTGGTGCCATATTATACCGTGCCTTGTTGAAATCAAATAGACCAGCAACACACAGCCCAGTTCCACCCCCTTACACTCTGAACACCTGCACTATGCTGACACTGAGTCTACACTTGCAGTATACACATCATCCAAACCTGTTTCCTACCTCAATATCAATATTTGCAGAGGACAATGTTGTCAATCTGAATGAAGTTTAACACATTTCCATTTAAGGAGAGGATCGCATTTTTTTCAAGTCCATCTTAAAACAATAGTCTCATGCCCGCCCGTATGATCTTTTCCCAGCATGTCTTCAATTATTCTAGTCTGACTTAATCAAATCATGTGGGCATCTTCCAAAGAAACAGTCTTTTTAGAACAGAATTCCCTCTTTGTGTTTCCCTGGACTGTGTTTACTTGTTCATCCACCATGAAGGGATTCTAACTGTAAGTGTAAGTTTCCAAACCATAACAACACAAATCCAATCAACTGAATTTTATGAACTGATGTGGGATTTGAAGATAGAAATGGCTCATTCTTAAGTAACAACAACACAATTCTTATTTTCAGGTGATTATACACTAATGAAAACATACTTCTAACTATTATATTACATTTCATAAATTAGGCCAATAAATTCACCTAAATCTTACACACAGGACCTCAAAAATGTTTGTACAGTGAGTACAGAGTTAATACAATCAAAAAAGACCAATACTGGCAGACATTGTCTCTGGACAATTCTACAAAACACCAAATTCTTTAGTTTTTTTAGTTGTACGTCCAATTCAACATGCTTGCCTTCTGCAATATCTGCAAATGACAACTATAGTATGATTAATAGGGAAAGACTGGGGCAATAGCAAATAAACTACAGTTAGAGTATGGTTACGGTTAGGCTATTAAACACTTAAGGTTAGGGACAGATCATGGTTACACAGTTAATACTGAGACTTGAGAACTAACTCTTTGATGCCTTCCTCCGTATAGGGGCACACCATGTCCTAAACTGGCACTGAATGTTGGAACAGGACATAAATCGTCCAATATGGACCAAATTCCTAGGGATACTGCCTTTCTAACTGAACACACATGTTGTACTGGCCATGATATTAAGGCGACAAACAACTACACTGGCTGAATGCCTCTGAATACAACATTGAGAGCAGGAAACATGCATTAAAATCTGCCACAATGGCTCAGTGGCTAACATTGTTGCCTTACAGCATGTTGGCATCCACAGTAAGACAGACTGTGAGCAGCAACTTATCAGAGCTTTATTCAGTTGCTCAGTGTCTGAGCCAAACAGAGAAGTTTGTAAGCTGAGAAAACTTGGCCAAAGACATAATTCAGCAGGAAGAGATTTTTAACTTCACTACTATTTCGACCTGATTATGTTTTGGAAACATTAGGTTTGGCAAGAAGAAAATGTGGATAAATTGGAGCAATTAAAATGGTATGATAGGAAAAACAATGCTTACAGATCAGCTGCATGCAGACTGTTAGAATGTTTTTTCTGGATGTAACTTATGATAGTTCCAGCCTTTGTTAGTTAAATACACAGCCTCTCCATCACGCACATGTCGCTCACAGTGCAAAAATACAAAAATAAACCACCTTTATTCATCTACTACCTGTGGTGGACTGTCAGCCTGTTCAGAAACCATTCAGAGTGTCTACCTGCCCTTTGCCAGTGCATGCTGGGATGGCCTCCAGACATTTACAACCGTACAAAGACCTATGTTGCCAATTTATGAATGACACGCTGGCAAGGTTTTGTTCCATTCAACAGCACAATTCTAAAAACACCCCCAGGAGATGGAGCTCAGCTGAGCAGCAAAACAGACCTCAGGTACACGTTGAAGTGAACATCCAAGTGTAATTTTAAAGGCCAAAGAAGTGGATAGGAGACCTCAAAGAACCCGAGACCCCATTCTGTGTGAGGTAGATAAAAGATTATCTAACTTCTCTCTCTACACATGCTGGCCCATTATAGAGAATGATTGCACACAATTGGCTACGCAGCAACTGCTGTAGATGACTGACGCAGAGACAGAGGTTCAGTGTTGCGGTTCATATAAGGACTCATATTTTTACACTCTGACACGGTGAAAAATCAAGATGGAAGGAAGACAAAACAGATAGCATCAAATTAAGGCAATTTAAAGTTTTGGAATTCTTTATTAAATTCATTATTTCTGCTTCGTGGTTTAACATTCTGCTCACATAGCTGCAAAAAAATGATCAAGCACCACAAACTTGAGACATTCATTGACCAAAATGGCTGACATACAACTGACACACATGCGGTGTTTGTGCAACGGTTGAGTGGTTTTTCGCTGTCATGTAGCTTCATTTTAAAAACAACACTGCCTGTCAGGTGGGCCATCGCGTGGAACGGATAGCACTTCCGATGGGTTCCTACACAGAAGCTTCCAGCACACAGCTGGCCTACAAATCTTATTCTCCGGATGTAAGAAAATATTTTAGTTTTGTTTATTTGGTACAGACCCCAACAAATTAAACTATATATTTTTTTTTACCATATTGTGCAGCCCTATAAGTGCACCAGGTCAGAAAACGGGGTTTGGATTAAGGGTTTGAAGCTGAAGAAAGAAAAGAGCTGCAGGGATGTATGTAAAATATTCTATCTAATCTAACTCTATCTATTGGCTGGTACTGCTTTTTCCTACGTGGTGTTTCTTCTCACGGATGGGAATTTGAATATGTGCCTCTCTCAGTGTGTTATGGAGTGACAAAGTGTGTTGGGAGTCTTCCTGCCTTTCATCCAAGACATGCTGGGAAGGCTCCAGTTTCCTCCCTGACCCTGAGTAGTAATAGGCAGTGCTATTATGCATCTTAAGAATGAAAACACTGGTAAAATTGGTCAGGTGAGAACAATTCCAGTGAACCTGAGGTGACAATCAACAAACCAACTACAAAGGTAGAACCCGTATTTATCATACGGCTCAAGGGGAAACTCCACCGATTTTACAATGAATGTCTGTTGACAGATCTTAGGGAGTGCTACTGCATATGTAAAAACAGTTGTATGGAGTTTTTTGTGGCTCCAGAAGGAAGTAACGTGAAAATGAAAGAAATCTGAGGGTGTGGAGTTAGAAAGTAGACCTCCTCATTTCTTCTTGAGGCTAGCAGCTAGAGGCTACAATAGCCGCTACGAGCATAACACACAGAACTGTTGGCTGTCGAGTTGCATTGTGGGAAATGTATATAAGCCATGTTTTGACAGTAAATATTAATGTGTGGAATAAAGATGATGATATCTCTGGTTCTGCTGCATCAATTTAGATATTTTATACGAGTGTAACGCTAAACTGGTGTACTCTTTTAAAGTGAAATTTTACTCAAATTCAAGTGACATCTAACAGCAAAAATCCTTCACTTACTCCTATTCGCACAGTTCAAGATATAAGCTATTTATAATATATTCTGTCTTTAAAATGCTCTGGAATTTGAGAGATCGCTAGACGTCTCCTAAACTGGCTAAGAGAAGCCTGTGGGGAGTTTAAGATGGCTGCCATGTGAAGACAGACACAATATCTGAGACATGTTATTGCAATAAAGCATCACTCACCACAAATAACATCTGAAAAAATATTACTTAGAACTGTATAGTTTTGCTTAATATTTTCAGCTGTTCAGCTCCAGAGCACATTATAGGATGTCATGCCACTTTTAATGTTGGCACTTCACGTTGTGCTACTAAACTCCCTGTTATTATGAAGAAAAACCAGTCTGGATTTTCAGTCAATTTACTATTATTTCATCTCTATTTATATATGATATTAATTGTTTATTGCAACAAAACAAACAAGTATGGTTGCAGATATCCCTTGGAAAATGTAAGTTAAAAAAAAAAAAAAAGAATGAACAATTGGGTAGATGTAGTTTATATTCTAGTCTCTGATTGACAGATAGATAGAAATGTTTGTATGTTTACATTTTTTCCACTCTGGTCTTGTTTCCCTTTCTTTCCACAGCACAGATGTCTTTATTTGCACCAGCCCTATAAATAGCTGTAAGGAGGAGGAGGTCACTTGGTGAGAATTGTTTGGTCCTTAATGGCATATTTTAGTGTAATTTGTAGAAGTTTGATAGATGTGGACTTAGTCAGAACAGACATAAATCAGTCCCAAAATGCAAGGATATAAGGAGGCAGATGTTGACATTTGATAGCCATGTGTAGCAAAGTCTTTCCTGGTATAATAAAATGACTGAGGGTAAACTGCAGTCTAGACTAATTTTCATTCTCAGATGTTTTTTGTGTGTGTTCTTAACTGATATGATCAGCAGAGAGAGGAAATTACCACAAAGAGCATAAAGAGGCAAGTTCATCATGTTTTGTTAAACAGTCCCATTCTGCCTATTTGTGAGTCCATGTGACTTTTGGCAGCGTGGACCTGAATGAACAAATAATAAAAAAACTAAACAAAGAAAATGAAATGCACCTTTAATTGCACCAAAAATAGGTCCATTAAAACTTCCCTGGTCCTCCTATTGTTCTTTTCTTTGTAGGCATTTTAAGTGAGGTGGAATAAAACACAGCATTGAAATATCCCATGGACAGAAACATTTGAATGTGTTCACTAGACTAAACACAATAACACAGCACTCAGCACTAAGTACATCTGTCATAACATACGTTCTGCATCCACCGCTTTCTTTTCCACAAAGCACATTAGTGGCAACAGGAAAAATCATAACCGACCTGCCAGAAAAAGCCAAAATGGATTGAAGGACAATGAAAATCCTGACCGAGAGAGAGAGTCGTTTTCTTAAATGTTCTTTTGCTTAAACTCACCTCAGACAGCAGACAGGGAGCAAGAGTTTTGCAGTTCTTGGGTGAAACAGACAAATGCGGTCTCATGTGGCTCAACGTCATGAAATGTGGATACACTGTACGTAGTCATTTCAGTCTAAAATGTATTTTCAAATCACAAACAGCATGCTAAAATAAAATGATTTTATTGTGTTGTGGAGGTACTCAGTCAGGAGGTTTTTTATCTGGTGCAATGTGCTTATGTAAACATGCTTAAAATAGAAAATGTAAAGTTAAAAGAAAGTGTACTGGGTATTGTGCGTACTGATTTTTGACATATGGAGGTAATGTTACTTTCTCATTTTAGCAAATTTACAATGGGCATATTGCAAGACTTTTGAGCAGAAATTATTAAAATATGGGTTAGATTCAGAATTGTTTGACGGTGTGAAATTAGAGCATGTAAAAACAATATAAATCATGTCTCTTTTTGAGGTTTAGTTCAGTCTTACATCTTAGTCATTTTTGAAACAATCTTAACATCTTTTCTTGCTTTAACATTTTAAACATATTCAGCACACATTTTCCAGTGACTATTATTCTAATATATTCAACACTAGTAAGGGTTTTGGCAACATGCGTATGTATGTGTGCATAAGTATTTCTTTTCTCATCGGTGTAATAGTTAAGATGCATAAACCATTGTGAAACAGAGGAAAAAAGTTTTTTTTAAAAATCACCAAATAATAAAAAAAAGCACCAATATAACTGTATCAGCTCTTTAAAAACCTTAACGGCATATGTCTCTACACGTAGATTTGACGGTGGTGCTCGGTGACCCAAGACACATTGCAGTATTCTCCCAAAACTGTATATGTAAAATAACAATCTGACATAACAGTTACAGTGTTTGTACGTCCAGGTCACTTTCCTACGTTTATGTATTGCACATACTCACCAGTGCCTACGACTCATGGAGACTATTTCTGTAAATCAGAATGTGTAGTGGAGTGCCCTGTTGTTGTGAGTTATGGTCCACTGACTCATTAACGCAACACACCGCTGTTGACTACTGATGAACTGTAAGCCCATCCAGTGGCTCAAAAATAAAATGTCCACAGTAAGAACCCAAAAAAAACACATACAGTTTGCAGTGGACACAGGCAAGGTCAATCATACCTTTTAGACTTTAACATGTATCCACGTTGAATTAATTTTGTCCTCATGTTTGACTGTTTTGTTGTCACAGTTGTTTCAGTGAAATTGGTGGAAATGTGGTTGTCGGCCCCACTTCACACACAGTCTCAGAGTGCCCCCTTGTGGTCAAACAAGTGAATGTCCTCTCCCAACGGAGTGCAACAAGTGTCTGCTCTGTGTAAAACATCCAACCTGTATGTTACTGATAACTTCGCTGATTGCTCCCCCCTTGGTATTTTACCTTCCTTCTTTCCGGAGATGAATTCTGGCATTGCTTCTGGAAGACGAGCAATCCCCC
>NW_023339651.1:16840414-16846021 GCF_004916995.1 Morone saxatilis
AAGCTTTGGATTTCTCCACATGCTGAAGTGGTGTACATGGCGCTGTATTAAGTCTGCTACTCAGCATTCAAAGTGTTTGGAGGGTTGTGTCGTTTTTGCTTTTCAGCCCTCACAAAGTCAAAGACACATGAGAAAAGTGAGAAAAGATTGCATTAAAATGTTTGTCCCGGCACTGAACCCCAAGTTGCTCCCCAGGTGCCAATGGCTGCCCACTGTGGACAACATATGATGTTATATATTGAAAGTAATATATACATATAAATACTATATTAAAATGTTAATTAGCTGCCTTTTTGTTATTGTGACGAGATCAACACGGCATGTGCACACACAAACACGTGTACAGTTCTCATGTTCTCACCTAGAATGTCAGGCTTGTCGTCTATTAGAATGTCTCCGGTGATTAATGTCTTGTCTCTTGTCAGGATGACCTGTTCCAGAAAATCATGGCCCAAATGCTTCTCTACCCAGGCATACTGAAAACACACACACACACACACACACACACACACACAGAGCAGATGATATCTAATTAGAAAAAGGAAAAACAGAATCGATGTTGGTGATTGACAGAGAAGCTGCTTACCTTCTCATACGGGCAGTGTTGGTAATGGTTTATAGGGCTGGTGCAAAGAAAGACATCTGTGCTGTGGAAAGAAAGGGAAACAAGACCAGAGTGGAAAAAATGTAAACATACAAACATTTCTATATTCCATCTGCTGATACCTGACAGACACGCTTGCTCTTTATAACGGGAATTAATATTGGAGACGGGCAGTGGGCCGTCCCTGGTAGGGAAACAAACAAGTGAAAAACAAAAGTGAAAAATATGAGACCAGACCATATGGCAGAGTTCCCTGATAAGAAAACAGGTTCATTCAAGCACTGGTGGCTAAAGAAACACATTCATTTCCACCAGGAGAGGAAATGTAAACATACAATTTCATAACTATGGCGGCTATTTTTAGACCTTATTCCACTGTGTTGTGTATTTCTGAGAATGCTATCGGAAATAGCAATCACAGCCTCCTTTGTGTTGACTCAGATTACACTAGTGTGAAATATCTCTCTGCAGATGCCAGGTACATGATGCTTTCACAAAACACACAAAGTGGAGTGCACCAAAAGCATGTGGGCCTGTGACAGACGTAACACTGATAGTGAGAGCTCAGGACTGAAGCTACTCATATCACACAGCATGTACCATCTTTAAATATATCGCCTGTTGGAATGAATAACTCTATAGTAGCAAGTGTATTGGCAAGAATCGGGCTACAAGATACGTATCACAATACACAGGCTACGATTCAATAATTGTGATATACTGCAATACTGTAAGCTTGGCGAGATATTGCAAATTCATTTAAAAAACTTTTTTTTTTTAGGAAAACTACCACAGTATAAAGAACACGCCACCATATAAATAAAGTCTGCTTTCAAAAAAGTTGGAATGTGCATTTGTATTTATCACAGTACCTGTATAATCCATCCATCATAGCCCTCAGTTTGCATTTACAACACAGCTATCGAGCAGTTGGGAGTTTAAACACAAACATTGGTAGTGTTTTTGAGAAATGGTTACAATATCACAAAATAAAATATCACGACACGATATTTTTCGATATTTCCTAACACGCATAAAAAGATTTATTTACATGTACCAATACCTGGGGATTAAAACCAGTAGAAACACTGAATAAAGCCATTTCAAAAAGGTTTAATAACTGTCTGATGACTAAAAATGACTAAAATTGTGTCGGTTTATCTGTTTTATCAGTCAAGGATATTTTAATATTTCTTTGACATTTCAATTCCAATGTCTGAATATTCTTAAGAAATAAAAGCTCATTGCTCTTTAAAAGAGTGTACTTGCATTATTACGCTCATCACTGTATCAGCAGCATAAAATGGCCTTCAAATGACAATAAATGTAACAGCAGTAGGAGAGGAACCTCATCATGCACACAGCACCAACCTGTCTATACCCAATACATTACAACAATAAGCAGACATGGTGCCCTGCTTTGTGATTTCCTTTTCGCTGACATGACACAGTGTAACATGACACAGTTTCCATCCATCAGTCGGACTCTGCACCTCCATACAGTATTGATCATAGAGTCTGCAATATGCATTAAACATCCATAAATAAACAATAGTGAGTAGGAGTGTGAGCATGTGTCTAACCTTAAACAGTGTTCCTCCTCACCATCCACCTTCTTTTATTCATGTTTTATTAGATATTGACTATTGGTCCAATGTGTTTTTTTTTTTTTTCCCTTTTTTTATTATTTTTTTTTTGTCTTTTTATGTTCCACTGTACAGCACTTTGGTCATTTTATACTGTGTTTAAATGTGGCTTTATAAATTTACTTTACTTACTTACTTACCTTATCACCTTATTCAAATCCAAAGCTCTCGCCAGATCGTTAGTGCTACTTAGTCGTCTGTTCCACCCACCACTGTTGCACTTTGAGGCACAAAATCAACTCCTGGTGTCCATCCCTCCATAAGCTCTCAGTCATTCTAACCTTAGATGAGAAATTCTGCACTCACTCCTCGGGCCCGCGCTGTCTTTGGTGAAAGTGCTTTTTAAATCATCTTGGTATGAGCAACAGAGTCACCTTAAATTAGATGGAGCCAATAACTCTAACCCCTAACCAAGCCGTTTTTTCTCTTTTATCTGAAACTTTATGCTGCTGTCTTGGCAAGGACTCCCTTTGTAAAAGAGATTTTGAATCTCAATGGGAATAGACCAGGTAAAATAAAAGTAAAATAAATGTGTTGTCTACTCTCCACATTCGCTCACATTGCGAGATGATGTTGCTCAGGAACCCGTGTATATCACATTGTACTCGCAGCCAAATCACTTTAAATATTAAATTAGTGAATTGCATCTTCAAGACCTACTTGTCCATCTTGGCCATCTCCTTAACCGCCTCCACTCCTCCTGGCAGCGGTTCCAGTTCTATGAAGAAGTCCTTGGACTCCCAGATGCTACTGGCTTTTTCCTGGAGTCGACAAATGAAAACAAAAACTATATAACATATAAACACACACACAAACGCGGCTTAGTATCAGCGTACATTGATAAGTTGATTGTATGTGCGTGCGTATCCACGTGAGTGTACATGTGCTCTGAAAGAAGTCCAAAAGGCAACATTTTCAAGGTCAGCAGGCACAGAAAAGCTGATATTTGAGCGAGACCGAACTGTACAGCTTTCTTGAATGTTTTATTCATGAAAAAGCAAAGACATGAAAAAGATCTTTGAGGTCTGTTTCTTCTTCTGTCCTCATGCTTAACATGGACATTGTACCCCTGACCTGGTTTATGATTTAGTGTCATATTTTATCAGTGTGACATAACATAAATTACATATATATTTTAGATGGCTTTTAATATCTTTACAAAAAACTGGGATGAGTAAGCAATTTCCCCTTCGTCACAAAGACAGATGGACTGGCTTTAACATGCTACTGCAGTGTGTAAGACCATTATGTAGGCTACATCTATGCTTCAGTTGTTTGTGCATCATTAGCAGACATACAAACACCAGTGAGAATCTAGTTCAAAGTATGCTGTATTCAAATAAAAGCCTAGAATAGTCTGTTGTTGATTCATTCATTTAGTATTATGCCCTATCGCTACTCCAAAGTTGGACAAATATGCGTTTCCACAGAAAAAACTCTAAATATTAAATGCGACGTTCACTCTTGACTGTGAAAATAACCTTAGGGTGTCTTAAAATACTGCAAATGACAGGCCCGTGACAAAGTGAGTAACGCACGGTGACAAATCAACATGAAGGTTAAAGTGGAAGTACCCAGACAGTCAAGAGCAGACTTAATAAGATACTGTAGGTTAGGTAAGGGCCAATTAAATAGGGTCACAAAACACACACACATATATATATTATATATGATGTAGTATATAATACGTATATATATATAATATGAGCAGACTGTATTTAAACGGCAATACAAACAACTAAAAAGGAAAGATTTGAATGGTTGAGAATGGTATAAAATAAGTGGTCATCTAGGATCTATTTCCACCTAGCAGTTTTGTCGTTTTAAGATGAGATTGAGTAGAAAAAACATTGTGGTTGACTGGTCAGACACTGTGCAAATACCATACGCTGGGGCATCTTGTGTGTGTGTGTGTGTGTGTGTGTGTGGGGGGGGGGGGTTGCATACTAGGCACTGCTTTAATTGAATGCACCACAAGCAAAATAAGGTTGTCGCCTGCTGATCTGTATAGTTCAGTAAATAATGTTTGTGTCTGTATCATGTTGATTAATATCAAACTGCAAACTGCAAAAAGAGCAAGGCCTGTCACTTGTCATTCTAACACAGTCTCTAAATGGGATACATTCCTGTTTAAAGACTACTTCACTGGGGACCCGGTGGGGACCAGCTCAAGGGCCTCTGCTTCTGTGCAGGACTGCAAAAGTGGATTTGAGGAACTATTTTAGTGCACAGGTATGCGTGTCACTTACACACAGGTCACTCCTCAGCCGCCCATACTGCGTCGACACCCAAAACCCCCGCCTGTCATCCAGGGTGATGTAGGGCTCGCTCGGGTACCTGGCCCGGTACTTCTTCAAGAACCCGCCCTCGAAGTCCGCCAGGACCCCGTCCATGTCAACCAGAACCCGCAGTCTCTTACCCGAGGCAGAGGAGGACGACATGTTAACGCAAATCCTCTTACACGGATCACGGAGCAAGGTTGTTCCTCTTCCGAGTAGGCGTGTTGTACGGGACAGTAAGGACATCGTTGACTGTTGACTGAGTGCTGCAACAACTGCCACAGCCGTTAACCCTCTCCGGACGACGACTGAAAACAGTGGAGAAAGTCCGCATGAGAGTCGAAAAGTTTTCCAAAATACTGCGGCCTTAATTTAAAAACTGTTCAACACTTAGCATAGGTTGTGCTGTTATTTGTATTTTCGTCAAGTTCTGTTTCACTGTTAGCTCAACTTTATCATTCTGGGCGTCTCTCTGCTAGTCAGCTGCAGTTGAGATAACGTTAACGGTCGGTGGCTAACTTTAGCTGAAAGGCTAGCCGCACAGCAGCGGGCAGGTCAAATGTGACATGCCTTTGGTCACAGTGTAACTGGGAGCTGTTTGCATCGTTTGTCAGTGTGTATTACCCACAGCCTTTCTCTCAAACCCACAGCATCTGCTACAGTGGCTGCTGGAGCAACCTGAAGCACAAGGAGTAGTGCACAACTGGCACTGCAGCAGCGAGGGGAGAAAAGCTCTGAGCAGTGAGAACAAGCTGTACTACAAGGCTGCTCGGAACAAAGATATTTTAGGTGAACGGGATGGCTCACTCCTCTGTTGTTTTCAATGCGCGAGAGCCAAGTCCCAGTCACAGCGAGCTATTTTACAATACTGCGCATTTTTCAAAAAAAAAAAAAAAAACGTTTTATAACCGCCATTGTTGTTATTATTGTTTTATGAGATAGTCAGATTATTATAGGCATGGTACAGTCGGCTATTTCTGTCTAAATGTGACAATAACCAATTCTGAATGGATAAAGTCATTTTGCATTTCTAAAAGTGACTGATTAGGGACATCCCAGCTGTACACAGAATACATGT
>NW_023339651.1:16846041-16857905 GCF_004916995.1 Morone saxatilis
ACAATCAAAACTACAATACAGTAAATTACAGTAATGCTGTTGGGAGCTAGACATATGGTGGTACAACAATGACACAAAATCAGTTTAAAGATTACAGAATTTAAATTAAGTGTGTACAGATGATGGGCCAGTGTATAATAGGCTTTCATCTGGAAGGAAAAGAGACATTTTTATACAAGACAACATTAGACTATCTTTTTGTTAAAAGTAGACAAAACATGTAAATACACCATTTAAAAATTCCATTTCATTTTTATAATCTACTTTTATTTAAATGAGGTAGATTAGAGATCTCATTAATATAATTGATTTTCTCAACAGTTACGTATAAAATGACCTAAGTCCAAAACAACAAGGGCAGCAAGGTGGCATGGGAGTTGGCATTAGGCATCTACTCCTCCACAGAGCAAGCTCCTGTTTGAACCCTGAACATGATAAGAGGTTTAGAGAATGGATGGATGCCAAAACTGAATTTACCCATTTCCTTAGCAACATAGTAACATCATAACTTAGTACTGTATTTCATCTGCAAAAAAGCAACAGTTACAGACAAGATTGTTTTTAATAGTTATATTTATAAGAAAATACAAGTAAAGTCGGTGCCCAGTCTATTAACAGTGGGTGTTTAAAACTCAGTTGGACAGGAGCTCTTACTCTTATAACATCTTTGTTAAAAAACAACAGGTAAATGTACGTCAGTTCCTGTATTTCTTCCCCCTTAAAGGAAGAATTGGCACTGCAGTCTGGAATAAACTGTAGTGCCACACATAAGACAAGACAACACATAGGACAAGAACAATAAGTCACAATTTACTAAGAAAAATACTGTTATGGGAATTATGACAATGATGTTACAAATACTCAGCAAGTCGTGTGTGTGGCCCTTTAAGAATCCAATGGTCGATTCGTAAACTCGTTGCAGTCTGCTCCGTCCTTATTATCTCGCGATAACTTCACATCAGTGGCGGCTGTGTGGCCCCCTGTCTTAGTCCGGACGGAGTTGTTTCTGACGTTTGAATGAAAAACAGTGCAAATTACCTCCACTTTGGACCCAGGAAATAATGGCTTCAGCCTTGGAGCAGTTTGTGAACAATGTGCGGCAGCTCTCCGCTCAAGGTACGGTTGCTAAACTCATTCGAGTGGGAAGTATTAGCTAGTTAGCTAGCATATGCTATCCAATGCCTTGCCGATAGCTAGGCAGCCAAACTGGTCAGAGCCCTCTTTTTGCTTTATCATGTAAACACACCGCTAAAATGACTTTGTTTGGCTGCGAGAGTTCTGTAAAGTATCACCAGAAGATGCGTTAGTGTACATGGACGCCGAGGATAACCGCGAACTGGGTATCTTGTCAAAGAAAATGTCTAAATCCTACTTTTTGTTTTTGATCTAGAAAATAATTTCTGGGGATTGCCGACCGGTAGTCCCGCCCTGGCCCCACGTGATTGGCTGGCGAACTGAATTAGCGAGCATTATTGGTTCAAAGTCATCTGTCAATCAAACCTGCATTACCTCTGTTGCAAGGCCTTGACAGGACACTTAACCGGGCGATTTATATTGAAATACTCAGCCACGGCACGATGATTATAAATGATTGTGTCAGTTTGTTTTCCACATTTGTAAAGAACAGGTACTTGGGATTCGTAGGCAGGAAAATGAAAACTGTATTATTAATTTAAACACTTGATGATTAAAATTCCTCAGCATACTTAGAGGGAGGGGGGGGGGAGAGGAGAGTATTGCCCCCTTCTCCTTTGTGGATTTTATTAACTCACAATGTTTTACAATGACTACGATTGGGGCAAGGTTCTAATAATAATTTTAGTTTTGGTAACCAGTCCAGTTAGTGCATGTGTACTTCTTATTTGCCACAACATGTAATGAGAAATTTGATTACCTTCAATCCCAGTATAAAATCCTACTTTATTTACAAACCAACGGGCCTGCCTAAAAGCAGTGATTTCTTAAATTTGGTCTGCATCTGGCATTGCGACGTAAGCTGTCTTGGATATGCGATGATCTCAGATCTAAAAGGGGCATTGAAGAAGGTCCAAAGTGGTTTACTTTCTCTCTGTTCTCGTGTCTCCCTAACCCCTCCAGGCCAGATGACTCAGCTGTGCGAGTTGATCAACAAGAGTGGGGAGCTGCTGGCCAAAAATCTGTCCCACCTGGATACGGTGCTGGGGGCCTTGGACATCCAGGAGCACTCCCTGGGCGTGCTGGCTGTTCTGTAAGTAGCATGCTCCGTCCTCATTCTTCCCAGGTTCACCGCCTCCAGTGTAGTAGTCAGCACCCGTCACGAACTCTTCCATGGTCTGTAGTGTCGTCTGTTGTTGTTTTTTTGTTTGTTTTTGTTGTCTGTTTGCCTTTGTGTTCACTTCTGTCCCAGTCCTGTGTTCCTCTATCCTCCTGCCTTCATTATTGTCCTAGCTTCTGCTCCACTTTTTCCTCCACTGGGCCGAGAGATTCTGTTATTTGTTGCGTCCGCTGAATGTCACATTTTCTGAGGAATAGGGTAGAGGTGGGTGGAGCCTTTGAGGTCAACTAGTTGACAGGAAGAGAGTACGCGTCTTAGGTGCCAGCACATTGTTAGGTGAAAAACGTGAGTTGCGGATTGGTAAAAAAAATCAAGTGAGCTAGTATTTGCATGTTGTGTAAAAAGTGCCATTTCCTACGTCTCTGTATTATGTTTTATAATTAAAGGCTGCCCGTTGCATGAAGCATGACACATGTGGTATAGTCACAAAGCAGCTAAAGGCTACCTGTTGAATGTGCAGCTAATAACTATGAACTAACACTGTAGCAAAGAAAGTCATCTATTTCTTCTATTGTATAAAATATATCTATTTTTCAGATTATAACGCCAAGTGTTAAAAAATTCCCTTCTTTCATTTTGCCGGTGCACTGTTTTTCACATGGAAGAACCGCACACCCCTCTGCATACAGAAATGAGCTGACACACCTGTCAAAAAGTTGTCATTTCCAGTTAAGCATGACCGTGTGTATCAAGGTCTCCTTGTTTTCACTGAAAGCGTTTTGCCAACCTTCTACTCCTTTGTTCCAGATTTGTGAAGTTCTCCATGCCAAACATCCCTGACTTTGAGACGCTCTTCTCCCAAGTTCAGCTCTTCATCAGTACCTGCAATGGGGAGCACATTAGATATGCAACAGACACTTGTGAGTCCAGACTAAGCAAACCTCTCACTCCTGGATGTTTAGGTAGCATGTTTTGTATCCTAATGGTTGTTTTAATTAATTTTGTTTTTTTTATATATTTCTACACTAATCAGTATTCTGTTCCTTAAAAACTGTTGTGCAAGTGCTTTACTCAGTTGTGGCCATATGTCAGACACCGGCTTCTCCCACTGTCCACTGACAAACTCTAAAATGTTTTTTTTAGTATCAACCAAAAGTAAGAACATGTTGTAGTTACAATTTTATGGCAACTATAATGTAGATTGTAGTGGTCAACTGTAATTGTAATTGAATGTATAAATAGTTTTCAGCAGTATCTGCTTCCTTTTCTGCAAATGTCTTAAAATTATTGAAGTTATTTGGCACAGTTGAACCTTGGAGCTTGATTTTAAAAAATGGACAGTGAAGTGTCGATGTATCCGGCAGTGTTTTACATTTATCTAACCAGTAAAAGCGAGTCACCAGTTTTCAAGCACCTTCCTTCTCTTCTGTTTCCTCTCACAGTTGCTGGTCTCTGCCACCAGTTGACAAACGCCCTTGTAGAGCGGAAACAGGTAAGACTGATGATTCTGACACAGTCAAACGTCCAACTAGATATCATCACAAAGCTTTTAATTCAAAATATCTATGTATGATTCAACTCTAAATGAATCAGGGGCCATCGTAGATGTTTGACATCTTTCAGGACATTTTTTTTAAAAGCCTAATTGAGTGTATAAAACATAATGCTGCATATCTTTATGTGGCTACTCTATAGATTATACAATTTATAATGCTATTATGCTTAAACAGTTGTTTTCTTTCATGACTCACAGCAGCAGTAGTCTGCAGTGCTTATAAATGAAGACTGAATAGTTTAAATATCAGATGAGAACACAGAATGTAAATGAGGTTTCATTTATTTTTTGTTTAGCCATTTACAGCCCATCTTTGCTTCGTGAGACATACACTTCTAGCTTCCATCAAAGACTACCTGCACAGGCAAATAGAGCGTGTTCATTAACAGAGCGCTGTTTTAGTGATGTAGACAACCAGCTCCGAAAGTTACGGCCATGGACTCTTTTATCCCACCAACACTTCATCTTAATAACGTGTACCAGCCCAATTTCACTTACAGTATGCATGTACTGACACTTGCCCGTGTCGGCACACTCAAATATACTCACACACACCTTCTTAACAGCACTTGACAAAGCGTGGCCACTATGCTTCATCACTCCCTGTGCACTAAAGCAGCAGAATCACTGACTCTCTGTCTGTGTTGTCTACTAGAGCCAACAATAAACATGTTCTCCTTCCCTCCTAAATACGAGTGTTCTGTGTATTCTGTGATGTTTCCGAGAGTTCCACGATGTTCTCGTTTCTGTAAAGCGTCCTTGTCGCCTTTATGTGTGTATGATGTTGTAAAGGACACTTACAACACTGTCTTGACAGTGTAACTTGCGAGTGGGTGTTTTTAATGTTGCCTGCCCTTTGCTACAAAATCAGTTTACCCTTGGTGATAGTGAAATTAGTACATTTGAATCTTATTTTTTAACAAGAATGAGTCATCCTGTTACTAGTACCTCACTGAGTTTCAGCATCCAAGAGTAGCATGTTTTTCTTTTTCCTTCTTGATCTAAATATTTGAATGCATTTTAAAGTGCAGTACAGGCCTGGGCCGTTTTCAGCATGTTTGGAGCTCTCAGAAAGGCTGCAGCTGAATAACTGTGTTTTTCCCTTCTCTGACAGCCATTGAGGGGTGTTGTCGTCCTAAAACAGGCAATAGACAAAATGCAGATGAACACAAACCAACTTACCTCAGTTCATGCAGACCTGTGTCAGGTGAGTCACTGGCCCTGCTGCATCATCACCACGGCTGTATTCCTAAATGGCCTCACGATTCAACTTCGACATTGAATGTAGCCACTAAATGTGATCTGTGTAGCTGTTATTTGTAGTCAGCATCCCAGTTATCTTCATTGTTTCCAATCTCCTCCTCGCCGTTAAAATGGGTAAAATGTGTTTAAATAATTCAAACAGGCACAGTTCCTTTCTAGTGGAACCCTTTTATTCATCCTCACTATGTACCTGTCTCATTGCAGCTGTGCTTGTTAGCAAAGTGCTTCAAGCCCGCCCTGCCCTTCTTGGAGTTGGACATGATGGACATCTGTAAGGAGAACGGAGCCTACGACGCAAAGCACTTTTTATGTTACTACTACTATGGTGGCATGATCTACACGGGCCTCAAAAACTTCGAAAGAGCACTGTATTTTTATGAACAGGTAAATGTACTTGCATGCATGTAATGGCATAGAAAGCTTTTTAAAAATTGGTTTCTGATGGGGCCATTAATTCTTCATAATTTGTCTCATGTATGACATGAATCCACAATAAACTGTCCCTGTCTCTGGTGTGTATGTAGTTGACTGCGTGTTTCTCATTTTCTCTTGAAGGCAATAACCACTCCAGCCATGGCAGTGAGCCACATCATGTTGGAAGCCTATAAGAAATACATCCTGGTGTCACTCATTCTCCATGGCAAAGTGCAGCCCCTGCCCAAATACACCTCACAAATAGTAGGGAGGTTCATCAAGGTAAGGATAAATCACGTGTATGGAATGAATTGTATTACCGCTCTGCTCTTTCGGTACAGCTGTTACATTTACATTTGCAGACATGTACCCGATTTTCAACTCATGCTCATTATAACTGTTAGATCATTTAAAGCAGATGAAGCCGGTCAAGAAATGTTGCTCATTCTGTCCACCTGTGGTTTACAGAATTTGCAGAAGCTCAGTTTATTAGGTACACCTTCCTAAAACTACCTCTCTAAAACCTTTCAACACAAACTGAACATTCTAACCTTCATGGCAGGATTTACTGCAGGACTGTTGTATTAGACCACATTAGCTATAGCACTGAGTGTATATACATTTTTACATTGTCAAAACATGTTGGCATCAAATACTAAGTATTGGGTCCACCTCCTATCCCCTATATTAGAAGTCAAACACTGATCTGTGGCAGCTGGCTGTGTCGCTTTTGTTTATACTGAAAACAAGCACTCATTTTAGCTGGTTAAATAATGCAAGACAAAATGTAACAGGATTGCAGTGCAGTAACATTTATAACTTGTTTAATATACGAACATACAAAACTCCATCTATGACGATGGTCACAAGGATTGGAGCTACTGTCCTGCCAGATGGTATTTAAATTGCACCTTTTGATCATAATGTTGCTTTGAAAATATAGACTCCCAAACACCCTAAAGGTTGTGCCATCATTCATAGCTGTTTATCTAGCATTATAGTCAAATAGGGCAGCAGATATGTTTATTTTCATTATCAATTACCCGTCTGTTTTGCTGTAGTTAATCAGTCACTGTTATGACAGAGTCCAAAGTGCATAGTTAACTAGCTGTAAACAGCCTAGACTGGCTGTTTCTAGCTTCTCCAGTTTGTACTTGTATGCAGAGCTATTGTTAATGAAATGAAATCATAAGGGAAAGAAACACCTTTTGACTAGCTGTTAACAGCCATGACTGTCAGAAATGTATGCAGTGGGCAACTTGTTTTTGCTATAAACTTCTGCCAATTTCCATTCAGCTCTGAATGAAATGAAGGGACACTTTGTAAAAACCAGTAAAGATCTACTCATACAACTTAAGATCTGTTGTGCCATTAAGTGATTGGTTTTGTCTCTTTTTGCCACCCTTAGCCCCTGAGCAACGCATACCACGAGTTAGCTCAGGTTTACACCACCAACAACCCAGCCGAGCTCCGCATCCTGGTCAACAAACACAGCGAGACCTTCGCACGAGACAGCAACACAGGCCTGGTCAAACAGTGCCTCTCCTCCCTCTACAAGAAGAACATCCAGAGGTTAACAAAGGTGGGTTTCTATACCGAGCCAGGTGTCACAAAATAGTGAGTGAAGTTCCTCAAAACCTGGCTTCTTTCCGTGCAGCTCTAGTTGAAATATACTGTATAATACTGTGTTTTGACTTAGGTTAAAGATTACATTTAAGTTCAGTATATGGAATGCATAGTTCATGGAAGAACCTTGGCCATAAAAAATTAAGCAAAAACGTATTAAGATTAAGCATTGGTTTGAAGTGGGCTTACACAAACTCTGAAATATGTACTAGTTTAAATGAGTCTAGTTTATCTGGTCAAGTTAGAAGAGTACATTTTTTTTAATCTGGAAATGTGACTCAGTCCTCCTCCGCAACAGCTTTGCCACACGTCATTGAAAGTAACAGTAATCAAAATGACAGAAAACATCCCAGAAACATGGGTCAGTGAAGTCAGATGTAGACATCTGATAGCCAGCTGTCACAATCGTGCCTGGAAAGCTGAGCAAAACAGAAAGGAAACAAGAGCTTGCTGTCTTCAGCTAGAACACGGTGACATAACACTGTCATAACATGGTAGGAGACGTATTGTAGTATTTTGGCTATCTTTATATCATAGCTCTTACAGCCTTTGCCACAGTCAGCTGGTGTAATATTCTGAGCCGGTGTGACTGTTCTGAGTGAAATAAATAATAACGCATCCACCTGTTTGGTCTCCTGAAATAGATAAATATAGCCACCTACCTACCTACCTATATTTCTCCATCAAATCAATCACAGGCTGACGTTAGAGGAACATAACAATAAACAATGTGCCTTGGTTACAAGTTCTTGGCTGCTTTTAATTGTAATAGTGTAAGATCCAACAAACGTCCAACCATAGAAAAGTAACTGTACCACGTTGCACTCAAAAGGTCCAGCAGATCTTTCAGCCTTATCTCTTTTAATATCAGTTTCTCTTTTATCGGCCTCCTGCAGACCTTCCTGACGCTGTCTTTGCAAGACATGGCAAGTCGAGTTCAGCTGTCAGGCCCCCAGGAAGCAGAGAAATACGTCTTACACATGGTGAGCTGGTCCGGACAGACTGGACATGCAAAGCCAGTCCAACATGTCATCCACACACTTGAAATCAATTGAAATGTTTGAATCACTGCACATGAAGTATGCCTAATATGATACTGCATATGTATTTGTTTCTCAACAGGAGTAGTTGTAGAATGTACAGAATTAAATCTGCTTTACTTTTTATGTAGACCATTTACAGCCTCACCTAGCACTTTAAGATCTTTGACTGATTAAGCAGTTTTGTTATTTTAATGTAATTCAGACAACAGTTTACTATTGAGCAGCACTAGAAATATTCTGTTTCAATATCATCATGCTCTTCCTCATGCGTCTGTGCAGATTGAAGATGGTGAGATCTACGCTAGCATTAACCAAAAGGATGGCATGGTCTGCTTCCACGACAACCCCGAAAAATACAACAACCCAGCAATGCTCCACAAAATTGACCAAGAGGTGAGGATATCCAACTCTAGTTTCAGTGCCGGCTTATCATAATGCTGTGTGTGAATCCCAGTAGTTTGTTCGGCACTAACTACTTTTAACGTGAAGCTCTATCATTTTCTTCCTTTCAGATGTTGAAATGTATAGAGCTGGATGAGAAACTAAAGTCTATGGATCAAGAAATCACAGTTAACCCACAATTTGTGCAGAAGGTGAGACAACATATATTAACACAGCCAAATACATAAATGTCTGTTATTTGGATATTTTTTTTCCCCATATGCATGAATGTATGTTGCTTTGTGGAAGTGCAACAAATCTTTACTTGTAAATGTATCTTGTGTGTCAGTGCTAGATTTACTTTTATTAATTCAGATGCTTTATATATTGTAGAAAAAATAATAAGATATAAGTAAGAAAAATAAGAATAAATGACCTATGGAATATTAAAATGTTAAATACAACAGTACTAGGGGTAGCTAATGTTAAAAATATAACCACAGTTTTATAAAACATGCCCTTATTGGTATTGTATCTAGGTGTTACAAGAGCATAAACACTGCACATAACACAATCAAAACTGGAAAGCAGGTTTATTGAGTGGATAGTTTTTCTATCTGGAACGTCCTCAAATCTGGAACATGGACCAGTGTAAAAGGACCAGTGGGGTATTCCCAGGAAAGCTATCCAGATAATTCAGTCGTAAATGTGATTCCTGGAAAAGGCCCTGGGTTAGTTCCAAGAGAAAGCAGCTATTCTTAGAAGTGCAGCAGGGACCGTTTTTTAAACCAGTTGTTTGATCTATTGTCTAACCGGTAACATTCTCTACATGTGACTTTGTTGTTGTTGTTTTTTTCTTTCAGAGTATGGGATCGCAGGAGGACGATGTTGGTAGCAAAACATCAAGTTATTCCTGAGGGGCCTTGGACAGGGAAAGAACGCTGCAGCCGCCCAACACGTTCTTCCCAGGATGAGTTGGATTTTTTTTAAAGAGGAAAACAAACATTCTATTGCATAAGGACATTGGTCAAGGAAAATCTAATTGTGTGGAATGATGATAAATTTGGTTATTCTTTCTTCACAGTGTCTTAAGGATAACAAAAGATCCTTACAGAAAAGGAAAAAAGATTACAATTTTGTCAGTGTTTTATTTATCAATGTTCAGGTTGGAGCGCCACTGCTACATTAACAGAAACCACAATAATAAAAACTGGACTTATTTGTTCCAAACATATGTGTGAATATTCTCACTGTTTGTTTTGGTTCTGCTGCATGATGGCCGTAACAAGAGGGCATTACATACGAGAAACATCTATGGCTGACGAGGAATAAATCTGATATATTCTATTTGTAAAGACTGCAATGATCGTTTCCCTCTCACTCCTTTTGGTTAGAATGTAGATATCATCAATAGCAAATCTGTACAAATCTTCATCTGGACATGCCCTTGACCAAACTCGGCACAATGGAAGAGTCGTTCACAATCTGGTGCACTGTTTTTGTTTTTTTTGTTTTTTGTTTTTGTTTTTTTTTTCTTTTTTTTTAGGTCGGATCCACTAGAGGTCGCTAGAGCACTGTATAGAAAACCGTTTTGACAGCTTGTTATTACAAGAGGTGAAGTCAAGAGATGAAACCAAACTGTCATGTCATCTGGGAGCTTGAGCTTTGCGATTGTGGATCTGTTAATAATAAATTGTTTAAGAATATAGTTCTGGGTTTCATGGCTTTGTGAAAAAAATCTCATCCATTTGGTTCTACGTGTACTATAAGGTGGATCTGAATCTCCATCCACTCTTGATTGTCACATTGTAACATTCTTGCCTGATACAATGAAGCTGATTTATGCCTTAGCCAATGAACGTCCTCATACAGGCGGATGTGGTTTGCAGGGAAACTGCACCAATCACGACGCAGCGCCCACTCCATAGAGGCGGGACTTAAACTGGGAAAAAGAAAGTTGTCACACGCCAATCATGCGCAGCACTCGCCCCTCATTGGCCCAGCGTTATGAATGAGGTGGGTCTTAACGACACTCGCCGTGTAAGCTACTGTTGAAATTCCAGTGCTAACCAACTTTAGCCAGCTTGCTAACATGTAATGTGGCGAATGTGAAGAACTACACATACAGCGCCAAACTGGATTCAAATGCATACACGTTGTTTCACGTCCGATAGCGTCATACTGGAACATTCGTCTTGATGTTCGCTACGGCGCGTGTCTCCGTTAGTGCAACCAGGACATGTCCAGTTAGCCAGAGCGCAGCAATCAGCGGATAACGAACCTGGCGAGCTAACCAGCCAGCCCGCTTGGACTGGGTCTGCGTTGAGGGATTTGAACAGGTTTCATCGCCCAAGAGGACTGTAAAGCCGGATGCTGTGACTACCATGAGTCCCGCCGGCTGCCCTCATGTCAACAGCTTCAAAGTGGACAACTGGAAGCAGAACCTGAGGGTTATTTATCAGTGCTTCGTGTGGAGCGGTTCAGCCGAGACCAGAAAACGCAAGGTAACAAGTGACAGACGGAAACGGCTGCTTAGAAGGGACCCTAACGTACGGCAGACTGTGTGTGTGTGTGTATTTGAGTGAGCTACGGTCGCGTGCGTGGACAGTTCCCCGCCCTTCTCACCATCCGACACTCACAACTGTTTGCTCTCAGTCAAATACTACCCACGCTCAGTCTTGTTTTCCGTGCTCGAACTGGCCCCTGAAGCCGACCTCAACAACCTGACACACAGCCCCAAACTGGAGCAAACTACCAACTACACCTCCCGGTGAACCCCGCGCCGCTGAACGTTAGCTTCCTTCAGAGCTACACACCGCAGACTAGATTAGAAAGCTGATGTGCATCTGTTTGCTTTGGCTCTGCGCCTACAGCGGCTCTACTTCCTTCCACCAGCACACTGCAGGCCAGCGTTACACGGTGGTATTTCCTGGCTTAAGGGGGGTCATTAATTGATTTAAAATGGGCTAAGAAGTCATGAACCCCCCCCCCCTTTAAACCAGTGATACCAAATGATCGTGCAAACCCCAAGCCATAATGACAGAGGCGCATCGTTGCTATCTTTGCACTGCATGACAGGATCAACAAGGTTTATCTGGGAAAAGCAAAAGCGTGTGTGTCAACATCCAGCCTCTCTTTCACATGGGTTCAGCTTGTCTGTTTGTCTTCCTAAGAGAGACAAAAACATCTTTTATTTATTGTAAAGATTCACTACCGGTGGGTGCAGAGTAAATGTGCACTGTATTAGCATGTAGTGCTTGCATCTGCAGTGTGTGAGTGTGCTTATCTAGCTTGAATGTGCTCTGGGACAACCCCATGTCCCCCCCCC
>NW_023339651.1:16858005-16860195 GCF_004916995.1 Morone saxatilis
CCCCCTTCCCCCCCGTGGCTCAGTTACATATCAGAGCGCTCTTCCATCAGTCACTGTGCACTCCACGCTGACTGTGTCCGCCTCAGATGGTCACGATCAACATTCAGGCTGCAGCAGGCAGTCCGCTGACCTTCTGACGCAGATTGAATGTTAAGCGTCGGTTCACCTTGAGAATTCAAAGGCTGCACTCTGTGGTCGGCCACAGCGTCAATCACAGAAGTGTCTAATCACATCTGAATGACAGGTGCTTTGGGGTTTTTACCAGTCTACCATAAAACTAACTTCTCCCCAAGATACTAACCTGAGCCTGGCAGGGTAATGCCGTCTCTTTTCCCCACGTTACAACATTAAATTCCACCACGGGTAAATGATGAGCCACACACAACCACACTGAATCGGCCAGGAGAAGCTGTAGATGTGTATATGTGCACCAAGCCCTCAAAGGTTAAGACCAAAGACCTGCTGAATCCTCGGAGTCAGGATGCTTCCACTCAGTTCAACAACACAACATGCAGTTATTGGGAGAGTGCTCCAGCAGCTTATAAACGCCAAGCTGCTGGCAAAAAGACAGTTCAGTGGCACTACCTTAAACTAAAACACTAAAACACTAAAACTAAACTACCAGCAAACACTGAGAGAGGCACTGAGAGGCTGTTTCTGTTGTCCCTCTCGTCTTTTAAACGTTCCCTACACGTTTTGTCTTCTTTTTGGCGAGGACTACAGTGTTTGATGTCATGCCTTTTTGTTTTTGGACGGAATAGTCCTTTAATGCAGCGATCCCGACACCCCCCTCTAGATGCAGGCCTTTCCCTTCAATAGACAAGACCGATGTTGCGTTCAGCTCAAAATGTGACAATGTGCTAACTCACACTTACAAGCGGGATCTTTCCAGCCCATCACCCTCTCCTGCGCTTCTTCCTCACTAACATGGCAGCGCTCGGAGACATACGACATGAACGGAGCTCGGGGTGTTGTCGGGGTGTTGTCGGGGCGTCTCGCTGGGCGCGCGGCCTCTCGGTTAGTGCGTGGACGTTGTGCTAAAGCAGAACTGCTGCATATCCTTAAATGCTCCGTATGTGTATTCAGACGCTCGCTGGCACAGTAGAGGATGTAAGGATGTGTTGACAGGCAGACACAGTTTCCTACATGGATACAGTGTTCTCAGGGAGCAGGAAATACACTGCGTACTGTAACACTGACAGGATGAGTGAGGAGACGTCGTTGCATATTGATGCCTTTTCATAATTCATGTGCTGTCTAAGCACTTCTGCATGGAGGGGTGTGTGTGACTTGAATAACAATTTGTGTTTGTTTTTTTTTTGTGTTTTTTTTTTGTTTTTCTTTTTCCATTTTGCTTTAGGCTGGTATACCAGGCCTAAAATAATCAATGTAAACGTGTAAAGGTCCGACTATGAGCCTACGCACCAATCACATATCACCTCATTTATTATCCCCGAAATGAGATCCTGCTGCTTCCCATCAGCGCTCCCATAGTTTTTTCCCCCCAGGACGGCGAAGTCATGACCCACCGTACTCTGACTCTGATTGGTTTACCCTGATATTCTTACTCCAGCTAACCAATCTCACGCCTCACGCCTCACGCCTATACCTGACCACACAAACCGACAAAGGCAGCGAGTATTAGCCAGTCAGAGTCAGAAGAACTGCTGTTTCCTAGCAAAGAAGATGATTCAGGTTTCTGGTTGGTGAATGTGATTCATTCTCTCTGTGTGTTTGTTCATGTTTAACACAGGGTTTAACCTGAGCTAGGCCGTACAGCAATGACAGCAGTCAAAAAGAGTTAGTGGTACACAGCTGTTGAAAAGTAATAGTATATATTGTATTGAATATCTATGGGAAAATACTTAACGGTATTTGCTTTCTTGCTGAGAGTTAGATAAGAAAATCTATTCCACTCTCATGTCTGTCTGGTAAAATATGAAGCTACAGCCAGGGGACCATTAGCTTAGCACGGACACTAAGGGGAGACCGCTACACTGGCTTGTAGTTTTTATTCTTTGGATTCAGTACAAATTAAAAAAAAACAAAATCTAAAGTGTTAATTAGCCAGCTTAGGTAGACAGATTTAATTACCTTTGGACTGAGCCAGGCTAGCTGTTTCACCTTGTTTCCAGTCTTTATGCTAAGCTAACTAGCTGCTGGCCGTAGCTTAATATTTAGTGGACAAAC
>NW_023339651.1:16860295-16860934 GCF_004916995.1 Morone saxatilis
GTATTTAAAAAAAAGAAAAGAAAATGAACGTGCAGCTTTGAATAATTGATGAATATTGTTACGCAGAACAGCAAACGACAGCTCTGGGACATTTTACGGACAGAAGGCCGTAGCAATGATGCATCACATCCATCTTTCCACCTTAAACCTCCTCATACAACATTAGCAATCCTCCCTCAGACAGACCAAGTCCTATTCCAATCTCTTTCTATGAACTATCACGCTCACATACAGGTGACTGAAGTGTGCATTTTACAAAGCAGACACATTTTGTGAACTGAAGTGAACCTTTGCAGTGGACTCAAATGAGGCTCTACATTTCACATATCGTCTTCTCCCTGATTTTCTTCTTTTGTCTCTCTCCTTTGCTGTCATACCTCCTTCCATCTTCTTTCTTCTCTCTCCTGTCTTTTCTCATTTTCCCTTCTCTCTCCCTTCAGGCATTGCTCAGTTCTTCTCACCTCCTCATATTCATGCTGGCTCATCTGCATGCCAGCTTCTCATCTGCATGCTTTTGAACTGTTGCTATCTCCCCTCCATCCACAGTGGCGCCCTCCTCCCTCGTCTCTCCAACGTGACTATCAAACAGAATATGTATGATTGTGTTAATATAGAAAAATATGTATATATGTATATGTG
>NW_023339651.1:16861086-16862125 GCF_004916995.1 Morone saxatilis
TTTTTTTTTTTTTTACTTCATAGAAAAATTAGAATTTAAAAAGCCATATGAGCCAAAAGTGATACAGCCATGTCAAGTGTGGCCCTAACTGATGGTTACATTTCATTGCAAAGTGGTTCAAGAGGGACATTTGACATTTTGAAATGTCAAAAGCAAAATGTGTTTACTTAAGCGTGTCAGAGCTGCTGTCACACCCATGTACTGGAGAGATGTGCGGTACTGTAGTACGCCTGCTGCGCTTGTATGATGAAACAATAATGAAATATTTCACTGAAAAATACACAAAATAAGTACAATTATATTTATTATGTTTTTGGACCAATATTAGGTGACAGTGAAAGAATGAACAAACTAAAGAATATAACAGTAATTGGTTTTATGGGGCCACAATTATGGCGTACCTTTTAGCAAACGTTCTACATATTCATTACATATCCAGTAGACACAGAGCCACATTAACACTCCTGCTGACCTTTGTTCCACTCCACAGTATTTGCTATCGCTCACTTTGGAGTGATGCAATCAAATCTGAGGAAATGATTCAAATCCCCCCTTTTTTCACTAAACTCTGGCCAAATAGCTTGGTCTTTTTTGGAAATGTGTCACATTACAGAAGAGAAAGACGTGTGTTTCACTTTGATTGCCGCAGGTTGGAGAATCAAAAAAAAAAACTGAGCTGAAAGACGCTAAAACGCAGAGTGCGTTTTTAATGTGAATGGTGACATTATACGTAGTCACCTGCTCCTTTGTTATAAGAATAAGTACAGCTTTAAAGCTTTTTCCTGAAATGATCTTGATGGAACCAAATCTACTGATGTTGCAAATGTGTGTGTGTGTCTGTCGGTGCAACAATTGTGCTAATCATTTCCTCTGTCTTCTAGGCCAAGTCATGTATCTGCCACATGTGCGGCGCCCACCTCAACAGACTCCACTCCTGCCTCTACTGCGTCTTCTTCGCCTGCTTTGCCAAAAAACACATCCACGAACACGCCAAGAGCAAAAGGCATAACCTAGGTATGGTATACACACACACACACAC
>NW_023339651.1:16862177-16862384 GCF_004916995.1 Morone saxatilis
ACACACACACACACTCTCTCGTTCTCATACACTAAGCGTCCACAGGTGCAGCTGGAGACGGTTTGTTTTGACGCTTCAGCTATGCACAGGGTGTGACACTGTAATTAGCCCCCTCTACTTAAATGAGTTGCTCCCTGCCTCCTAAACACGCACGCACTCGCGGCATATACCTCATGCATACAAACACAAACACACACACCCCCACAC
>NW_023339651.1:16862514-16869261 GCF_004916995.1 Morone saxatilis
GTGTGTGTGTGTGTATTTAAGGTCAGCTTTGAGTTACGTATTGGACTATTTGAGGCTTTGTGATGCATTTAATCAAGCAAACTGATCGAGGGACACGGCGAGCTATTACGCAACCCGGTGCAACATAATTGCAACACAGGCTTGGCCTCGTGGGGGATTTGAATGTCACCTGTGTGTTTGGCCTCATGTACTCCATTAGAGGGAATATATGCATTAGTGAACTTGCTAATGAATAAGGACTGAGGTCTGTGTTGCTGATTTCAAAATAAGCACCTAAGAATCTACTTTATAGGGTGCACATCCCTGTTTAACAATCAGCTTGCTCCAGAAAAAAACCTTTCCAAACGTTCAGTGGTGTGTGTGTGTGTTTATGGGGTAGAACACCCAACGGGAGATTTGCCTTTGTTTTGACAGGATTATTATTCCAGGTCAGCGAAGGTAACATACAACATCGCACGTCAGTGATCTCAGCGATAATCCGCATTGGATTTGTTGAAATATTTTTCCTTTTTAAAAGTGACTGAGACGGCTTCTATTTTCAGAAAAGCACTGTGCTTCTCACCACAGCTCACACCGAGGTCGCTTTGTTGGCGAGCGCTCGCGGTGAGAAATGGGGGGGAAAACAAGTTGCATCTCACTTCACTGAATTAAATATTTGCATCAAACAGACGCAATCTGGACGGCTCCAGATTTGAACAAAAGACGTGGGTGTTTGCTGAACACCAAGAACAGTTGGCTGTTTTTCCCCATCTATGCTACTCCCACAGGGACACATGGCCTGCAATAAATCACTGAATTATTGCAGAGAAAATTGCTGTGTATTCCCTGATCCCACCCAGTTAAACAACTGCTGAATGTGAAGCCTCCAGAACAGCTTTGATGCTCCTTGACATAGATTCTTCAAGTCTCTGGAACTCTACTGGAGGGAAGATATTCCTCTTAGTTGCTGTTTCCATGATGGAGAGAGAGAGAGAGAGAGAGAGTGCTGTTTTAAAATGTTGCTGCACAATCTCCCGTAGTCGTTTTTATTCATTATTTTCCTTTATTATTATCATTGTTCTGTAAGTCATGATTTTGCAAGTATGTGCAACGCAACTCAATCACATGATTACAATGTGATTACACTTAAAGTCAATGCTGAATCATCTCCTAGCTCTATTTTGTGAGTCACACTGCTTCCATATACAGACTTGAGCTTAGAATGGTGCTCTCAGATACATATAGCGTATACATAGCCCACTACAAAATAAGAGTGGGATTAGGCTTGTATAAAAGAAAGTCACTACACATGAGCAGCAAATAATGCATTTTAATTGGTACTGGATACAGCAGTGGAGGCACTCGAGCAGTGGTTGTTCAGCTCCTGAGGCTTCTTTGCCATTTATTTCACTCAACTAGATGGTGCACTGCGACCTCTAAATAGAGCTAGAGCGATAAATCAGCTGCACCCATATATCAGCCCATATTAGCTTATTACAGATATATCGCTTTCGATGTACATGCCAGCCTTAAAGTAATGTACATATAACATAGAGCTTAGTTTGCTCCGAGTGTGTCCTCTACTGTCATATCCATTACATGGAGGTCACACCAGCACACACTCGAATAAGTGTGTGAGGAAAATGTTTAAAAATGTAGTACCACGATTTGTAACAATATAACAGAATCAGTCACTGTGTAAAATGAGTGTAGGGCTGGGTATTGGGTATTATTGTATCACCATACAGGGATTATGGTTAAATATTAGGGCTGTAAGAAAGTATTGAAAATATCTTATTTTGTGATGTTGTATTGATTCTCAAAAACACTGTCGCTTTTTGTATTCAGACCCCCAACCGCTAGACATCAGTGTTGTAAACGTAAACTGACTATGATGTTCTGTGATCATACGAATGCAGATCCCACTGTTCCGGTTGCATTAAAAAAAAGCTACTCAGCTTTTATGCGTATGTTGGTGTGCAGTTCCTACTCTGACAGTTTTCCTAAAAATGATACATAATCGCAATATATTGAATTTGGCAGTTTACTGCCAAGAATCTGCTGATACGATACGTACCACGATACATGGGTTACGATTCAAAATACTGTGATATATGGAGATTTTAATAAACCAAATTTTAGGTCATAGTATAAAAACACACCACCTTATGCATAAAATATTGGGATCCGATATGTTTCAGTACTTTCTTACAGCCCTAATATTTAACGCTGCGATAAAGCAACATGCCGAGACGTTTAGAGCGGGGCACCTTTGGAACAGGGGCATTGTTTTTGAGGGTGAAGCTGCATAGAGCTGTAGTGTACCAACACGTACGCAGACATTTCTACAACCTTTTATTGTTTAACAACAAAACAATAAACAATAAAAAAAGACTTAAGAGGCAAGGTTGAAAAGATACTGCAAACAGCATATTATATTCAACACAAGCCATCATCCTGTTAGACTAAATGCTGCGATACCAGCTTTATACCCGGTAGCTTTTCTTCTTTTATTCCCCACATAATAGAATTTGGGCTGTTGGGGCTGCAAGTGAAGCCCGTTCCACTGCGGTGTGTTCGGAGCAGAGCGGTGCCGCAGCAGAGATACTCGGGGTGTCCGTGACAAAAGGCTGGGTTTGGCAGATGTTGACAATCTGCCAGTTTGTTGTTCTGAAGACTCCTTTGCTCGGCGTTATCGCTGAGCTCAGGAAGACCCCCCTCCGGTGTCTGTGTGTGCGTGTGTGTTTCCCACTGAGTGTGATTGTGAGTTTAATTAGGTTAGCTCCTGAATCGAATGCTGCAAAAAATAGAGCGAGAAGCGGCGTAACACGGGGAGAGAGAAAAGATTCTTTTTAAAAAAAGGGACAGATCTCAGCAGACTGGTGAGGAGGTAATTAAGTCGTCTTTAACAAACCCTGTGGAATTAGCCTCCATTAAACCCGCGGCCCCTCCTCCTTCCTGCTTCTCCTCCTCCTTTCTTTCTTGCCGGGCCATCTCTTTCATCCAACAACAAGTGCTGTTTGCAGCCTCGCATCGGGCTCACCTCTGTCTCTATCCTCGTCTCTTTTGCCATCCTCTTGTTCCCATGGTTACCTGATGACCCATTCGATATTCAGAATTGTAAAAGGCATTTCATCTAATTGCACTTGTGCCATCAGCCTCGACTTTCTCGCTGTCTTTTCTTTCTTTTCTCTCTCTCTCTCTCTGTCATCAGTCCAGCGAAGTTCTGTACTTCAGTGTACTTCCTTCCCCTCCCTACCTCCATCCTGTCCTGCTGCTTTCTTTCTTTTCCCTTTTCATACCTGCAGAGGATGACAGCGCGGGAGTAACCGGCAGGCAGGTTGTCATGGCAACAGCAAACAGGTAGCTGCAGGGTACAGAGCAGGTGAGGAGAGAGGGAGTGGAAGGACGCTTTTGAACATTTAAGTGAGCATGTGACGGTGAAAGATTGCACAGTGAGGCAGGCGCCTCCCTCCCTCCCTCTCTCTCTCCCTCTCTCCCTCTCTCCCTCCCTCCCTCCCTCCCTCCTCACCTTTTGACTTCTCATTGCTCTCTCCGGCTCACGAGGTGTCTCTCCGTTGTTCCTGGATGGTGTTAACAGATAGCTGATATGTCAGCAGATAAGCCCGGCTACCTGGCATCACAGCTCCATGGCAACGTGGCCTGAATAGAAAAAGACTGCGAGATGAAGCAGTTAGCAGTTCACACAGCTCGCAGCGACGCGCTGAGCTTTTTCACCCTCTGACTAACAGATAAAGTGAATGTCCCTGCATTTGAATAAAACCGCTTTCTCATGCGTTGTGGATTTATTTTTTTGTTTCTTTCCAGCTATTGACCTGCTGTACGGAGGAATTTACTGTTTTATGTGCCAAGACTACATTTATGACAAAGACATGGAACAGATTGCCAAAGAGGAACAGAGGAAGGCCTGGAAAATACAAGGTAAGACGGCGTTAAACACACACAGCCTAACAACACACAGTGGCATACACAACACGCTAAAGTTGTATGACGTCTCTCGTGTTACAGCTTTTTAAACTTTAACAAATTGTGAAACTGCACTCAAAACATGGAACTGAAATGTTTTATCACAGTCATTTTAGACCTTATTATCTACATCTTGGCAATGTCTTTCCTAAAACTAGAAAGGGAAGAAGAGGGAAGCGTGCGATCATTTGAATGTGCGTTGTGTGTTTCAGGCATAGGGGAGAAATACTCAACGTGGGAGCCCACCAAGAGGGAGCTGGAGCTGCTCCGCCACAACCCCAAGAGGAGGAGAATCACCTCCAACTGTACTATTGGTTAGTATATCTTTTGGTCTCTCATGCAGACACACACAAAGAGCTGGGAGTCGATCTGGGCCGATCGCTCAGTTTGAGAGACAGAGAGAGAGAGAGACTGGAGTCCTCAGAGGGAATAATGATGTTAGCTGCTGCAGTGATCTATTAAAGCTGCAATATTGTTGGAACATTGTGTTTCAGCTCTGCTTTTCTAATAATAGTCACTATTTGATTGTCATTTAACAGTACTTGCAATATTATACTGTATGTGTGGGTGGGAGGTGTCGTGGTGAAGTAGTGTCTCCAATCATGTAAATGAAACATATTCACATACAAAGTAAATATAAGTGATAAGCTCTGAATTTGAATAACGTAAACATTAACATTGAAATATGTAGTAAAATGAATTACAAAGAAAAGCTAAATATACCTCGACGTACCAGACGTTTACCATTAAAGAGTCAAATAGCCTCGGGAAATGCACATATGATTTCAAATAACGTTGCATTTGCTTCAAGCTTCCAAAATAATCTATCATCTCTGATCAGCCAGCTAAGGTTTAGTAAATGTTGTTTTCCCAATGAATGCTGGGTGACTATGGTCCCATACAAGCACTGAGCATGTGCACAGTGATTGGATGTGCCAGATTATTCATTTAAAAGCTGAAATCACTGTTTTAGGAGCCAAAGATTAAAAGTCAGTGCTCAGCTTCAGTTGCTAGTGTTAAAGACCACAAACCAGACCAGAGATCTTTAGTGTAGTCATGGACTCAGACCTACATTTTATAGATGGATGGATGGATAGATGGATACTGTATTGATCCCCGGGGGAAAATGAAGGATTACAGGTCTCTCTAGAAAGTGGATCAGAGTACAGCAGCAGCTGAACAGTGCTGCTAGTCTTCACTAAAACCAGGAGAGTGGATCACATCAGTCCAGTTCTCAGATATTTACACTGACTTCCTGTTAAAAATTGACTTTTAAATCCTACTATGGTTTATAAAGCATTTCATTTCTGATCTGCTGCTCCATTATGAAGCATCCAGACCTCTCAGATGGTCTGGGATCAGGTCTTGTTTTGCTTTCAGCTTATTTTTATCTTCTATTTGATTTTACTCTTAAATCCTATTTGAATGTCTTTTTATGTTGTTTTTATATTGCCTTGTCTTTTCGTAATGCCTTTTCTGTCTTATGTAATGCACTTTGAATTGCCTTGCTGTATACAAATAAACAGGCCTCGCTTTGCGTATTATAGGCTTAGTGGAAAACCATCTGAACTTCACCGTAGAGGGAGAAATTGCATTTTGTCAAGCAAAATTGGGCATATTTGGAAAAATTGACATTTTCAGACTAGAGTGGGAGCAATTCATCTTGACAAAACTTTAGCTGACAGCAGTTTTAATAAGTAGAAAATAACATGTTATTCATTTATTAAGCTTCAAAAATGGAGGATATGCTGGTCCTCTCTGTTTTCTATTATTGTACACTGAAGATCGTAAGGTTTCTGACTCTTGGTCCTGTTGGGCTCTAAGAACTTTTCTTATTTTCTGACAAAGATACAACTTTATAAAGGATTGATGGGTATGATAACAGGCATTAGATGCAGCCCTACTTCAACCTGAGGTGCCACATTTCTATCCAAAATAACCAGAAGTGTTAGTGTTGAAAAGGTTCCTACAGCCTGTTGTTCTCTGCGTTTCCCCCCACAGTCTATGCCTGGACATTGTCATAGTCTATCTGTTGTATTCTTTCTTCTTTAACTCCATGACGATGTGTTGAAGCACAATGAACAAAAAACTAACTGGCAAGCCCTACCCCCAAAGTTCCTTTCATTTTTTTTAAGTACCACCCCCAAGCAGGGACTTTCTGGTGGGTGAAATGTCCCTGGATCTTAATTTAGACCCCGGTCCCTGCAGTGGAAACCAAACTACCAAACTAGTTCCTAGTCCCTAGTGGAAATGAAGCTATTGACAACCTGTATGATGACACGATCACACACTAAACATATATCGTCTGTGATCGCTGGTCCGTCGGGAAGATGTAAGCGGGCAGGCTTATTGTCTTCAGGGAGGAGCAGCAGAATGTATTTGAAGCAACAGGGAACATCAGACTGAGGCAGTGTTGGGGTTTGGCAGTGTGTGGGACTGAGGAGAGCTGGCATACGTTTAACACCTTGTAGCAGCCTGCAGGAATCTGCTCTAGCATCATTAACATCCCTGGCGCTGTCTTAGGTGAGGGAAATTACAGGCCTGGCTGCTCATCTGTGAGAACACTACCTCCATCCTGCCTTCCTCCTCCTCCTCCTCCTCGGTCCTCTTTTCTGTTCCTACTGTCCTTCCCCCTTCATCCTGCTTTTCTTCTCCTCCCTCTCCCCGCTGTGTGTGGTTTGCTCTGCTGTAATCCAACAAGGGTTTCCCTGCGTGCAGTCCAACGTTGCCTCAGGGGCATCACAGTATTACTGTGTGGGGTGTCTGTGTGTGTCTGTGTGT
>NW_023339651.1:16869361-16885063 GCF_004916995.1 Morone saxatilis
TCCCCTGCTGTAAATTCCAACAAAGGTTTCCCTGCGTCAGTCCCAACGTTGCCCTCAGCCGGTCCATGCACAGTCATTAGCTGTGTGGGGTGTGCTGTGTTGTCTGTGTGTGTGTGTGTGTGTGTGGTTGGTGTGTGTGTGGTGTGTGCTGTGTGTGTGTGTTGTGTGTGTGTGTTTGGCGTTAAGCAGCATTGGCAGCTTTCCGATCCCCCACTGCAGGCAGCCACTGAAAAATGGATCCTGGAGGGAGAGCTGAAAAGAGCTCTCTCCGTCTGTTATCTCCCTTTCCTTCTCCCTTTTCTATTCGTTTCCATGCTCCTCTTTTCTTTTCCTCGTCCCCTCTTGAACGCCCACCAGGCCTGCGAGGTCTGATCACCTTGGGCAACATCATCTTCCATGAACTGGCAATCGTCCAGGCGCGTTGGACCCAACCCCGCTGGCTTGCGTGAACTTCTTCCCTGTCCGACGCGACACAAAATGGCGAAGACTGCAGAGCAATCGCTGTTGGTGTGCGAGAATGTCGCAACTCTTCCAGAGGTAAACTCTCTTGTGTGTTTTTTTTTTTTTTTTTTTTTGTTGGTTATTTAACAATTAAGTTCCAAATAGGTAAAAAGAAGCAAGAATAAGGAAGGCGTTTACTTCTCTCTCACCCGCGTACGACCGCTTCCTTCTCCAGTTCTAACTTCAGGCCATCGGTCTCCGCACAATCCCCCTTCCCGTCTCCCCTCCATCCCCTGGTGTTGGAACCCCACGGCCCGTGCACCGGTGGCCCGCCCTACTGAGCAGGCAGTGACGCCCAACGAGAGTTCCTCCCCATCCCGGCGCGGACGTCCGCACAGACACTGGCAAAAGTTGGACACCAAAGCCAGAGGCGACCCAACAAAATTGCCATAAAAATTGAGACAAGACCGAACATGTAAAGGAGTGCGAAAAAAAAGCAGGAAGAAATGACACGAGAGAGGCCCTTTTAGCCAGAGTGTGGTGTCGACGGGGAAGGGGGGGGGGGGTGCTGGTTGGAATGAGTGGAGTTGAGAGGATGGAAAGAGGAGAGAGAAGCACTGACTGACAGAGAGATGGAGAGACAGCACTGATCTCTGTGTCTCTCTGCAGTTTATAAGCAGAGAGGATGGCTGTGAAGTTACACAGCATTGCTTTTAGTGACTGTGTGTGCGTGTGTGTGCGCGTGTGTGTGTGTGTGTGTGCGCGCGCGTGTGTTTTTATATCCACACAGACGACAACGGGAAGAAAGCCAACAATCCCAACCACTGTAACTGCATCATCGACCAAATCTTCACAGGGGGCCTGCAGTCTGACGTCACCTGTCAAGTCTGCCAGTAAGTGCGTGTGATAGTGTGTGAGGTTCTTCCACAAGAAAAACACAACACAAAAACCCTTTTCAGGCCTCACTAGAGACTAACAGAACAAAGCCTTGACCTTGTGCACTACAGCATTGTCTTCCAGTACAGTTCCATTATGTCACAGTATGCTCTGACCAAACAGCCGCTCCAAAACGACACACTTCACTTCTCACCGTCCTGGATCAGAACTCTCCATTTCCCTGCCCTGAGGTTACCCTCCAGCCTCCATCATCCCCACAGTGCACCATCAATCACACATGCACACACACTGAACCGCTAGACTGCAGCAACAGGAAAACCCTTTCGTGGCACACGGTCCGTAAAGCTGACCACTATCGCCACCTGGTGGTCAAAGAAGAAAGAAGTATCTGCTTTGCTCTTTATGCTGAGATGCATGTTTCATTTAAGAGATTTAGGAATGTAAAGCAGCTGCAGTGTATGTCGAGGTATAGCTATAGCTAAACAAATGATTCACTTTATAGATCCTAACATTCCTAAGCAGTATGACAAATGGTTCAAAGCTCTGCATTTAAAAAGTAGGCAAATAGCATCACAAAATGTCCTTCAGTAGCAAAAGTCAAAATTCATGTGAACATGTTATATTTTGCAATGCAAAAAGTTATGTGCACAGGAAGATTATTTCCGTCTGTTTCCTAGCTTCAATCAAGTGAGAATTTTGAAAGAAGGCCGAATAAGGGACTGCTGCTCTATAAATAAATATCTAAAATAATTCATGAAACCTTGCCCCTCTTTTCAGGTTTCATTTGTTTTAAGAAAATAAGACTTTTAGAACTCTAATAGAGGAAATGGTGAGTAAAAAGTGAAAAAACATTTTCTGTACCTTAAACATATATCTTTTCGTCCAGTGTTTCTTTTTCTAAATTCAGCCAGAATGATTAGGCAGACCATCTTTAAGCGAACCAGGCTTTTGCTGATTTCTGATTTATTCACTTTACATTCTCCATTTAAAATGTAATGTAAGCCTAACATGGTGCCAACTCATCCTTTACTTACGACCACAGAAAATGGATAATAGCAGTGTTGAGCCACCCAGTTTAGGTCATATGGTTAAAGCCAACTGAAGTGCTCAGTTTATAAGCCATGAAATGAAATCACGCTCTACATTTTGTGGCAGACGTGGGGCTAGCTGATGATCTTTTTTCCCCAATGAAGAAGTACTGGATGTCAAACATTTTAAACAACCATCATATTTTATCACTGTTCATGTTGGGGCGAATGACATTCCCCGTAAGGAGTTTTACAGAACCATGGTTAAAGAGCCAGCACCTCAGTAATATGTGAACTTGAAACAATTTTACGGAACAGTATCTGGGGGGTCTAGAGTGGTGGCTCAATGGATAACAAGGATCACAAGCAACAAGGTCATGGATTTGAGTCCCCCTGCAAGATGGATTCTGTGTGGACCTGTTCTCCTCGTACCCGTGTGGCTTTCATCGGCTCCGGTGTCCTCCCACATGCAGGATAGGTTATTTGGAGACTTCGCCTGTAGGTGTGAATGTGGGAGTTAATGTCTTTGTGTGTTAGCCCCGTGACAGACCGGCAACTCGCCCAGCGTGCACCCCACCTCTTGCCCAGTGTGGGCTGGAACAGGCTCCAACCCCCTGCAAACCTTGCACAAGAAAAGCATATTAAAGGAAAGCTGGATGCTAACGGAGGCAGTTTCTTTAGAAAAGATGGTCTCCACCCAAATGTTCTCAGGTCGCGAATGCTATCGGCCAATGTAATTAGTTTTATATCCTTAACTGCCAGCACTAAGCTGCAGGGTACGCGCCTGAATGATGTTCAGCAGTAGAATTATCTCTATCGCCCAGATGAACGAGCTGCCAACAGTAAGGGTGGAAAGGGTCTGAGCCACGGTGCCAACATGGCGTTGATGCCAGATTTTTTTACTCTCTCCCTCTTTTGTCTCCCTCTCACTTATATGTCTGTCTGAGTAAAGGAAAACTACAAAGTGCAGTGTCTTACTGTGCCTCCTGTGAAGTGGGTAACAGACTGGAAGATGTACAAATCTACACACAGCAACTCCTTTAATCTACATTAGATATCGACAGCATCTTCAGCCTCTCCCATAGACTCACCATCTCCTGTGTGTCTCTCTGTCTTGCTCCTAGCGGTGTTTCGACGACCATAGACCCGTTCTGGGACATCAGCCTGGACCTGCCAGGCTCCTCCACCCCATTCTGGCCCCTCAGTCCCGGGGGAGACGGATCAGCACTTAACGGGGAGAGTCACACCACTGGAGCCACAACACTCACAGACTGTCTGCGCAGGTAACTGACAGTAGAGCAACATTTCTTACATCATTTTTTGATAAATTCCCTCTTTAGCGTATCAAATCTTCTTTCTCTCTGCCACACAGTTCCACACTGGAAGTAAACAGTGCAGCTTTTTGTTTTCGCATGCATGCACTGACAAATTCAGAGACACGAACAATCCCAGAATCAGCACACCACAGTCCTTTAGAGAGCAAGTGACACACACGGTTAAATACCCACACATTCACGGTTCCCTGACCACTAATTCCTGTTCTTCCCAAATCCACTGGAGCAGAGATTCAGGGATAAAAGTGCACATAGACACAACTGCACTGGTACTAAACCGCATCCACTCCTGTGTAGGTTCACCAGGCCAGAGCACCTCGGCAGCAGTGCTAAGATCAAGTGCAGCGGTTGCCATAGTTACCAGGAGTCCACCAAGCAGCTGACCATGAAGAAGCTGCCCATCGTGGCCTGTTTTCACCTCAAAGTAAGAGTGTGTGTAGGTGTGTGTGTGTGTGTGTGTGTGTGAGAGTGTGAGAGAGAGATGATTTGACTGTGTTGTAACACGTGTTTCTTTGTTTGTTTCCAGAGGTTTGAACATTCAGCCAAACTGCGACGGAAGATCACAACTTACGTCTCCTTCCCGTTGGAGCTGGACATGACTCCCTTCATGGCCTCCAGGTGCATACGAATAATGTATAATGTATAAAAATAATGTAAAACCACCGGAATTAAAAGAACACTAAACAGTTGGATTTTTAAAAAACAAAAGCTTGCTGAAAGTTGGTGATGTTGTGGCTCAGTGTTGTCCTGCTGTGTGTTTCAGTAAAGAAAGCCGGATGAACGGGCAGTACCAGCAGACCGTAGAGCCCTTCAACAATGACAACAAGTAAGGCAAACATCTTTCTGTATAAACCAGTAAATCTAAATAAACCATCTGAACCAGCACTGGGTACAAATATTCCAAAAGCCAACTTATCATCACTCTACAGCAGTAAGTGTAACTGCACCATTCACTTCTGCTGGCTCCCTCCCTCTCAGCAAATTATGAAAATAAAAGATGTGCAAAGGACAGTGACTTTAGGGGGCGTGGCCTCGACACTGACCACAGTGATTGACAGACAGCGTAAGAGAGAGCTGTTGAGCGGCTGCTGTCAGACTCTCCGTGTCCGTGCTGGAAACACAGTCACTAGAAGCACTGACGGCTGTTGGTAAAAGTTTCTGTGTGGTACCTGTGTTGTAGCTGAGCTAATGGCTCCATTATGTGTGTCTGTGGGGGGGACTGTCAGTATGTGGGATCATGGTAACCATTGCAGTCTGGTGGTGTTTCTACAGCATCTTAAGTCCAAAGCACTTTGCCAGAACAGAACAATACTAAATAGAGGATTAAACTAACTAGGATAAACTCCTGGGAATGATGCGCTTCAATCAGTACACATTTGAAAATAAGCGCAGCGGCTTCACAGACACCCACTCAAAGCAGAGGCTGGGGGAGGGGGGTTGCCGTTCTCTGATTAAAACTGGCGTTAACACTGTTTATTTTATATACATTTTATGACTTGAGTCGACCATTTGGGGCGACTATCTTAGCATTTGTCCTTAAATGTAAAGGGTGATACATTAGAGGGCGTGTTGAGACAAAACACAAAATGCAGATTTTCATAAATTTGGTAACATTGATGTGTTTCATCACAGTAAAGTCGTAATTCAGTTTACAACTACTGGGTGCAGTAACTCTTTATGGTTGTGTTAGTGACCCTCCTAACAACGGACCTGACAGAATGAATCTTGCATAATGAAAAAGGTATTCAGTGTGACCAGTCTTCATTCCTTTCACTGGAGAGAATCCACCACAGATTTGATGTTAATCTTTACTGTCTGTGTTGTAAAAGAAAGTGTTTGGGTTGTTTTTTTTATTTGCTTTATTTATCCACTCATTTTCCAGTGGTGTCAGCTGTTTGTAGTTGCAGCATGAATGCAGTCTGCATTAAGCCTTGGTGCAGCAATAAGCCTCCTCTTCTCTCTCTCTTATTGTGTTTCAGGTATAGCCTATTTGCAGTGGTGAACCACCAGGGGACACTAGAGAGCGGCCATTACACCACCTTCATCCGCCAGCACAAGGACCAGTGGTTCAAATGCGACGATGCCATCATCACCAAGGCCAGCATCAAGGACGTCCTGGATAGTGAAGGGTGAGTCATAGTGTTGGGCATAGCGCCTCCACTGCTGTTAGTTAGATTTGTCCAAATGTAACTAAATACAGTTAGTATTTCCCATAGCCGTTTGACAGCAACCGCTTCCTTTATTAGTGCTGCTGCAATCTGACCTCATGGTGCTTTTATCTCCCCAGGTACCTTTTGTTCTACCACAAACAGTTCCTGGAGTACGAGTAGTTCCCTCCACCAGCACCGCCTGCAGGAGTCGAGGGATGATGCAAGGATTACAGTAGTTGCATGAGAAAAGGTAACAGAGTGATGAGAGAGGCGTGGAAACAGAAACACAAGCCTACCTGATTCACTCTTTAAGTCGCAACTCTCTATCATGGAACCACCCTTAATACATACTAATCTAGTTCCACCGTAAGACATTCAAGGAAGAGCCGTCGGCCGTGCAGGATAGTGCAGAAAGCGTCAGAACCATCAAAATTTAAGAAATTTGTGTGATCCCTGGAGGAATATTGCACGCCTGCAAAAGTTATTCACTTGAATTCGGGGGATGAAGAAGAAAGCAGCTGTGATAATCTTCTATAAGAACGAAATGACTGCAGAATCAGTCTGTACTTGGTGTCTGACAGTAGAGGAATAGTGTCCCATCCCCACCTTTTCTCTCTTTCAGACACAGACAAAAGAGCAGGAGTTGTTTTTAAAACCTTACCTTATCTTGGGAAGGTTCACTTGATCACAAATCCTGTTCTACACCAACATCCTGTTCGACGTCATGCTCGCACAGCTGCATTTACGATCACCTGAGGGCGCTGAGAAGTGGAACTCGGGGGTTCGAGGCTCTGCTTTAGCGAAGAAAGTGATTATTTGTATTTATTTTTTATTAGTTTTTCCTAAACTGGCAACTTTCTGGACACAAGCACACTTGTCTGACACACTCACAGTCCTCCAAACGACCAAATGCTTCAAGGATGGACGTTGTCTCTATTATGCACTTTTGTTCAGAATGCAAAGAGTGGGGGAAAGAAATCACCTGACAAATGGTATTATGAACATCGTATAGAAAAAGACAGTTAATTCCATTTATTACTCGTGAGTTTGTAGGTGTCAGTCAGATACTTTTAGGAAACCTTTTTTTGAAACAAGGACGCAAAGGATCTGTTATTTTCTGCCTCTCATGCTGCTTCCAACAGTCACAGGGGGAAATAAATTACACAGTGAATATTATATTTTTATACATACTGTAATTAAAAAGTTTGTTTACAGTTTTTCATTCTCCCCAAACTCTCACATTGTTCGTCTGTGTTGCATTGTGTCGTCAATCATGTTTTTTTGTACACACAAAAGCAAAATAGTGCTGATGACGTTCTTGAAACTGCTGCTATGGCGGCTCAATTTTTAGCAAGTCATTTAACTTTAATTTGGTCACATTTTTTGGCTTTACAGAAGCATTTATCTCCACGTTCAAGATATGTTGTTGTGATGCTGTTTCAGGTAAATGGCAAAAAAAAAGAAATGAAACAAAAGAGGAGACCATAATTCTCCGTACGGAGTGTGTATAATGGGTCAGAAGCTCGATTCTACAGTGTTAACCGTCGGCCGCATGTCGCTCTAAATCAGTGTGTTTGTGTGTGTGTGTGCGTGTGTGTGCACGTGTATGGGCCTGAAAAAAGGGGAGGGGAGGGAAAAAAAAGCTCAGTGTAGGTGTGTTTGTGTAAAATGTGTTATTGCGTGTAAAGAGACAAAAAACAAAAGTGCGTATGTGTTCCCGTTTGTATGCACGTGTGTTGTGCGCGTGCGTATGTAGCGTATGTTCGTGTACTGAATCAGTACTTGCATTCAGCATGCCGTCTGAGCTGGGTATCACAGTTTGATAGGATTTTTTTCCACATGTTGATGATGTATGTAAAAGTATATATGTACAGTTTGTATTTTGAGAGACAAATGGTGAAACCTCAAAAGTTGATTTTGTTCTTCTATATTGCTGGATCCGGACACGGGGTCGTAATCAGAAGAAACTTGTCTTGACCCGGTCAGTCATTCCTCACACACACATGTAACTGCTGCAAGAACTGGACACAGTGATTGAAAAGACACTCAAATAAAGAAAAATCTATATCTGTAAACACTTTTCTGCCTGTTATTGATTGCCCTTGGTTATGAGATTATTTTGTGAACGTTAATTACTGATTGAAGAATATCTACGGATTAGTTTGAGGGTTATCCAACTGCAGGTAACCATAACAACAGTACTTCATGCTGTTTTCAACTCTCACTGGTCAAACAGAACAGAAGAAGGATTCAACTCATTACAGACACAGTTTCTCTCAAAATGTATATTTTTTTATTTGTCCTTATTGGGAGAAAGGGAAGTACAAAGAGATCAGATGAATAATCATATAAACCATCACCCCACAAATATATACATAACGCACACCTTACACAAGTTACATGTTTGTACCACCACTTGCACATATACATGTCTGCAGACAGTAAATGCCTCTGCCCTGTAATTTAGATTTGGTTGTTATAAACATGAAGCCCTTACAGAGGAATCAGTGGAACTTGAACACTTCTGACTTTGGCGACTCCCAGTGGTGGTATAAAAAATTACCAATGAATTACTTTAGACTAAAGTAATGATAGTGACAAGACAAGTTAAGAGTAACTTGTCTTGTCACCTAGAATACTCTCCTATAGTATGCTCAACTGCAATGAACATGTTCAGACACACAACTATTCCTGTCAATATATAGTTCTCCGAAATTATGCCTTATGGAAATGCGATCTCACGTTTAGCAGTCTGATGGTGTTGGGTCATCGTTGAGCTTATGTGGGTAACCATAACTTGTAGTTTTCGAATGTGTAACCACTAGCAGTAGTCAGTCTTTGTCACAGCCGTTTGGTTTGTTGAATCAGAGGAAGTCAGTGTTCAGTTCAGTGAAGCAATGACTTCACCCGTTCCATCCTTGGTTTTCACCTCCACCGTGTCCTTGTTGTTTCATAATGAAAGGATCATGGGTTAAAAAGCCAAACTATACAGTGCCAGTAGCAACTTTGTATCAGACATGCTTCCAGTTTCTATTCTCAATAAGCATTTGGCAAGATAATTTAACGAGATCCACAGTGTCATCCAACTAGTTGTCTGATTTGTACCCTGATGTTTCCTGTTCTTTTTAATTAAACTGGACCAGGCATAGATGTTTTATAAAAGTCGGTTGTAGCCTTTGCGATGTGTTCAAGTGAAACTTTTAACTGAAGTCATGAGGCAGTGCATCTGTTAATCTTTATCAGTTCTTTGCTGTCAGATTGTTGTCGGGGCACATTGCTGCCTTTCAAGCTCCACAAAACCTTGATCATAAGTCAACTCATTGCCCTATTTTCAGTGATACTAAGAATGCTTTTCACTGCCTTTTGGCACCAAAATCCACATTTTGTCAGCATGCCTTCATCAGAGAGCAAAATATAAATGAGTTTGTCACATTTAATATGAATCAACCACACAACAGCTTTTGAAATATTTCTAATGGAGAGACATCCTTCACTTGTTTACTTTTGTGTTTCTTTTAGCATGAGAGGCATTTTGTTATACTAATTCTTGCTGATGCATTCCCGCTGTTTCTGCTTGTTGAGGGGTTGACAGGGTCGTACATGAGCATTCATCCCTTTTAACACAAGTTGTTTAATTTTCACAATCCCCCCCAAAAAAAGCTGCATGCTGTGAGAGTATCGACAGTCTGATTGAAAGTCTAGTACGCTGACAATCTCCTATGAACTGGGGACACATTCAGTCATTCCAGCCGCTCTGTGAGACAGCAAATTAGCCTGCTCCTGCACCTCGGCTCCAGAGGTGTATAAGTTCTCGTCAGTCCAGAGAGGCCCTCCGTTTTGGGTCTGGGCTCTGTGGAGGACAACCTGAGGGTAGTATGAATAAGGTGCTGTCGGTGGCCTGTCACTGCCCTGGCTTAGTGCTTTCAGATCAGGGAAACAGTGGACACACACGCAGGTCTCAGTGGGGCTGGAGTCATCCGATGGCTCACGGTCAGTGGGACAGCTCGAATTTGCTATGAAATCTGTAGAAAGACAGAGAGGGTAGTGCACACATTGGAGTAAAATATACATCAAACAGAAAGAAGATTCGTCTGTAGGAGAATCATTTTACTACTTGACCAAACAGATTATTCCAGCTAAACCACTTATTGATTGCACTGATTGCGGGCTTGCAGGCTTTGAACCACACTAACCTTGGGGTCTCTGCCCTGGCTGGTCAACCTCCTGGCCCAGCTGGATCACGCTCTCCTGCTTGTGGTCAGCCTCCTTGGGTGTTTGCTTGGAGGTTTTGGCCCTGGGTCCCCTCAGAATGACGACAAAGGCTAGAAACAAGCTAGAGAACAGCATCACCATGCACAGGGCCAGCAGGGAGTACAGCAGAATAGTGGGGTCATCCGGGGCTGACAGCACCAAGGGCCCTCTGGGATTTGGCACGTGCGAGGTAACAACCAGGAGCTTTTTAGTGATCATGGGAGGTGGCGAAGCTGAGGGGATGTCTGTGATGGAGGGGGGGAAAGACTTTAAAGACCAAACAGCTTTTGCTTTTGACTGACTGCTTCGTGATACCAAGGGATTTTCCATCCGACGACCACTAACCTCTTAAAGGTCTGGTTCTGTTTTATTACAAACATATCCTGAAGCAGAATGTTGTTGGGTCGAAGCATTTTACATCTGTGAAACTCAACAGCAATATCTCTATCTGCTGCAAACCATTTTCATTGAGAACCACCCACATAAGTATTTTTGGCATTTGTTCTTTTTATTGGGCAGCTGATTGTAAAGAGATGACTGGTAATTAAAAGAGAAAAAGATATGGAGTGCCGTGCAACAAAGGTCCCTGGCCAAATGAAAATTGTTAGCCTTTTGGGTCACTGCCCTTACGCCTACATTAGCCTTTCTGGGCATCCCAAACTACCCACATTCTCCACCAAAGTACAACCATCAAGTGTGTATATCCACACAGAAGTAGGCATTCTCTAGATATGCCTTCTAGCTATAGCTACTGTGTTTAGGTAAGTTAGCTGCCAGCCTTCTAAAGAAGTCACTGCGATTGGTATTTTTTTGTAGTTTGACAAGTTCCTTCTTTACCATTAAACTTTTATAGTTAGCCAACTCGTGCTCTGAAAACATTGTCCACTGAGGTCTAACTTAACATTTATGCCTCCAAGAAAAAAAAATCTATGTCACTAAATAATTAAAGCTTTAAGTCAGGGTCAGTACTTACTCTGGCAGTGTTTGGAGCATTCTGCTGGATGTCTTCCACAAACCTCAGCGCACATCAGACATTTCTTCAGCAGCCCATCATGGTAGTGGCCAGGCAGTGCCTTACAATTTGAAATCTCTAATGCAGAAGGACACATAGTTTGAAAGCAATCGGGAGAGACATGATACATTTAATTCACTTATGTCTACTTGGCATTATATTCATGGTCTTGAGGACAAATCTGGTGTTACCAATGCTAATCAGCTGTTTCTTTTCTTTTGCTATTGCTGTTGAATCACCTACAGGAAGATATGCAGGCAGAAATAATGCCTGAAATACATATTACATCTTCATTATTTAAGGCATCCTTTATTGCAAGGCAACACGTTTTTCAAGCTAGATTAGTTTTTTATTTAAAAAAAAAAGAATGAAAAAGTCCAATTGAATTTGTCCCACATAAATGTTGCCTCTGATCCAACTGGTAACAAAAGTGTCCTCCTTGCAACTATTGCACCTTCTTTTAGGACTATCAGGACAATTAGAAACTGCTAGAGCTTTGTTTAGTGCATAATTTACCCAGGTTTTGATCTCAGTCCATGTAGCATAATCCGTACATGTGAGGAAATGTGAACTTTGAATTTCACAAGCTATAACAACCTTGCATAATATGTATTCCTATACCTCTAACCTAATGTGTGTCTCTCTCTGTGTGTGTGTGTGTGTGTGTTCACTTGCCACAGTAAACGGTGCATCTTGGGGTCACGTATGATCGGTTGCATTGTGATTTGCAGGACACACATTTTTTAAGTAAGGAATCCTTGTACTCATTTTCCTGGCAGCTTTGATCCATCAGCTCTGGTAACCCTCACGCTGACAAACACACAAACGACAACACAAAGATATATACAAAGGTAAGTGTAGAGGAAATAGCGGTAATATGGGCATAACTTTGAATATGTGAAAGATATTATCCATGTATATGTATAGTGTTTAGGTATGTGAAAGGCTGTGAAAAGGTTGCAGTTTGGTTAGGTTTAGGCAACAAAAAATTCTTAGTTAGGTTTTGGAAAAGATCATGGTTTAGGTTAAAATAAGTAAGCTTTTATGTCAGTTAAGTTACACCTGTAAGTAAGCTAAATACCTTAAGGAAGTTATACCAGGCTGGTATTTTCAAAGTAACAGACCAGTCTCAGAAATGGGCTTTTCGGCCTGATGGGACATTTTTTGGACGACTGGTGTTCTACTACTGCATGGTGACATTGCATTGCCAAATTGTTAGCAGAAAGTCGTGTACCGTAAGCCATAATGCAACGTGTCATGACACTGTCTACGGTGCCCCTGTAGAATGTGATGAGAATAGGGAGCCATGCTTTCTTCATGCGCCGGAAATGGAGACGCTGTTGTACTTTTTTGACTATGGAGGTGTGAATGATCCTTAGATTACTTGTGATATGATGATGATGAACCATCTCTGCCGCAAATCCATTGATTAGAAGTGGGAAATGAGTATTGTTTTTTCTGAAATTAAAAAAGGTTGTCGTCTTTTCAACATTAAGAGATTATTGTGCAGCGGTGATGGTGCTGGAGGTGTTGCTGCCGACCCGAACTGCCTGAGGTAAAGAAATCAAGGATCCATCCAGCAGAGCCAACCTCTGGGGAAGGATGGTGTTTAACACAGAGATACAATCCATGAACAGCATCCTTGTAGTTAAACACTGTATTATTTGGTGTATTTTGGATGAGTTGGGCTTTTATATCGTGAAGGTCTTCAAACTTTGCTTCAAAAGCATGGCAGACCCATTTTCCTTTTGTGTTTTTAAACTTTCTTTTTAGAGCAAACCCTGAGAAATATGTACGAAGTCCAGGAATCCAAAGATAAATGGCCATCAGCAACGTGCCAGCCTCGCGGTTGCTGCGACACGTAAACACCCATCCTTTCAAAAATCATGTCTTTGTACTCAAACACAGTCTTCTTCGCTCCGCTGCACTGAGTCAGCCAACTGTGAAAGAAACAAGATCTAAAACTCCTCCACCCTCCATTGCTTACACACACAGAACTGTGAGCCTGATTTATTTTAGTTCACACACAGATAATGCACACTTCATGTAAAGTTAGTACAATGTGTACCTATCATAAACACATTCTAATATACTGAAGTGCTTATTTCGACACAAACCAAAATCATAACTTAGAGTTACCCGTCTTCTTTTTCATGTGTTTAGCTACTTTTGTGCCTCCTTATTAAGTTTTGTCGTTGCACTTTTTGCTATTCCTAGTTCCATTTTGAGAGGTTGTATAAGCTCCTTATGTTTAGTCTCACCGGCATTGTTGGTTATGGTGTGTGTGGGTGGGGGTGAATGTAACTGGTGAAAGCAGAGAAAGCAGAGAAAGCAAAGACATGGTAATCAGAGAGCTCACTGGGAGCCGCAGAGCCACCACAAACGCTAGCTGAAGCCGAGGGTTCGATTCCCACCTGGACTACCTGTGGTGACCACAAATACTGAAAACACAAAATTCAGTTTGCTGAATTGACCTGCTATGCGTTGACAAACAAGCTTTTAGAGGGATCACTCACCTGGCGAGATGAAGACGCGATGGGAGAATCCTTGGTTTGAAGATGAGAGTGACACAGGCCTGTGTTTCAGCATGGAAGCTTATTTGGGTATGAACTCACTATTTGATCTGGGACTTCCCCCTTTGTGCTAGGAGGATCCCCCACAAGAACACACACCAAGGTCATATCCAAAAAGTTTGTCTTTTTTGTGTTTTTATGTTTTTTTGAACACTGAACACAGCAGATTTCTGTAATTAGGATATTTTGATGATGAAAAGCAGACTTAACTGTCAATTTGAAAACACATTTCCACAAATTGGACTAAATAACTACAGAAATATGACAGTGGTGGAAGAAGTATTCAGATATTTTACAGAAGTAATACCACAATGTAAAAATACTAGAAAAAAGTCCTGTATTCAAAATCTTACATCAAACACAAAAATATTGTGGAGGAGAAGTAAAATTGTTAAACCAACATTTATTCTATTTCTCCATTCCTGTGTAGCTTAAACTTTATATTTAAGGTTGTAGCCTAGCTTGAATGTAAATCTTCTCCCATATAAGGAGAAGGTTACACCACCAGGCTTCATGCTAGGAAGTGCAGCGTTTGTCTCGAGAACTTTCCCTCGGGGATCAATAAAGTATTTCTGATTCTGAGTATTTCTGAGCCAAATAAAGTGTAGTTAACCTTACTAACTCATATTTGGTTGAAATGTTACTTTGTGTTCACGGGGCACCGTTTTGACACCTCGTATCAGAAAAAGCACACCTGTTTAATGTCTTTAATGGTTATTGTGCATGCTGGCTCAAAGTGAAGGTGTACTGAGGCTTTTAATGGAACTGAGACATTGTTTTGTATTTGCACATGTGCTTTACTTTCTCCAACAATTCAAAAAATGTCAAGAAAAAGTCCTAGTGACTGAAAAAGTTTTCACATAGGTGTATTGTAAAGTAAAATTACTGTCACCATAGTTGATCTCCACTTATCATGCCACTTCTCAAAGTGTTTTATTGAAAAGGGAGAATTCTTTTGCATGCAGTCATTTTGTTCTTTATATTTCAGTTTAATTTATTTTCAGATATTGTTATAATAGGACTCGCAAAATATTGAATATTTTAATAAAACAATGAATATTTGTCTCCAAAAGGTCCTGCTGCTGAGTCTAACTTACAGTTTGCATACACACTGACTACAGTGACTCACTGTTTACTGGTATTAATATGCTTTCATCCAGTTATTACATTTTATTTGGAAGATGTGACTAAGCCCGGCCTCTCAACAGAAGTGTGAAACTGTGGGGCAATTCTACACCGTGTGTTACTCTCCACTGAGCACAAGAGCAGATTTCACTGTTTCATCTCTGCTTCTGTTCTCATAGGAACCAGGATCTTTCTGGCCGTATGCTACTTACTTTTAGACTGAAAGTGAATGCACTGAATTATTTCTAAACAGAGCATGAACACCTGAAGATATGAAACATGTTAGATTTATTTTGGTCCAGTTTTTATTATATAAAGACATTAAAGAGATCTCACACAGTGCCTGTTTCCTCAACTAATACCAACAGTAATTCATTATGTATTTAGATAAATAAGTAAGTGTGTAAAGAGTGGAAATCAAAAAATAGTAGAAAGTAAAGTTAAATTAGATAAGCAGTAAGGGCAGATCATAACAAATCAAGGCGAGATCAAGAATAAAAATCACTGATATGAAGCTTTAGGTTTTAATCAGGGCACTGTCTTTGTCACTCTGAGATTTTCAGGGAGGCTTTGCTGTGCAGCTGTTAGAAGGTAACGGAAATTCTGGGCTGACAAGTCATTAAAAAGGTGTTAGTTTTGTTTTACAGCGTGCGAATTTTGTTCTGCTTTGTGACTTTTAAAACAATTAGCTGGAGGCATGCAAGAGAACACAGATGCATGGTCACTGAGTTGTGGACAATCCATACCGTCCTCTTAAATGAATTGTTCACTACTGAATAGTATATCGTTGGATGCACATAGTTGCTCTATGGTTACAAAGTGTAGTTCTGCTGCAAGTTCGGTACATATGAGTCATTAAACAAATAACCATCTCCACACACACACACACAC
>NW_023339651.1:16885137-16888568 GCF_004916995.1 Morone saxatilis
ATTTTATAGCTTGTTTTCAATTTTATATATATATGTATGTAAGAAATTAGCAAACAACCATAACTGTGTTTTACTATAACTATTTACATCCGCCTTATCATTTCAGCAGCTTCTATCTTTTTTGAAAATTGGGCGTACACTGGTCTGAAGTCTGCATGAGGTGACACATTCTGACCGCACATTCCTCTTTTAGAAATACCAGGTTGTGTGTGGGAAAAGATGTACGAATGTATGGAAAGGGTGTTAACACTTTCCCCCGCCAGAGTGTGTTTTTGTGTTTAGTGTTAAAAAAGTTCTTAATTTATTCAATTTAACTTAAGGATTCTTGCATATACCCTGTATAAAAAGTTCTCCCCACACTTTTATGATCAATCAGTAGTAGACGTTACTAATGCACTGACAAGGACATGCTCCCTCACTGGCTTCCCAGCCACAAACAAGTTAGAGATGGAGCTCTCGAGAACTAACCCTGGCCCAATTGAAGGCTTTCTGATTGGTCAAGGAAGTTGTAAAAGCCTTCTTCAATAGACTAAAAGCCAAGTATTAAAACATAAAACAATGCTATTCAGATTGAATGACCCTAACAAATAAGTCATTTTTGGGATTCAGATTGCAGGACAACAACTGAGCACATTTGCAGTAAATGAGACTTCCACTTTGAGTACATCTGTATGTAAATCATCTGTGCGACCTTGTGTGAAACATAAAAATCCAGAGGATTAGTTGAATTTGAGGAAGCACAGATAAAATTATAACTCAGCTACTTTTTGAGTCACGGGAAACCACATTCTTCATACTTTACATTTACTGTAATCTGTACTGAAATATTGTAAAGTGGGCTGTCAGAGGAACAAATATAGAAAGGTCACAGGAAAGCTTAATATGAAGAAGCATAAATAATTTACATTTATTCGTATTGGGAAACAATGTGTACAAACTGATATACACGAAAAGAAAAGAGGTTACGTATACACACAAGAATTTTATGTATAATTTACTCATCATAAATGTTTATTTATTTTGGTTTGTTTTTTTTGTTTTTTTTGGGGGGGGGGCTTTTTATTGCCTTTTTATTGATAGAGACAGCTGGAGATAGACAGGAAAGGGGGGCAGAGAGAGGGGATGACACGCAGCGAAGGGCCGCAGGTCAGATTGGAACCCTGGGTCGCTGCAGCAAGCACTCAGCCTCGGTACCGGGCACCCTTCATAAATGTTATTTTGATCATTTAAATGCACTAATGAGTATATTTGATATTATTGAATGGTTAACATGGCAGTGAAAGTTTCAAAAGAATATAAAACATATTATAGAAAGCTATGTAATACCTCTTTCAGGACACATTGGGAAAATGAAAGATGGATTAGTTCCTGAAATCACCTAAAAGTTCACCTAAAATTGAAATGAAAGTAATATGAGAAAAGGCAGGAAAAACTATTTTATGAATATTTACTGCATTTGTGCAAAAATGTGACTAGAGCTCATTCATATTTAAAAAGGCCCACAGAGTTGGTGCCACTAAACAAAACTGCACACACGCATATACTGTATGTATGCATGTCGCAAAAATGATTTGCATCATGCGCACTTCATCAGACAAACTAAATTTAAAATATGAATGACAAAGAGCAAGGATTGTTTATGTCTGTTCATATACGAATATCAGAATGGGTTAAAGATTCAGAAAAAGCATCGTCCTAGTCTGTAGATATGTGCTTATGTAAATTATTTTAAATAAATAAATACTGAAAGAGCCTCTCGTGAATCCAGAAGGTCTAGAAGAAGCTCTTTATATAACCTCAATTACACCTCTAACCAAACAAACACCTTCAAAAACCTGAACGCACCCAGAATAGACTCGCTGCAGATGGGTAGTCAAATTCAGAAAAGGAAAAAAGGAAGCCAGCTCACATGAGTCAAAAAAAAAACAGAACAACTTCAAATGGCCAAATCATGACTAAATCAGTCATTCAATAGCCTATGCAAAATGTTTTTTTTTGGAGTTTAAAATATAAATTTTCACAGGTATACTTATTTTACTGAAATATTTGCATGTCCAATAAGGAGCAAACTTCATAATTCATTCATACATCGTACACCAAATGGTAAATTAATGAGGATTAATCATTTATTTGCTTTGGTTTTGGACGTTTTTGGAAACTCAAAAGGGAGTTCTCAACCCACACAGAAGCGTGCAATACAAAGTTAGGCTTGTGTTGAGTACACGTTATATGATTGCTTCCTTGTGTTCCTTGTTAATCAATGTGCATGGGAGACAAAGTTGAAGTGTCATTGTAGAAAGATTATGATCATGTCGTCATTTTATAAGCTGAACACAATCAAACTGGAGCACCCACTGTCACTGTGCAGCACATCCACTCCAACAACTCCAGAATCGCACCAGTAGATGGAGACAGCCTGCAATATTTGAAACGACAATCTGTTCAGCACAGGATCATCCAACCCAATCTCTATGTACTTGTCGTAGATTGACAGAAACTTACATGCATCATTTCCACTGCTGAATACTATTTATCTCGCTCATCACTCCTAATCCCACTCTTAATTATGCACGGAGGCAGAGCGGTCGCAAAGAATTAAAGAAATGACTTTTCTAAATTAGGTTTCTAACTTAGGTGAGAAGGTGAGGTGGTAAAGATAAGGGTGGTGGGGCTGAAACTAGTCACAGGTCAAGGATTTGAAGGGAATGAAAGGAGCCTTGCTGTGAGAGTGTATTGACAAGTGTGTGAACGTGTATGATCAAAGGATGAGAGCCCACGTGCCCCCCTGAAACTAGACGTGTTCACCCACCCCACAAGGGGTATCTTTGTTGGATTAAACAGACCATACTCCACTTTTACATTTGCCTTTTTCAATGTCAGCGTTACAATACCGACAGAATATGTGTTTTTATTCACCCGTGTTGAAGAAAATTTGGTTTATTATAGAAGAGTGGAAAACCCAAACAGACAGCATTCTTTGTTTCATCTGTGCAGGTGGAGGTTGTGAAAGGGAAAGACATCTGGTTTTGGTGTCTCATCTCTTTCCTCCCTGGTGATCTGACTGCTACAGTATCTTTTCAACCAGCTGGTCAAGATGTATTTATCATTGGTGTCATTCTTCCTGCTGAGTAGAGATTCTGTTCTCAGGAATAGTATGGTAAACCAGATCAGCAGATTATAATGCAAAAGTCAACAATAGTATCACTATACCGACTTCACTGCATCCCTACTTGTAGCAGTCAACGTGTTCACCATATCAAACAGTTCTAATTGTTCCAAGTAGATAAATAAAAATTCGGATCTGAAAATCACATAAAGGGTCAATAGTTTTACTTTGTCCATTAAAGGACTAGTGTGTAGGATTTAGTGGCATCTAGTGGTGAAGTTGCAGATTGCAACCAACTGAACACTGCTCGCCCTCCAAGTGTGAA
>NW_023339651.1:16888668-16909591 GCF_004916995.1 Morone saxatilis
AAAAGCCCCCATCTAGAGCCAGTGTTTGGATTGTCCGTTCTGAGCTACTATAGAAACATGGTGGTTCAACATGGAGGACCTCATAGGCAAATAATGTTTTGACGTTATATATTATTTTAAATAATACTTTATAATAATACACAGTCCACACATTTCGCACTTTGAAAAACACTGATCTAAGGTAATGAAAATACAGCAACACAATACAATTCTTATTTTCAGGTGATCATACACTAAAGAAAACATATCTATGGACATTATATTCCATTTCTGCCAATAGATAGAAAATATTTCACACTGGACCTTGAAAAAATTATGATCAAAGCAGCTATCATCCATTTTATTTTTATTAACAATGGCTCACATAACTACTCCTATGTAAAAGTGGCTGCTTATAGTAATGAACCGACAGAGAATTATCACCCAATTCTGCATGTCTGCTGAATGTGTAGATAAGGCTGTTTGCTAACACATTAGCCATATCACACTAAAAGGAGAGGTCAGTATTTAAGTAGTATATATTTAATAGCTTATTTCTGCTATTGCAGGTTTAAGAAAGAGAATTAAAATTAATATTAATAAAATAGTTGGAAGCTTTAACTAAATTCTCTGAAAGTTTCAAGTGCTGCATGGCTTATATCCACAGTAGACACAAAAACTAAGCCTTGTAACTTGGTGGTGTTTGTTTTTAAAGTTTGGCTGAAGGAGCGCATACCTTTAGATGTAGACCTTTCAGAGGATTTTAAAAAATGGCACAGTCAAGCTGAAAATGAGACTTCTTAGCTTGCAGGGATTTCAGAGGATCATATCCATATCCATATGCAGTCTCCAGCCTCTCCAATATCCAGCTTCTTCACGTTTAGAACATCTCTTGTGCTTTTCCGTCCTGTTAAGAACAAATACCCCATGCTATATGTTTCATGTGAGCTGTGCTGCATGAAGTTTATCATACACTGATTCTAGTTTGGCCTTCTTGGTTTCACTTTGTTCTACTTAGAGCCCATATTATGCAACAGAAAATAACTTTTCAAAAGCTATTTCAGGAGTAGTTTGACAAGTCATTTTTCTATCTGGTTATCTAAAAGGTCACACATGCAGAGGCTTGATCATACACTACCACAGCTTTGGCACAGCGATGACCCGTTATAATAAATCTATTGTTGACCGCACAGAGGGAACAAGGGCTGCGTTCGCTGACATTTTTTACATTGACATTCAAACTCTACTCTCCCAAAACTCGTATTTGGCTGGCTAAAGGTGGATGTGAAAATTCACTTTCTACTTTGTAGATTTAATCTTTATTTCCATCCTCTCACCTGCCACCGCCACAATAAAACACCCCCAAGCACGACATTCATTACAGAATACATTACTTATTTTCGCAGTGAAACTGAATCCTCAGCAGCGCAGATTGGCACAGCGTTCATAGTCGTGAGTCATATGGAGGCAACTCAGGCGGGAGAGAAAATAAGAGGTGATATGAGGGAATGTTGTAAATAGGCTCACTAATGTGTGGAAGGTATTAAATGAGCCTTACCTGCTTAATGTCTCAGGGGATATATGAATAAACACACATTAAATCAAAGAAAAATGATATTTGATATGATTTTGTCGCAAGGAGCCCAATATGAAATTATTTAGTTTGTCAGCTACTTCATACAAAATTATATAACTGTCTAACCCTTGTATGCATTAAGTTTGTGATTAAAAGACATCTAAGTTAAAGAAGGATTCTGGTATCTTTCAACCTGGGTCTCATTCTAACAACTGTGGCTGATTAATACGACTCCGGCAAAACTATGTATATAGTGACGAGCTGCACACGCCTCCCTAAATCTTACAACTTAAATTAAGTTTTATAAAAAAATAATTAAATCATTTTAAATGGTTCTGAATTAAACAGGAAAACGAAAAAGGGAAAAGGAAAATCTATTAAAGCTAGCACAGGGATCTGCTTAAAGGTCCAGTGTGTAACATTTAGGAGGATCTATTGGCAGAAATGGAATAAAATATCTCGGAAATATTTTCATTTGTGTAAAATCACCTGAAAAAAGGAATCATTGTCACCTTAGAATGAGCCTTTTTTATCTACAGAGGGAGTGGGTCCTCTTCTACAGAGGCCACCATGTTGAATCTCCATGTTTATACTGTAGCCCTACTTTCTACTGAGTTAAATACCAAAGTTTATCTCTAAACAAGAGTCTACGGCGGTTCTGTCAAGGTTAGTGATTTGAGCTTTGTCAGCATTGTGATGACCCTCTGAGCAGGTCTTTCCTGGTGGGTTGAGTCGCCTAATCAGCCAGGTTAGGTTCACCTGGTCTGGTTGCTGGACTATACAGGCTGGAGGCAATCAGCCGGTCTCTCTCTCTCTCTTCCTTGGCTTCCACTCTGTTTGGTTTGATTGAATCTAGTTTGTCTTTAGCCTCATTTCTCTTTTAGTTATGTAAAATAAACGTATTTTTAGTTACAACTCGGGGGTTTTCCCTTTTGTTGTCCAGCCCTGAGCCAGGTGGTGACAGCATGCTAACATGCTCACATGGACCATTATAATGTTAATATCCTAGGTTATGTTTACAATCATTGCCATTTGTACAGTATTTGCATGCTAACATTGGCTTAGTAGCTCTAAACTAACAAAGTACAGCTAAGGCTGATGAAGGCTTGAAGATTAAGGTTCACCAAAGGTATGACAATTTGTTGGTTGTATTGGTAAAGTGAGACTAACTGTTGTTTGAACAGCAATTATGTTGCTATATTTTAATGTGTTATGCCTAACATACTAACCAAAGTTAGCCTGGTTTCAAGATGTCTAGACAGCTTTTAATTTGCACATCACCAACTCAGTTCTTTCGAGATGAGTTGAGGACAACACTGAGAGAGTGCAGTGGAAGTTATAATTGTCATAACTTTTTAGGGTCAACCCTGCATGATCAGGACTCCTTTTCCCAGCAGAAGTCAGGGAGGCTCAGCTCACCTTGACTGACCGACACATGTCTCTCTCCCCCTCAGCATTCACCTTTTGGTTTTCATGTATTTATTAAGGACAGCACATGTCAATCAAAATTTCTGGCTGGCTAATTTTCAACTGCATACCTTTGGTGAGATGTTTTGAAATCAGTAAGGTGATGAAATTTAGACAAGATGCCATAAAGACAGCGCACAAGCCATGCAGAGCAACAGGAAACAGCAAAACAGTACTGCAATAATACAGCAACAACAATATCTGCCACATCCAATATTCAGTACAGGTAGGCATGCAAGCAAACAACAACAACAACACACAGCCGAGCAACATTCTAACCATTTGTTTGACACATGCAGATAGGCAGAGCAGCAATAAGACATAAATAAAATAAGAAAATCTTAACCCTAAGAAATCAACAATCAACTATCTTTCTCGACTCTGATTGGTTGATTACGTTCAGGCCCGGTGGATTCTTGCAAATGCCACTAAGAGGAGCCAGAGGAACCTGATCAATTCACAGATTATCTGTCTCGTGTACTGCTGTGAGGATACAGTGAAAATTTCAACAAATATGACAAAAAGTTATTTTTATAAGTTACCTACTGCAGCTTTAATGTCACATATCTAATATTTAAACCATGTAGCACAGAGTTGTAAGACACAACTATAGATCATACCACACTGTTAATAAAGCACTTATGATATACATACCCAAGCCATGCAAAGCAGACCACCTGGCAACCAGCAAACCCTATATTTAGTTTATTTCTCTTTTGTTTGAGTCAAATAAACTCATGCATGGTCTCCCTTCTTTGTCCAACCTTAAGCCATGTTATGACAGTATAAATTATGATATAATGATATATTTTCTGTTTGGGAGTTCCTTCACAGACTCGAGAATAGCTGGAATTCACTAAATCCTACCTGCATTCATTTACCAACTTTATACAACATTATGTATTATGTATGATGTGCTCAGGCATGAAAAACGTGGAATTCCTCATTCCTGGAGGAAATACACAGTGGGATTACATAACACAAGTTGCAATTTCAGGAACCTTTTTAAGATATACAGTTCATTATCATACATTGTGCATTCAGCTATGTGAGTCCATACTAATGCACACAGGTTACATATGCACATCCACTGACAAAGAAATACAAGACGTTTGACCATGGGAGCAGAAACTGGCCTGCATTTTAATTGCAGAGACGAGGACAATTGGCCTGTCCATTACAATCAATGATCACATTGTATTCTATGCATCAATAAAGAGTCACAAATAAACATCTGCTTCTGACATCATATAACACAAACATAAGCTATGTACGCTGGGGAAATAGTACTAAAAATGATATACAACAGGTCTTTGTTGCCAACATGTCTGTAAAGTACAAAGGCCTTTGGTTGTTTGGCTTTTGGGAGAAACAGGTTACAGTGTTTTGCTGTACATTGACGTCATCACACAATTTTATATTCAGTTCCAAGGCACATCGATAAAAGTAACTGCACAGAAAAGTACATATCCATGGCTGCACACTGCCAGAAACAATTATGTAAGTTACAACCAGCTTGGCAAAATTTTGGCTTAGTCAGGATTGAAAACCCACGTCTAATTTCATTTCTTCGACGTGTGTAACATTGGTTTTGGATAGTCAGGTGACACAGACGGTGGGATATGCAACACGCCCTCACCCCACGCAAGAAAAAGCAGAGTATACCACAGATACATAGAGTTAGTATTGAACGGTGCATCCTCAGGAGTGCACGTTCTAGCCCTTCGCAAATCAACGTGCGTTTCGAAAAAAGAAAGCGCAAGAGGGCAGCCGTTTCCGCTTCTGCCTCTCATCTGTACACTGTATGGAGGTAAGAACAAGCCAAGCCCCACGTCAACCCCAATGAACTTTTTCAGAATATGACAATTTCAGAAATATTTAGGTCTTGATTTCACAAAATGGCAAAGGAAGCAGCTATTACGGGCACCCTCTCATTGCCTCAGCTGTCCTTTCAGTGCTACATTTACACTGGTTTTGGGACAAACTGTCTTATCAACATCTATTAAACATCAGAATGATCCATTAAGTCCATTAAGTATGTCCAAATATCCAGCGGCAGTGGCAGACAGCGTGTGTTTCCTTCAGTATGGTTCAGTAGATTTCAGCTCAGTTCAGTTTGGGTGGGTGTAAAATGTGTGTCAGCTCATATTATTCTTCACCAGCTGTGCACGCGAAAGAAAGAAAGAAAGAAAGAGAGAGGAATAGATAGAAAGACAGAGAGAGCAAGCAAAGGTAATTAGCTGTGGATGATGAGAGAATAGTTCTTGCACTTCAGGCTTGAAGGCGCTAAATACCTTAACTGTAGTGGGTGAGATTGTGAAATGCGTTTCTCACTGTGATACACACACACACACACACACATTTGGCACAGACAGCACAAAAATAAAGATATACAGAAAGATATTTCTATTTTTGATGATTCACATGAGTCACAGGTTTTCTTCATATGGTAATCTAATTACACTCCAAACAACGAAAAACTTCAGTTGTGGGCATGTAAAGCCTTTGGACTTGTGCTGTGTCCGATTATTACACACATGCACACACACACAGTCCACTGGGTCAGTATGATGCAGGATTGGTCACCCTTATCGCCTTCTGCATTACTCAGACAAGGGTACAGGGAGCCTGCGTCTGTATGACACATTGTGGGCAAGGCTAGAGAGTGCGTTTATATTTGACTGCTTTATATAGATGGTATGGAACTGTACTGTGCCTATACATGCATGCCCACAATTGTGTGTTAAACTGTGTGGTGCTTGACCTGTAAGTGAACGTGGGCCTGACCTTGCAACAGATACTCCAACTAGCAGTGATAGCACAGAGAGAATGTCATGACAAATTATAGGCTGTGTGGTCCACTACCAACTGGGAGACAGAGTGTGGGGGGAGGCACATAATACTTTTCTGCAGTAACCTCCCAGGACAAGCCCTGTCTGGCTCCTCATCTCTTTTGATTGCACTGATTGATGGTTTCTGACTTGACTGATACACCGGGACAAAGTGAATCTGACACTGCAGCATATGGTGGGTGACCTTATTACTACAGATGCTTTGCAGTTGTTTGACAAATCTCCCAGCAACCAGGTGTGGCTCCATCATGGAGGTCCATTGGCAAAGTCACTGTGCACAAACAGGCTGATAGCTAAAACGGAAATAGCTGTCTGCCGTGCATGTGGGCTCATTCAGTCAGCATTAATGGAGTGATAAGGTTTCCAAATTCAGGTTATTGTGACAAAGTCTTTTGTTGTAGCTCCTTTGGCTCTTACTCGACTAGGAAGCTGTAGCTTAGTGGAGTGCGCCAAGTTAACTAAGCAAATTGGTATTGTTTTAGCTAGCTAATTAACCAGCAAGCTAATTTATAAGATTATAATGACGGCAAATTTATGTTAGAGTTTAATAACCGTATATTTTCATTGGAGCTGTATGTAAAAATGAAAAGACATTCCAATTCACAGCAACGATAGCTGCTGGCGGCTCTGTGGCTGAGCTCAATGCTAACATCAGCATGCTAACATGCTCCAGTGACAATGCTAACATGCACATATTTAGCAGGTATAATGTTGACCATGTGCACCATATTTATTTAGCGTGTTAGTATGCTAACATTTCCCAATTAGCACTCAACACAAAGTACAGCTGAGGCTGATGGGAATGTCATTAGTTTTGGACAAAAAAAAATTTAAATATCGAAAGGTACTGGGCAAATAAAACATTTGACTTGACGATGGTTCTAGATGAAAAGTTAAGGGATCACCAAAGTCGTTAAGGTTCATCCTGTGGGGACCATGAATGCGCATGGCTCCTCCATGATGTTCCACTGACTGATTGATTGATTGATTGATTGTTTCATCAATCAATCTGTCATCCTGACATTCCTGTTCGTCACAAGAAGCCACTATATATACAGAGTAAAGGGATATACTGGAGTTGTTTGCACACTTAACTATAGCTGCCTGCTTATTGTTGACTGTTCACCCGGTGTACTGAATGTCACTGAGAGACGCAAGATACATTGATTCAAGGTCATGATAGTGTTTTTTGTTATAAACACAATATATATATATATATATATATATATATGAGTACAATTCATTAACAATAAGTGGCCTTGGTAGAAATGTAGCTTGTGTCATATATGTGTATATAGGTGTGTATATATATTGATTTTACACATTGAGTTCAGTTTACTCGTCATGAGGACTAACAGTCAGCCTGTTGAATAATATAATCTGCGGCTCTAGAAGGAGCCCTCCAAAGTCTAATAAATTAACCCATGTTGATCAGGGTTAGCTCAGCTTGGTATGGGAGACTAAAATTGTATAACAGGAAGTCTGTGTTACAAAATAAGAAGTTTGAAAGACGTGGGCATTTAACACACCAGGAGGGTCTGATGAAAGATGCTTTCCAGTTGCTCGGGAAATGTAGATCCATTGTTTTGGGGGCATACTAGAGACTAAATGCTCCTGATGCTTCGGCTTTGTATTCTTTTAAAAATAAAAGAATACAAAGAATATCACTGCAATACAGCTTTAAGCTTAAATTCAATGGGCTGTGGTAGAGTGTGATTATATATATGTATATATATGCATTTATTCTGCCTACTTCAATCTCTCAAGGTTTCTCTGCATGTGTTGTTCTTAATAGTAGTAGTAGTAGTGTAGATACAATACATACACAGGCTTTGCTTCATCTATCTCCGTATCCCCCTCTCTCCCTCCCTCTTTTGACTGCATGACACATTTTCCTGCCTTCTGTCAAATTTAGGCATTTTTGCAAGCACACACTGGCTGAACCAAACTTGAACATGAACTCAGGAGGAAATCGTACATTGTCAAAAACACAGCACTTTACAAGTAGAAATGGGCTCTTTACAGTGGCACTGCTGGCACAGGGAGCAGCTATTGTCAAGACCAGGATACAGTGAAGTATAAAGTACACACGATGTGTTTCACAAACATAGTTTCAGAGCTGTCCTTGATGCATCACGATACAGAATATTACAGCAAGGATTGCCTTTATAATTCATTAATTTTGTTTAAAACATGGAGTCATCCATGTGCAGAACTTTCCCCCAGAGGTTGACGAAAAACCATTTTGTATATACAAAGTCAAGCTGTTTTAAAGGGAGTAAGGTCAGAACAGCTGCAGGGATGTTTTCCCATCCTTCCACTTAATCAATAATCCGTGATGTTAAATTCAGAGTTTACGGATCAATGCAGCTCCTCCCGCCGAGATGCCAGCTACAGAGGGAAAAGAGCATCCTTCGTTTTCTGGAAATGAAAATGTCGTTTTAGTAGGGCGTTGCCATTTTGTTGCCCTGTTGATTATGTAAGACCAGACTAATCAGCTGGTATGAATAAAACATGACCATAAACTATTCAGGGTTGTAGTTTCTTATGTTTCTCTCTATAGAATAACAGTGCTGGCTGTTTTCCAGTATTTCCACATTCAGAGAAATCAATGCCGACCCTTCATAGCTAAAAAAAAAAAAAAAACACTCCGTCAAGGAGGACATGGGTGATGCTCAATCCTATCAGATCTCTCTGCCATGGGTGAACTAGCCCCGATACTTCAGCAGGTCAGCAGGTCCACAGCTATCCACTCACCGGTTCTTTGTCTTGTTTTGATATTGGTTCAGTCTGCATGACTTCTGACAACTCGATAGAAACCTCAAGCTGACCAGCATGAACTCGTATTTATGTTTTATTTCAACATCATCTTGTCTCTACTGAGTAGAAAATCACTTCAGTCAAGATACAATTTTGCTCCACCTCAGGGCGAAACAGCTCAAGTTGCCTCATTAACCCAAATATCAAGAGCTTCAAGCTGGAGTCAGTGTACTTTCCCTGACCTCTGGAAATTGTTTATTTTTCACTTGGACTTTGTTCATGTGTCAATGTCCATGAGCAGCAGCTATTACATCATCCTCCTACCCCCGCATCTTTGAACAGGGGTCACAAGCAGTGCAGTGGCGGCCCATTAGTCTGGAAGCCCCAAGCTCAGTCTCTTTGGCCCCCCTGGATGTGACAGCTGCTCCTTTACTCTCAGATGCTGGTCTGAAGCTCGCCATTGAGCAGGGCAGCATTGTGAGTCTCCAAGTTGGCGTTGATGATTGCAGCATCGTTAGCCATCCTGCTCCTGTCTGCCCTGCTGTCACTGCGCTCTATCTCGTCCAGGCCTGCCACCTTTTTCAGACACAGAACGTTCTGAAAGCTCTTCTTGAAGTTGTCCGATAGGAAGGCGTACAAGATGGGGTTTGCGCAGCTGTTGGCGTAGCCGAGCACCACCACAAAGTCAAAGGTGCTCTTCACAGCAGAGGTCGGGTTGATGGAGCTGGTGACTGAAGTGACGTTGAAAACGTAGAAAGGCAGCCAACAGAGGACGAACACCGCCACCACGATGGACACCATGCGTGTCACCTTACGCTCAGAGCGTTTGCGTTTGGTGGAACCCACTCGAATGCCAGACGACTTAACCTGGCAAAGGAATGAACTGTCAGTGCCTTAGAATCTCCCAAATATAAAAGCACAATGTTCACACTGAAATACATAGAAACTAGAATATAGATATGTAATATGTACTAAAGCTTAGGTACACATAATGCATTCTGTGGATTTGCTTTTTTGCCAAGAGTAAGATAAAAAGATTGATACCACAATACAACTAAAAAGCTACAATCTGGAGATCCTAGTATGTTATCCTAGCTTAGCATAAAGACTGAAAGCAGCTAGGCTTGCTCTGTCCAAATTGGTAAAAAATATCTGTTCCATAACCGAAGTGCAAAAACATCATATTGTGTTTTTATGTAAGGTTATGTACTGGACTATTTCTTGGCCAGTCGCAGTGACTTTAACAAGCAAAATATAATGTGTTAATTAGTGAGCTTTAGACATATTGATGCCAAGTTGAGCTAGCAGTGGTGTTTTCATCTAAGTTTTGGCAAGAAAGCAAATAAGTTTATTTTATAAAATGTCAAACTATTGCTTTAAGAGGCAAGGAAACGGTTTATGATCTTGATTATTCGAATTATAACCAATTAATGTGTGCTAGCTAGCTTCGGAACATCTAAAGCCAGATGGCTATCATACTTCCACATTGGATGGCAATCCAAATAAATTAAATATTCTAGACCCGTAGCCAGATATAAGAATATCTCAATATTGATCTTTATTCACACATGTAGAGGAAGGGCTTCCTACTCTCACTCACTGACCGTGGGACTCAACTTTGAACATGCTCTCAAGTCACGCATCTATTTCCTCATGCAGTAAAAAAAATATAAAATAGTTATCTACACAGGAAATAAGAGAAAGTCTCAAAGTATTTTAGTTAATTTAGTTAATTTCTGTGCACTCAGGACGAAGTCTGAACATTTTTTCCAGAGCCCAAAGCACAGAGTTTGTGTATTAGTGAAAAATAATAACTTAATAACTTAAATAACTTAGTTAGGACAGGTAAAGTTAGATTAATTAGGTTCACCAATAATGTAATCCAAGTTTTGCCAAAACATGGATTTTACTGACCACGTTGTAGTGGACTGTATGCTACTGAGAGGTTGTTTTGTCCACCCCATTAACAATTGTGATGCAGCACCACCACTAACTACGCCCTTGATAAATAACATATAATTGAATCAATGCCTCTATGACAACAAAAACTAAACATAATGATCTTCCCAAATGTAGAATTTGTGGCAGATCTGTTGTATTGGATTGCATTAAATTGTATAGGTATGCCCTTGCTTACTGAATGCATTATGCTGGAACAGTTCACCATGCATTGGTATTCATTCTAGCTGTTATTTATCAGAGAGTACAACTGGTGAATAGCTTAATTTAGCTGCCAAGGAAGATGAATTGCCTTTGTAGTCTTATCAGTGAGTATTTGTGAAAGCACCTCTGACATAATCAATTATATATATGATATATATATATATGTGTGTATATATATATATATATATATATATATATATTGACCAATGTGATTTCTCCTTAATTTACTTTTCATACAGTGGTCCTGTTTGTAGCTTTAGGTACTTGCCAACCCTCCAGGGTCAAGTTTTTCAGTGCCCCCTTCCCCCTTGTCCTGCAAACTCCACATTCAGCAACAAAATTACTCCATAAATTCACTAGAATACAGTGAAACAGCAGTCTCTGAAATGAACAATTTTCTGCTGGAAGATCCCTAGGAACTCTCAGAAAATATGCTCTACTGATGTAAGCTGTGATGCCTGGTTGTTACCATATATATATCATTGATCATGATTACTGATTCGGCTTTTCAACTATAAATGCTTTAAAATTGTGAAATTTGCTGGTGAATCTTTCAAACTAAATTCCTGGGTGTTGTGGAGTGATGACCCCGACCCCTGCGGTGGGTAATGTCATAGAGCGCCTGCTCATAAAATGCACCAACTTCACTGATACCAAATCTTAAAATAAAAAGTTGGTAGCCCTGGTAGAGGCGGGTCTCACCTTGACTATGATGAGCAGGTAACACATGCATATGACTGTCAGCGGCAGGAAGAATCCAATGAAGAAGGTGTAGAATATGAAGGATTTGTAATATACATCTTGCGGCTCCGGCCACACGATACCACATACTGGGACCTTGTTCAGGCCACTGAAGATCATAGTAGGTAGGATGACTAACAGCGACACACCCCATACTGTCAGGTTAATTAGCTTGGCTACACGAGGCTTCCGCCATTTTGTGGACTTAATAGGGTGGACCACAGCCAAGTACCGATCAATGCTCATCACCATCAGACAGAAGATGCTGGTGAATTGATTGAGAGAGTCTGAGAGGGTAGAGGAGAGAGAGTGGGGGAATGGAGAAAGACAGGTGAGAAGAGGATATCTATTAAGTAACAGCATCAGTAATTGTTCTTTTTATTAAAACAGGAGGTGAACTAAGTGTAATAAAGGCTGATAGTAAGACTACAGTCTAAATATTCATATACTTAAAGTTCAACATAAAATACTCTTATTTGCAATTTTACGTTAAAGCTGAAGATACTGCCGGGAGATGGTTAGCTTAGCATCTGACCGGAAAACAGGGTAAAACGGCTAGCCTGGCTCTGTCCAAAGTTTTAAAAAAATTCCACCTACCAGCACCTCTAAAGATTGTTAACAAGTTATACTCTATCTTTATAGTCCAATCCATACAAAGTGTAAAAAAACAACAGCGCAACAACACATTTTTAGACTTTTTGATCTGGTAAAACAAGCAAGATGCAATGTATTAATTAGCGAGCTTTGGTAGACTAATTTTAGAGCGAGGCTAGCTTTTCTCCCTGCTTTATGTCTGTTAGTAAACTAAGCTAACAACCTGGCTGTAGATTTATATCTAATGAACATATATAAGAGTGGTATTGATCTTCTGATTTAACTTCCGGAAGAAAAGCAAATTTGAGTATTTCCAAAAATGTCAAACTATTCCTTTAGAGTAGAATAAAAACTTCAAATTGCAACTGAAGTCTTAACATTTCTTCCGAAAGTGAATATGTTTGTCTATCTTCTAATTGCAACCATAGAAGAGGATAATATCCCTAAAAGTAACACTTCTCCTGCTTTCTGAAGTGCACCGTTATCCTTCTGCTCAACACCTACCTACAGTCATGATCACCCTGCAAAGCACCTCTCCAAAGGGCCAGTGCACCAGTGCAAGCTGCAGGGCAATGAACGGCAGGCTCATCATGCACAGAACATCTGCCACCGCCAGGTTCAGGATGTAGATGTTGGTCACCGTCTTCATTTTAGCGTAGCGCAGGATTACATAAATGACCAAGGTGTTGCCGCACAGCCCCACAGCGCATACCATGAAGTAGATTAAGGTGATGACCACCGAGCTGGTCTTGTCCTGGTGAGGCTCACGGGTCTCTGTGATGTTCAGGTCCAGGTCGGACTCATTCCCCTGGATGTAGCTATCGTACAGGAGGGGTTCAGGGATAGAAATGTTGGGGGGTGTCGGAAGAAAGGGCCACTGATCCAAGGCCATGATGGCAGGGGTGGTGTTTAGGTTATCAAAGGGCTACAAGTGGGTCCGAGATGGCGAAGGGTAAAGGTGTACAAAGGGGTTGGAGAAGGTAGATATTACAAGGGTAAAGGGACTTCAGGTGGAAAGTTCTAAGATAAGCCTGTGGTACTGGGATTTTTTCAAACTATGGAGTCTCAGGGTTTGGGGTTCTGGGGATTGGGATGACTGGGGATTTTCATTAACGAGGAACCGCAAGTATCACATCCCAGCTGTAGAGAAACAGTAACAGAAGACAGATCTATGGAGAGGGAGACACGAGACAGAGGAAGACAGAGTGAAAGAACAGTAAGTATGGCTGAGAAACAGAATATTTCCTTTAACAAAAAATAATACTCCATCAAGATCCATGGCAACAGTTGCAAGGTTACTTTACATAATGGCTTTCACGCCTTCAATCAGGCAAACATGTAAAATATTCTCTCTAAAGAATACTCTCATCCTCAACACTACATTCCCGTCACTGCAAGCATTTGGCAGAGACATGGAGGAGATTGTCAAAGCCAGCCAAGTCCAAATTTGGGCCATTATGCTTTCTAAAAATAACTTTTGCCCATTGTCTCCTTCATTTGAGAAACACATCAGAGAAAACCAAAAAAACATCGGCAGGTCAAAGGTGAAACGCAAACCCAAAGTACTGGGCCAACAGCCAGCAGGACACCTTACATCACTCAACCCAAACACACACAACTTTCTATGTGATGACATTAATTTACTCTTTTAGGGAGGAAGATATTTAGTTTAAAACTTCACAGAAGCGTGCAGGCATGGGTGACTACAAAACTCCTCACGACTTCCATTTTAGTGTCATATTTTTATTGGATGTCAAAAATTTCAGCCAGATCTCATCTGATCTTACGCTGTTTTCTCACTTTCTAACTCAGTCCAGAGCATATATGCTAAACTGAGTCCAGGTCAGATGTGTGCATATGTGTGTTTGTGAGTGTGCCTCCCCCATGTATGCATACATGCAAAAAGGTGCGCCTGAGCGAGAGACGGCGAGGGCACTGTGCTGCCGGAGACAAATGTTTATTCAATTGATCTTGGGGACAAACAGCTCTGACACTGTGGAAGGATCACTCACTCCCCCACTGCAGTGACAGCAAATGTCTCAACAGGGACATTAGTCCAGTTGTTGCTTTCATAATTTATCTGAAATACATGTGATTGGCACATGTGGACCCACTTTGGACAGTCCACTTTGTGCTAATGAGAGGTATTGAGAAAAAGGGTTGGGTAAAAATACTTGTTATCACAGATAATAACAGCGCACTTGTATCTACATGTGGTGAATGTGAGTCCATTCAAGGGTTAGACTACTGAGGATAATTGTTATTTTTATTCATCTACAAAGTGTTTTTCCTTGATAAATTAATTACACATTTCATACAATGTAAAAAAAACTTACCACAATTGCCCATCAGTAATTACCAAAGCCAAAAAGGATGTTTTTCAACTTTATATTTTATCACCATAACAGACAGATACCCAAAGATATCTGAGTTTTAAAGACAAAAAAAACCCAATCATTTTCGATATTGTCACACAACACTCTGGCAAATACTACTCCTCTAGTGGCCATTCACCTTTGAAACAATGGAGGTTTGACCATTTCCAAATGGCTACTCGCAGTAACCGGTTTGCTGCGTATTACGTATTTGACTCAGATGGCTGCAAAGGTGGCAATCTGCAATGTAACTTGTCTAAACCTGATTTGATAAGCTCCTTACCAGCCTAAAACTTTTGAGTCTAAGATTGTGTGTTTTTTAGATGCCAAAATTATCCACCAGCAGTTTTAGTTTCTCACCCTTAAGAGAAATTGCATGGCACACACACTGTATTCATATCATTTTAAAGGAATTCATTGGATGTAAGTGTAGTCAAATTTCAGATTTAACTGCTGGCTGATATGGCTCACCTGCAGTAACTGCGACGGGAATGGCAGACCCCACCACTGATAATGACACAACCATATAGACAGAATACAAATTTACCATAAATATTATTTGAAAAAACAGGGTCTGATTATATGAAAATCTTTAGGGATTATCACAAAGTGCAAAGTTCTAAATCCACAAAAACAATCTCTATCATCCTTTACAAACAGATATCAGTTCAGCTCCATTATAGGCATATGTGCGTGTGTGTGTGCCCACCAGTGAGTCAATAAGTGAGAGAGCTACAGGGGAAAGTGCTCGCAGAAAACCAATCTACTCCAATAATACATCCACTAATAAAGGGATTTACAGTATTATTTGCTAGCAGGAGGCACAGACTAATTACTGTATGAGAGTCAGTATTATTCAGTAACATCTTGTAGTTTAATTATAAAGCAGGGTAATTGTAATATTAAGTGTAAAGGAGGATTTAGTGGTCTATTAAAAGTCTTGCAAAAGAAAAAGCCTAATCCACTACTTGAGACTCACAGAAAAACATAAATTGCAGGATGGATGTGAGGAGCAGCTCAGCACTGACTGTGCATAGATGAAGTGATGGCAGAGAAGCAGCTGGAAGCAGCCTCACACTAACCTGCAGGCTATGTGTGATAAATGTCCAGCTCAACGGGAGACTTTTTTTCATTCACGGTAAAGCTGAGACTCTCATCCGATAATGAGCAGGTTGGCTTATCTTTCTTCTCGGGGACAACTTTGACATGAAATGACAACTGCAGGCATCAAACCTTTGACCTCTGAAATGAAAGACAGACCCCCTTTACTCCCTGACATCTTTCCTACGCAATTATTTCCCGTGGACATAATTATGGGTTTCTCCACTGGAGATGAGAGAGCACTCATCTACCATCCTCTTATACCAAAAGGCAGAAACCGATCTCAGATTGCGCGTAAAGCACGTGTTTGTGGGTTGTTTTTTTTTCCAAAATGTCATCTGGCTGCCAATAACTAAATAACCCCTGCGCCATGGTTTGGCACGCGTGTTCATGGTAGGTTTGATGAAAATGTTACTTTTCACATACAAAATAGAGCTGACTGCACTACAGCGCGCAAACACAAGCCAAAGTCCACACAGAAATGCCTGTGGATGAAGACAAATTGAATAAGCTCGACTAAAAATCAATCAATCAATCTTTCTTAATCCTTTCCCCATAACATCACTTACTTTCAAACAGAAAACTTCAAGTCATATCAAGTCCATCGTGGCAAGGTGTCCTTCAGCAGAGAATACGGAACCCATCCGCTCCGAAGCGGCACTGACCTGCTGGAAAGCTGCATCCCGCCAGCCTCTCCATCCACCTGCTCTCCCACTGTTACGCACGGCGCAGGCGATCAACGGCCCACTCGCCACCTTCACCAGAGCTGGAGGTTGTACTACGTCTCTCAGGTCATTTTACCTCCAAAAAATAGTCCGCGTTTGTTAACAGAAACTTTGGCCGTTTGACCGCGTCTAAAAAAGAAACGCCGTAGTGCGCTCACAGTGCGCTGCGTCCAAGCGGAGAGTCTTGGCACCGAATCCCCCCGCGACAAGAAACCGGAGCGGCAGGACGCACGACTGCACCGGCGAGAGAGAGAGGGAGGGAGAGACAGAGAGAGAGAGAGAGAGAGTCACCCTGTGTGCGTCGGTGTCCTGCAGATTGCTGATTTTGAGTCACGCATATGTGTTGGCTCTTTCTCTGGTGCCTTGTATCATTAAGATTATCATTAAGAGCGCAGTTCTACAGCATGTATTTAGCAAAATCAAGATAAAACAATTTTAAGTGGAATATTCGATGTAGCACATACCTGAACTTGCATCAGTGACACATATTTTTTCTTACTGGACCTCCAGATGCATCAATGACGTTTTTTTTTTGTATTATTCTGCCAAAATACATGCAGAGAAAGGAAACATCAAACCCCAGCTGCAACACAGGATGATGCCGCAATTACATTAGTCTTTTCCCAAATCCATCGGCTTCCACTGCAATTATTTCAAGTGTTATCCAGGCCTTCCACATGCTGATCTCAGTCAATGGTGCATATTCTTGTCAGCCAACAGGGATGACACTCAGATGTGGGGGATGAAGCCAATCCAACGGTCCTTCTTCCGTCTTTATAAAGGAGGAGTTATCAAGCAAGTGCAGATGGCCAGTATCTTCCACGACCTCTCAGCGCAGAGCTCCATGAGAAAATGTCCTGCCACTTCTCTCAACATAGCAACACAAAAGTGCTGCTATTATTACTACCAGCTGTTGTCCTATCAAAGATTAATAGTTCTATTTATGCCCAAAATGATAGGAGGGACTGAAGCTGCTCAGAGGGGGAAACCCAATAAAAGAAGGGTTTGTGAAAGGGTTCACGTCTTCCGTTATCCTGTGCAGAAATCCCCATCCATGTGAATCAGTGTGCAGTCACGAGGGTTACTGGTTCAGGTGTGTGTTTGCTGTGCTCTGGTTTGAGGCCAACAAGTTCTCTGGGTGAGTTCACTATTGTGTGTGTCACCGCGGACCACATTTGACCTGCAACCATGCATATTTAAATGATCAGCAAGGCCGAAGTAGTTAAAGTTAGCATTGTAGCGTTTTTCCCATTAGTTTGACATTTTGGGAAATACCCTTATTTGCGCTCTTAAGATTGACACCACTCTCGTATATGTAAGCCTACAGTACGATGAAGCTAACTTTACAGCCAATAGTCAGTACGTTTAATCTAGTATAGCTGGGAACGGGGAAACAGCTAGCCTGGCGCTGGTCAAAGGTAACAAAATCTACCTACCAGCATCACCTCTACGGAGCCCCATAGGGGACACGGTGGAGAAAATAAAATACATAGCTAGCCAAAGTCAAACTGAAACTCTTTCCATTGCTCAGGATTTACTGTTCCCCAAACGTATAAAGCAATGACCTGAGGTACTTTTGTTCCTCAACCTATGTATTTCTTTTCCCCCCCATGTCCCCTTAGGGGCTCAGTAGTGTTCAGACAGAAGACAAAGCAATTGTTTGCCTCGTGTCTTTCATATTTGGCAGCGTGTGGCCTGTTGTATTGAAGTTCATCATTTCAGAGTTTATCTGGGGCAGCACGTTTAATTTGGCGAGCAGATCGCTAGCTGTTGTGGTCTCTCTTTGGGTTTCTTACTTGACGAAAACTATTATTGGTGATTCGTTAATCATTAACGGGTGTCATGAGGCTCTCTATTAACCCTGGGGTTTCCAGCTACAAGAGGAAGTGGTGGGTTGTTAACAGCTACGTTTCAAGCCACGTAATCAGAACCATGACTGAAGTATAGAGATGAGATAAAACGCTTAGGTGATAGGCCTTGTACTCGCAGGAAAAATCAGTTACAGTCACAAATAGAACTATAACATAATGAGAAGTTTTAGAAAAGCTAAAAATCCTTTTAAAATATTAAAAGTAAGGCTCAAAAAGAGCGTGGATAGCCTAACGGGTGATGATGAGAATGTGCTGCACATAAAGAGCATATCAGTGTGTCTATTGGTCCTTATTACTTACTTAATTGTAAACTTTTGTCAGGATCCTGTAGAACTGATGACTGTTTCATCAGTGATCTGATTAGTCAGTGGTCGGCTATTGACACATTTTGATAAGATACTCCTGCTCTACAGCCCATGCAGCAAAAATACCCACTCAGTTCACCCACTCACTTAGAATGACCTGTCTATTTTTGGACCATAATTTACAAAATGATCATGCTGTATGGAAGAAGACTTGAAACTGGAGATTGAGCCCATAAACTCATTAGGAAACTGTTTACTGAGCTAGTGTGAGAAGGTGGCCTTTTTCTCCATAAGACTGTATGGTATCATTTTTTATTGCAGCCAATGAAGTTGTCCCCTGCTGGCCATTACACAGAATTTGATCCCATATGTTTATAGAGTTCATTTCATGCTATAAAATTATTTTTGCTATGTTAAAACACCTCTAGTTTGCTGTGTGTGTGATTAGCAAATCAGTTCTCATTTCAATAAAATGGCTGTTTTTAAAATGTATTTTACTGCTCAATGCCACCACCCACAGAGTATCCCGCTGAAAGAAAATAAACAATGTAAATGAAAATTGTCAAAGCCGGAACCCGAGAAGCAAGTGCTGCTTTTTGGGCCATAATCTCATCTGGATAATTGGATGTTTGAAACACAGCACATTGGGCTTTTAACTAGCTGATACATGTATATACATACAGGTATAGTGAATCACAAACTTTCTCTTTGCTCTCCAACACACATTAGCCTTGATTGTCATCAACAACTCTGCACTTGGCCTTCAACCCTAACACGCATCTGAGTCAATAATTGAAGCTTAGTTTGAAGTGTAAAGGTCCATTTAAGATAAGGCTTAAAGATCAAAAACTGAGATCAGTCAGTTTCTCTCATTCTTTACTTTCTTACGCCTTGCCTATGCAGGAAAAGCAATATGTCAGCAGCACAAAGCTGCCTAGAAGCTTTATTTCTCATTTAGGTGCTCAAGTCAACGATGGTATACTAATGGTTATGAGGTCTATCAAATCTGTTTGAACAGATCCAGGACAGATGCTGACAGAGAACTGCAGCTGCTGATGGACTGTTGTTCTGTGTAGACAAGGTGTTACTGGAAAGAGTTAAGCAGCTAGAGAAAAGTGTCAAGCCAAATATGCCTCGTTTTCCTTCTGAAGGCCTCTTGCCTGTTATCCTGTCATGAGCTATTCTTCTGCCCTCTTCTCAGACAACTTTACATTACATGGCCCCTGGCTTACTAACCACACAAACACATCTGCAATGTGTGACTGATTTGATGCTGCTGCTGCAAAACACAGAACCTTGATGCTGTGAAACTCTTCCAGGGAGAAAGTAAGCATTCATTGTGACATGATTTATCTGCTGTTTATCGACTCGACTCCTGGTGACAGAGCAGCGCTGCAGCACATAATATCACACACATCATGTGAAGCCCCTAGCGCCGAAGGCAAATGTGAAGGTACGGGGCGTCAACTGGATTACACAGAATGGGCAAACAAAAACATAATGAGTAGTCCTCGAGATCATAGAGCTTTGAATATTTATTCGAATATTTTTATACCTGAGTTTCTTTCCAACCAGTGTTACAAGGTCTCTCATCCATACATAAAAATCCAAGGCCCCTAGGGCCCCATCTCTCCAAACTTGTTCCCCTGTTCCTTCTGTTAGAGCAGTCTGTAAACAACTTTAAAAATCTGAAAAACTCCTTTTTACCAGCTTGCTTTCTCTGCAACGCGGCTGTAATTTATTCCTCTATATTTATTGTATATTGCTATATATATACATATATATATGTTTAATTTTCTGGACTTCTACTATTAGTGATGCAAAAATGTTTGCATGTACGTTTACCTTTGTATCTGTATTTGTGTATATAGTGATACTTTATTAGTACTATTTCACTGTTTACTTGATTTTTGTTCATGTCTTTTATTGTTTAAGGTTTGGTTTCAACTTTGTAATCATTAAATCAATAAGTGCTATATAAATAAAGTTTATTTGATGCCCACGCAGCTGTGATGTGTGCATGTATGCACACAGAAGAGCCTGTAGACAAAAATTTAAAGTGCTTATCTTTACATATTTAATATGTGCTACTACCACTCTGTTTATTTAGTTTGTGTGTGTGTGTGTGTATTTTACTCCTGTTTCTCTCACCTGATGAAGAAGCATCACTGTGAAGATGAACATTTAAAGGTGAATGTCATGGCCATGTCACGCTGTCCTGCTCTTTTAAATATTTGCAGTCTCAAGTACAGATTTAGCAAAGGTCCCTCAAGTGCCACTTATTTGGAAGGCTGAAAACAGTATAGCATCTAGGCATGAATACATTTTATTTAAAGGCGCCTCTCTGGGCACTCGAGGACACCGTACAACACAAAAAATAATAACAGTAAGAAACAAGAAACAGATAAGAAAAG
>NW_023339651.1:16909691-16933113 GCF_004916995.1 Morone saxatilis
CAAAATCACTGATGAAGCACACTTGTAGTAATTTAGCAACATCCTAAATGTTAATGATAGCCTATAACGTTAGCTAGCAATCTGATGTGACCTTTCCATCAGCCCAGATTGAGGCTCCATAGGCTGATCTGCGCGCACTGAAATTATGACAGTTCAGATGATGTTCTGACCATTCCAGATTGAACACACATCAGAGTCTCTTTGTGTGTTCAATCTCACATCAGAGTCTCTTTTGGATTGTGAATAAAGAAAATGCATCATAGAGGAATGTCTACATTGGACTAGAAGGACCTGTATCCAGTCCAGACCAGATCCAATGGTAACCAGGTTTATGGAAATGTATCCAGATCATATCATATCATATCATATCATATAAAAATAAAAATAAAAATAAAAATAAAAATAAAAATAAAAATAATAAAAATAAAATCTGTTAAAGATCCTTGTCTGTATCACCATCTTGGATACTATTGTATTTTTGTGCATTTATTCCAGTGTAATTTTTATATTTATCTAATACCCACAACAGAACCAATAATGTCTGCCCTTATTGATAATAGTTAAGAGACACTAGACATTCAGACATCACAAATACTAGCAGAAAGATACCTGAATGTTAGTTTGTGTGTGCATGAGTGTGTATTGTTGTTCAGACACACCTCTCTTTTATATTGGCCATATCTTTTTTGTGATGTAAAAAAGTATTTCTTCCCTCTAGCATGGTGTGTTGGTGTGTCTGAAAAAGGGTAGTGTGAAAGGTTTTCAGCCTGTGGCAAGTGATGGGCAGTGACTGTCTTGTTTTCAGTTGAGAGTTCATTCCACCCACAACAGAGGAGAGCCTTGGGCAAGATCAGCGACCACAGGGACCTCAGAGTGACAGGGCGGCCAATCACCTAGAGGCAGAGGAGTGCAATGGTCGCACCAGAATGTCGAGTTAGACCATGGCTTGGAGGAGGGAGTAGTTCTCTTTACTGTATAATATATTATATAATAGGAATAAATTATACACAAAAAAATTAACCTGCAATATAAAAGTAAAGCAAAATGGACATAACAGTCTCAATCAAGTCTTTAATTACGTCTCCTGAGAATGTCGCTATCTAAAGCCGTTTGGATAAGAAAACGGTGTGAGTTAGAGCCCACAAAGATGATAAAACTTTTGTCTTGCTCGTAGTTCATAAATACGATTAATTTACGTGTTCGTGTTGGGTTATGGATAGTTGTTGGCTAATGCTAGCTAATCTGTTATTATTTTAACCTAAGTGGTTAAGAAGAATTTATTTTTCTTCTGGTGTTTTTGGCAGTTCCCAATCACTTTAAAGTGCATTACCACCTTCTTCTGGACTGGAGGAGGGCTGACCCTCACTTGCATACCTCGAGAATACCCTAGACGGATTGGAATCAGATTTGTTAAACTGGCAGTGACGGCTATATGTGCTTAAGTGTAAATGAAAATGTCTTGAATCTAATCTGGATTTTATCCAGATACGAGAGATACTAGAAATGACTAGTGTAAATGGGGCCTCAGACACAGGACAGGAGTTGACACAGGACAGGAGTTATATGCTTGACACTGAGACGATCAAGGGAAATATACAACGAGTGTTATCTGCATAAAAATTATAATCTTATAGTATCTTTGTGTAATAGTGGCAGTAAATGGTAAGAGAACAGTAAGATACAGAATTATTCATAACACAAGTCTAATGCAGATAGTAAATCAAAGTTTAATTCAGGCGGCTGGCAGTGGGTCAGGCAGCTGCCTGAATTAAACTTTAAACATTCTTGTCTCCACACTCCATAAGTTGTGATCTTACATAAGAAATCTCCACTCACCCAGACAACATATGATGATATCATGATCACTGAAATAGGCCTATGTTTCAGGCACAAACCTCCGGGGCTCTGCAGAAACATTTCTCAGCATGTGAATCATCATGACAAGTGTGTTAGATGCTACTGTGTTATTGCTGTGGTTGGAGTGTGAGCTGAATGTGTGAGCAGACACATGTTTTGAGGGCCTGTATGGTTACATGACTTGATGTGTACTACTTAGCTGAATAATAATAAGCATATGACGGAGTACTTCCATGATCCCAAACTGAAGCTCGTGGAAAGTTGTCAGGAAGCACAACCACAATAATCTGCTTTATTGACAATCAGTATTGACCAAAGGATTGCTGCAGTTTTTAAAGCCTTTCAAGCTTCCTTTAAATAACCGTGACTATTTATACTTTTGGATGTTATTGTGATCGCCTTCTTTTTTGTTTTTTATATCAATTCATCCTCAGCAGAACAGTACATCAGTGTGGCACTTGGACTAAGGGCACAGTGGCAGGACAAACAAATAATTTCTGGCTGCAGGAAAAAAAACATTAATATAAACTGAACTGTTATAAGGCAGTGGTTCTCACTCTTTTTACTTTGTGACCTCTGAAAACAAAATGCCATTGTCTTAAGTTACAGATGTGGAATCGTCAATTGGTAAATTGAAATAATAATAAAGATATTCCTCTTTTTTTCTCTTCCTCTCTTAATGGACTAATCATTTTCACCTTCATAATTCTGTCTTTGATACTTGAGATGTTAAACTTTGGGTTTAACAGGGTTGCAACTTACAATCGTACATTAATTAAATTAATGATGATATTACTTTCGTTGGCTGATTCAATTTGATTATTTTGCTTTTGATTAAATAATGACTGAATCCCAAATAATGAATAATGAGATTAGACAAATATGCAAATATGAATTTGGTAATTAAAAAAGAAATTTAACACATCACATAGAAGAAGAACATTATTGATCACACCACAAGTTATAAATTGTATGTATGCCTATCTGACCATGGATGTTTTAGTTCTCACTAGATCTCAAACCTGAGTCTTCACTGACTGCTGTAATTTTCTTATTCTTAGAATTAGCCACAATGCAGGTGGAAAGCACGACTGAACAACATTATGGCTGCTCCTTTATACTTAATAAGCATATTATAATGATATTATAATGATTAGTAAAGTAGTAATTCTGATAGTAATTTTCTGTTTTTTGTGTATAAACCCACAGTACCGTGACTGTTCTCCTTCAATACAAAATACTAAAGAGAAAAAAGGAACAAAAAGCACAATGTATCCTTACTTCTAAAATATTCAACTCTCACTATCTCTCATGGTGGGAAAACATTTTATGTTCTATGTGGGCCCAAACACAATTTCCATCAAATGACATTATTTGGAAGCAAAACAAAGCTATTAGGCTGGAATTACATTTTAATTAGGCACACCTCTGGTTTTACAGAACTAATTGGCTCCTCTATAGTGCATTAGTACAAAGCTGCCAGATAGGCAAGAGGTTTACTGTTAAGCACAAATTTTTGACTTTTATAACAGCCGTTTTACAAAAAGTCCACTTTCTAGCTTTTTACAGAAAGTTCAACCTTGACTTACAGTCTTTGCTGATTTGATAGCCAATTGTTGTCATGGAGACATCACAGTTTTCATAGCTGATAATTGATAGATTGATAGTTGTCAGTGCTGTCAATAGTTAATAACTCTTAATAGATGTTGTGATCTATTATCTTTTCAAAATCATCCCAAACCTCTCTTTCTCAGCTGACTCACGTCATGATTCTGATGATTTTAGACTTGACAAAATCAAAAAAGACTTCCAGTAACTTATGACTTAAAACTTTTGATTTGTTAACATTTGTTAAGGCCGTACAATGACCTGTTTAGGACCAAAGAAAGCACAAAATTCACTTGGGACTGGACTTGGGCTGTTCCTGAAATGGGACTTGTTTATCTTGACTTGGATCTTAATTTGATTTTCAATTCAATTCAATTCAATTCAATTTTATTTGTATAGCGTCAATTCATAACACTTTTCAAATAGAGTTGGTCTAGGAGCGGGAGAACTCCTTATACACATTATTGTACAGAGACCCAACAGTACCACATGAGCAAGCAACTTCGGCTTTGCCGGGGGCAAGGGGAAAAAGGTGCCTTTTAAGAGGTGCAGAACACCTAGGACAGACTTCGGTTCTAGGTGGACGTGGTGGCTGCTCGACCAGGTTGGGGTGAGAGGAGAGACAGAGAGCGGGACAGACAGACATTTGGAGGTGCAGAGGCAACAACAGTAGCAACACCACCTACACTAAATGTAGTGTCTGGTCATGATGGGATGAACATGAAGAAGAGAGCGGCTTCAATGATGGGGGAAGAGCAGGACCACAGCAAAACAGTAACCAGGCAGTAATACATAATTATAATAATAATAATAAAACAATATATATCAGGGTAATATTCGAGCCAATGGCAGTCAGGCAGCCACTAGCCAGGAGGCTCCACTAGGATCCATGGAACCTGGGCGAGACGAGAAGCACAAGAACTCCTGGGGGAAGGGTGAAAGATTCAGTGCTAAATTGCATTAAATGGACATGGAATGTGTGAGAGAGAGAGAGGAGGCTCAGTGCGATCATGGAAATCCGCCCAGGTTTTAACATCAGAAATTGGCTGCATCATCCAGGATTTTATGGTCCTTGAGACATGTTTGTAATTTAGATAATTGATTAATTTCATCGGGCTTGATCGATAGATATAAATGTGGTATTCATCTTCATAGCAATGAAGTTGTGCAATGGGGAGTGATTCCTATTATGTTGGCCTGAAGGAAGCACTGGTAGAGTAAATAGAATTGGTCCAAGTACAGAACCTTGTGGAACTCCATGACTAACTGTAGTATTTATGGAAGATTCATCGTTAACGTGTACAAACTGAGAACGATCTGATAAGTATGACCTTGGTCTCGGTCTTGATTTGACTTGTTGGTTTTGAGTTAGAACTTGTTATTCTGGACTTGAGACTTGAGTCAGGGCTGACTTGGACTATGAAATTGAAATAAGGTTGCAGACATTGCTGCTGACCAGGCAACCATCTCTTTGAGGCTGCAGCTGACCTTTTTCAGAAGAATCCATATAAATAATACGTGTAATGTCTCAGGAAGACCCAGGAAAATGACATAACAGGAGTTCAGCCTCTAGGTCCAAGAGACCTTTTGGATGAGGGTGAACAGAAAATGTCTGAAGGAACTGAGTGACGTTATTAGGACCATCATGGACCCAGTGAGACATTACCAACACTTTGTATTGAAGTTTCAAAAATGAAGCAGATTCAGAAGGAGTGGGAAAATTAATAGAACAAGGAACTACTGAGAGTAAATTTGACCAATCAGACAAAAATTTCACTTTTCACCAATTCCAATTTGTGATTGATAGTGAAGTGATTAAGTGCATGTTTTAGGGTTGGTGACACATTTTGTCAAGGCTGTAAACTAGATTGGTGCAATGACGTCAGGAGAAAAAAGTCCAGTTGATACCCAGAATATGACCAGTATCAAAAAAATCTCCAGTTCTGCATCTCATTGTATTAAATAATAGTGAACAGTCAGAGAATTATTTTTTTAAGGTTTAAAAAATAATCCACTACAAGGTCAGCACACACAGCACTGCAAAAGTATGCTTAGAGGCCAACAAAGCAGCTTGTAATTCATACAATTCCCACCTATGAAAGCTCAGAGGTGAGTCATCAAATTTAATAAACCTCTCCAGTCAACTGGGCTCAGGTATTAGCTTTAAGAACTTAAGATACATACAAGAACCATTGAATAGTCCTGAAAGCTAAAAGCTTGGACAGAAATTATATATAGTAAAATAAGTAAATATACATTGAAATGGGCCAGTACTCACTTGTACTGAGTATTGGCACTTCTGATTTTTGTCCAATTGAGTACCATTACTTCTTATTGAGCACCACCACCTCTGGTGAGTCAGCCATACCCACCATTGAGGTCACCATTTTTTTACAATAAAAGTTGAGTGAAATAATTCTCTAAAAAACGACTTTGCTGCTTTGATGCCTGAACCCTGAAAATGAAAATGTCTGAAAATGTCTTTGTTAAAAATATGTTGTGTTTAGGGTTAGGGTTGTGCTGAATTAGGGTGCTGGCACTTTTTTGGGTCCACTTCAGACACTGATTCTAACCACATATTGGAAAGAATGGAACACTGTATTGAAAATTAAGTCCTAACAGAACAAACTGAGCCCCAATACTAGCAAGAAACAACCATGGTTCAATACGAACTAGACTTCTGTTTACCCCAGAGTCCGCCTGACAGTAGTGACTCAAAAAACATAAATCATTGACAATGTATTGATTCAGTGGAGAGGACCTGGCTGACACAGACTGAACAGGGAGGCCTGGTTGTGTTCATTTTGTATACTACCTCTGACTGCACTCGCAGAGATACAAAGAAATTTTGCAAATTACTTTGACAAAATCATTTTCCCCCCATCCGCAAAAACAACTTAAGCTACTGTAGTGTTTGAGTTGTATCACATAGCCAATGACAAATGACACTCCATATAACCACTCTGTCCCATTTTGTGTGCGATTTCTCTGGTGAATATATATAATTTGTCACTCTGTACTAGGTGGAACTCTGAGGTTAACCGAGTTGGACCGAGATGACAGAGACAGCCGAATGGGAGTTTTGGTCAACGTCATGGCACTCTTGTTATTGCTATAATTTTTAACAGTTTAATCAATATTTGAGCTCTTTCCCATGCCCTCTAAAAGCACCCAGCAAATATTTGGATGTTAAATAGATGTTGATATAATGGCCTGAACCAACGTGCAATACACGTGTAGATGTCATGCCAAAATCAAAGCTGAGATTATTGGCAACTCAAGGCTCTCTCTATGTCTATGCCCCTCTCTTAAATTGTCTAAATTGTGTCCTTGTTTGAGCTGATGTGGAAAATGTATACCACCGTGTCTGAAAAGAGGCAATCAGAGATGATTTACCAGCTGAAAAAGTATTTTAGTGCCTTTTGGTAATCATTAGATCTAGGCAGACAATGTGAGTCAGTATTGAGCTCGTATGCTGTGTTGAATTACACTACAGGTTTTAATGGGTCTGTATTGGCTGGGTTTTTTGTGTTACTACCACACATAGTTCCAAGGGCAAGGGGCTTGTCATAAACTAACAAAATTATTTAGTAGGGTTGCAGGTTACCTTAAAGTAAAATACTCGTTCAGGTTTGAAACACCAACCCTGCGGTCATTGAATGAGCAATCTGGTTACCACCGTCTGTCACAGGCGCCGCCATTGTCAATTAACAAACAGTATCTTCTTGGTGCGTCTCAGTTTAAAAAGATTTATTTCTCTTTTATAGAATCAGTTCTTTCTTTTTATACGGTTTGCTGGTTTTGCAGTCTTAGCCGTAAAAATAGCAAGAAATTGGTAATAAATTGTCAAGCTGTTCCTTGAGATTTCTCGTACTACCCTAAATGGCCTTCAGCACCTGTATGCAGTGGAAAAGATTCATATTTTGGACCCTCAGCATCCTTTACATGTTTAGTTCCAGACGCTTCCAGGAGGAGGTTTAGTCTCCCCAACATTAGCACAAATAGATGCAGATTGTCCTTTGTTCCATCTGATATTGGTTTTCCAAACTATAACCTCAGTGTTTGTGTATGCTGTATGTATCTGTGTTGGACTACTGTCTGTAAAGCAAATTGCCCCTCAGGGACAAGTTTTACTCTACTCATATTTGATCAGCACTGCCTAGTACAAACTCATTAAGAACCTGAGGACACGCCGTGGTAGCGACTTGTCATTCACAATGCCTTAAAGCACACCCTGCTTTATCATCTATTTTACTCTAAGTGGGACCACAGTTTACAAAATTAACATCATGTTGTATCTAAGAAGACTTGAAATTAGCGATTGAGGCCATAAAAAACATTATCAAACCCTTTCAAAGGACTTTCAAACAAATGTACTGGGAACATGAAAAAGTCAGTTGCTGCACCTAATAAAGCTAGCCACAGTTGCCTTTACAGCCAACATGATCCGTGGCCATTGGCAGGAAAGAGTGGCCTGCTTTTGATTATGGCTGTGTGAAATCAAAGACCCGCAGTTTAAAAAGTTATTGCGAATTTCGAGTGGTACATCTATCACCGTTGCTGGGCTAGTGTGGATAGCAAGACAGGTGTAGCAACAGTAACTAAGGGGTATTTACTAACTAAGGGGCTTAGCGAGCTGTCAATTTCCAACACAGTGGAAGCTGCAGTTTGTGGGAAATCTTGCCTGTGCATGAAGAGATGAGTTGAGTTTCCAGTTTACTTTTAAACAGAGGAGGAACTGTGTCATTAGTATGAGCAGTATCGCCCACCTAGAAGTCTAAAATCAAATATCATCAGCGGAAAGACATCACAGTGCAGCCTAAACGGCACAGAAATAACAACAGAGAAAAAAATGAGGATCTCACATTATATTTACCGTATTATCTGGACATTCTCTGTACCTTCTACAGCTGAAACTATGGAAAACTTTCCATGGTGCAGCAGCAGGTCATCTGCAGCAAAACAAATGTTTTCTGCAGCTATTTCTGTATTCAGCATAGCCTTGAGAGCTTATGGAGTCTTATGAGGCCAAGTTATACTAGAACCCAGCACCTTATCACTGTGAGAGTCAGCCCATCATCGGTTCCCCATAGCACCTAAAAACAGCTCATTGACAAACCTTATTGCTCCTATGTGCTGCCCTTTGCATGATTCTGGGACAATTTCCAATGGGAATGTAGATTATGTTGTTTCCTTCCTGAGAAGCATGTTAATTGAGATGGATGGTTTAAGATACAGAATGAAGTGGAAAGATATGTTTTTAAATTATGTAAACAGAAAACATCCACAGAGAGGATGGCACGCTCACGCTCTGACACACCAAAAGGTCTCACTGTTCTGCTTTGTTGAAACATTGATTTAGTCTTTGTGATAAATATCTCTAAGCCGTAGCAGTAGCATTGTCTGGGTTCCACTTTTGAATTTGGAAAAAGACACAGCAGTTACTTCTGCAGCTGAAAGGAGTGCAGACATTACTCACCTTGATGCCCAGTTTTAAATGAACAGTTAAAAGGATCACACAGGTGCGACTTCATTACTTCTTTCTAAAACTGACACATTATAATTTTTATGCTCAGATGTGGCCAAAAGACTGTATAATAACATGTAAAAGAGCATACCTGAGTCCAGAAATCTACTTGTTTTCTTGGTGAAAACAAGTCTGAAGATTTAGCCAGCCATTCATGCCAGTGCAGCTTTCATCTGAATGAACAAATCAATTATCTGGCCATCAAAAGTTTGCCTGCAGAAAGGGAAAAGTGCTAGATGGAAATCACGGCAGGCTACTGGACCCCGCTGTTGCCTTTTCTAACTAAGACCATACCCCAAACCTGTCTCTAGCTCCACACTGAATCATTATGTCTGTCTCGTCTGTGGCTACGCTCGGAAGTGTATTAATGTAGACGTGAGGTTTGTTTTGAATGTGAACAATGCAATTGAAATTCAAGATGTAGGGTTGTTTGGAGATGGCCATCGGTTTCTTAAGATGAATGAGACTCATATTATTCATTATTATTGGCTTTGAAAGGGTATCCACTTTATTGCTAACTTCAAAAACAAATGATGTTCTTCAGCTTTAAGGTTGATCCACTACTTGTGGTTTAATATTTCTCTGATCCATTCTCTGTATGTCATCTACAACCCTGTTTGTTCTCTTTAAAGCTCATTTTATGTACATATTAAACACAAGATTATTTAGTTGATATGATATGATGATTAGATGATATGAACAGTGATCTTAGCTCATGTGGAAAAAGCACAGAAAAAGAGCTGAAAGTCACTATGAAGCTCGGTAAAGCTCAGGGGAGCTGCAGAGTGAATATTCTCTGTAGGCTAATCAAAACGAGCAACCCCTTTCACAATACACGTTGTCATTTGATTCAGTGTTATTTATTTAAAAAGAAAACCCAAATCAATTAACCGCTTTAAGATTTTCATAAAAACACACCCCATTTTTGATATTATTTATGGTCGGATTCCTCTGTGCAATAACCATTTAATGTGTTTACATTCACTAATTACCTCTCTCAGTTTTAATTGTTTGTGGCGTAGTCTGCCGTTTCCATACTTAAAATTCAAATTGCCTAAAAACACACAAGGGATTTGCAGGAAAATGATCCTGTAATTGATAAGAGCCTCACTGTTTTGGGCCTCACTGTTCACCCTCTTTACGTCGTTGCCGCAGTTAGTGGCCGTTCATTAACTATGCACCTGCAGAACAAGACAACAGTCTTTTTTTAAAATCAGTTTTAAAAATTGCAGAACAGCCACAGTGAGCCGTTCGATGAAGACGAGATGATGAACCGTGCACCACCAACTTCTCTTTTACTGTGTCCTGCTGTTGTGTGGAAAACTACTCACACAGCATGAAATCAAATGGCGGTTGCAATTCTTTTTCTCTGACTCCTTTATGTGAGTTTGTTTGGCTGCACTTTAAACAGATACACCAATTGCTCCTCTGTTGTATTTCTGATAAAGTAGCTGCTCAAGGAGTGTTGGCTCTCCTTGTTCTGGGAAGTATTAAATCTAGGGTAGCTAATGTATTTCAGAAGCATTTCTTGTTATATTTGTTGAAATTCTCTTTACATCCCAACAGAAATCAATCAATGAAATGCTCTGAAAACCCTGGTACGTGTAGCAGTCACAGGCCTATAATAAGGCCACCTGCCTGTCTAACTATAAGTAGGTATACCTATAGCACCGGAAGAGAAGCCAAATTGTATATTTCCAGCTGTACCTAAAGTTTTCACTGCTAAAAAAGACAAAAAAGGAAACAAATGTAGAAGAAGTAAAAAATGCTACAAAAACCATTGTCAACATTGGTGTGGCTTTTGAATAATGGCGACTATGTAGTATCTAGAGCTATTTAGATATGAGATACGAGTTGTGTGACATGAGTTATATCAAACACACAGCAATAAGCAGTGCAACATGCAATCAAATAAAAAAGCATTAGGATGTTTTTCTTCCTAAACAGTGTACGCTCCTGTACTCACTTCACTGACTCTGTGTCTGAGCCTCTGCAGATAACATCACACACTCAGTCGCCTTCTATTGCATTAGCACTGCAGATAACTATTATTATTAAATAATCTACATCAGTGAATCATAAATAAATGAGTGCAACATAATACAGGAGTGGTATCTCTCAGCAGATTCATTACCAGATTCAGAAACTTCATTCTTCCTAATGTTGTTTTCGAGAAAAGTGGAATTATTACAGCTTTCTATTAAAAGTAAAAGAAAGCTGCATCTGTACATGTGCTGTGAAAAACTTTTACCAAGGCTTTTACCAAGGCTTCCACATGGCAGATGTGAAAGTAATTTAAAAATTTTGCAAAACAGTTTGAGGGCAAAAAACATTAACTCAGTTTATATTTCACATTTCTGTGCTTTCCAAGAACACAGCAAAGTGATAATGATTCCTGGTCCCCTGCCATACGGCAAGCCTGGCTCAGGAGTGTCCTGTTTTTGTCATAAACATGTAAATTTTAGCCAGCTGTCAGTGCTGTTGCACAATCAGAAAGAAATAGGAAGTAAGGATTTAAAAAGATAATTTCATTGTTGGGAAATGAGGTAGGGGAATGACAGGAATGAGGGAGGGAGAGGGGGAGGAGGAAAATCGAAAAAGAGGCATGAGAAAGAAATGAAGAAATGCCTGACAGCGAGTGGACTAAATTGCCTAATTGACCTTTATTGATTGATTCTTCTAATCATGCCATGGACAAATACACACATTGACATACACACACGCACGCACACTCTCACACTCACTTACTCTTAGGGGTCCCATCAATATTCTTTACTGAGGAACCTCTTGGGCAGTTTGCATCTGGTCTTAATTACATGTAGAGGGTGAAGGTTGGATCAGTCAGAGTAAAGAGGAGCAATGAAAAGTCAGTGCCTTAATTAGAACCAACACACACATGCAGTACACACACAATCACACACTTGAGACCATTTGATTAGTGTGACCTTTTGGATGGTGTAACAATATATTGTAAACCTCCTATCATTCAGCACGTTACGACCAGCTAGTCTTGCTTTGTCCAAAGGTAAAATCTACCAACCAGCACCTCGGAAGTTCACCAGTTCATACTTTATGTTGTTTGTTCAATCCCTACAATGATTTTTTTGGGACGTTTGAAAAAAATACAATCACGAATCGGGTCGTTCCGTCAGATTTGAGCACAATAACAGCTGTGGATTTGGCTACTTTACTTTCATCACAGCAACTTCTGCCCAAAGTCTGCGTCCAGATTGAAGTGTTGAGAAAATACTAGCGCAATACAAATCAGTGATTACCACAGAGGATACATCAACCACTGTCTCACTCAGATGAGCGAATCTGATGTTTTGCAAAGACTAAACAGCGTAGTATATGACTCATTTGTATTTGATCATTAGTTCTTTTTACATTATATAGTCATCTTAATAACCTTTTTTTTGTTTTTTGCCTATGTAAAAATGAAATATGTTCACTTAAAAGAATAAAATCTGTGCAAAATTGCACTTTTGCTGTAAATGAACATCTTTGTTTTGAAGAGGCTCATTATTTTAAAAAAAATGAATCATTGTTTTTTTTGCTAAGAAAATGCCCAAAAATCCACTTTCTCAGTAGGACCTTTAAAAGTACTAACTCACTTCACACAAAAAGCCAGCGTCTGGTGGCCGTCAGAAGAACTGCATCTCAAGGCTCTTCCTATGTTTCAAAATCGAGCTGTGGTGCAGCCAACGAGGTTATAACACAGTATAGTACACATGCCCCAATTATCCCCTTCATGAACTCCACCACCTATCACCCCTCCCCCACCTCAATGTTCAGAGACAGATAATATGACCAAGGACTCAATGACACCCTCAGGTAAACCCAAACACCTTTTTACCCAGTTTTTTTAAACACAGCAGTTTCCCTTTTTTAAGGCGGTGACTGCAGGTTGGAAATGATACAAGACCACACAAGACAGGCAATTGTGATTTATTTTAGGGCTACTTTATTTAATGTGTTAAAAATGGAGACGGACAAGAGGCAAATGTTGTTCATTCATTGAGCAATACCAGCGAACATTTAAACAAATGTTGGAAACCCATGTAAGCACACTGAAACTTGAGACGAAGGCATAAGTCATCCATCCCTGCACAATTATTAAATCCTATGATATCATGTCAGAACTGTCTTAATATGCTATATATTTTAGCCATGCAAGTGTTTTGTGCTTTTGGGCTGACACTGAACTTGGCCTCCTCTTACTGTCCATCAAATTCTTCTCTGCTGTTGGCACTTGAGCGTCCTTAAAAATTTATGTGGCAGAGGTTTATTAGCTCTTTAAAAAACAAGCCAGCAGACACTAGTGGGTCTCAGTTAGCAGGCTTGACATTTACCGAGTCTTTCCAGTTCACAGAGTCCCCTCCGGGGGGAAGTTTCGAAGCAGACGTTCTCTGTTTGTTAATCTTACAGAAGAAGACCATGGTGTCTTAGAAAACTCTAAATTCTCCAGAGAATTTCAGTGTTTTCCAAAGGGTTGCAAGATAAATCTGGGGAGTCGTGAGATGATTAATTGTCAATGAGAGAGGAAAAAGCAACGTTCTGCTACACAAATCTGTGTTTAGTTTTTGGACTGTTTTTAGTTTTTGGACACGGAACGAATATAATAATAATAATAATAATAATAATGAAAAAGAAGTCTCTTTGGTGGAATTAACAACTCATAGACTTTTGAAAAGTTACAAGGGACCCAAAGTAGTCACAAGTGTTTTATGAAGGGTCACAAGCTGAAAGGGTTTTCGCAGATTAGTATTGCCAACAAAATAATCTTAAAATATCAAAAGTAAATGTAATGCGGTATGGCCCCTTCCAGGGTGTTATGTTTGATTATGATGATTATTGGATTATTATTATTATTATTGATGCATAAACATGTAAGGAGCTGATTTTAAATATGTTATATACTGTTGGGTATATAAAATAAGTTTACTTGCTTGGTTTCGCTGTGCCAAGATCAGGATTATGCTATTTGACTCCATAGACCATAGCTCAAAAATTGAGCCAAGATAGCCTTATATTGCTGTTTGACACAACTTTAGACTACACCAAATACATAAAAAGGCCCTTCCTAAGACATATTCATTTCGGATCTCCTTTTGATAACTAATATTCTTTTACTTCAATGAGCCTCTCCTGAAAATTACAAAACAATGTTAGTGAGTACAGTACTGCTGTGACTTTGAGAGTGATAGTGTTGTCGGAAATGTGATGTAAGGTTGCTGATAAGTCTCATAGTGGTCATTTCTAACTCTGTTTATGAATTTTCTAGACAATATGATTGATGAAAAACATTTAAAAGAAAAAAGAGTACATGGCATGGTTGTGGTTCACTCCTTTGCAGTGAATATAGTAACAGAAATACGACTCAAACACAAGCAACTATATTTATTTACATTCAATATAGCAATAACAGCTGGGAAATGCTCATACATAGAGTGACTATATGATCAATATAAGTGAAGTCCCAGTCCCATGTCTTGATTAACAGCCTTAATAAAACTCATGACAGAACTGGCATTATAAAACATGTGTTTTCTATGTTTAGATATGGTGTAAATGGATTACTTTGACAGCAAGTTTTAATAAAACAAGGCACATCTCTGGTACACATTCTGACATCAGATGTATGTTTCTCTCGACAAAATACAGATCATCCCACACATCCTTTGCTCATTTATACATATTTACATCACTGGTAATTGACAGCCAACATCTGCTCCAACAATTCACTTTAGACAAGGCTGTTTGTAAATGAGCAGGACATCTTTACTTTTCATCTGTGTGCAAAAATATATTTCTGTTTATGTATCTCGTGTTTGTTTATTGGCCAAATGCTGCAATTGGATATATTTTGGGTGTGTTTATGCCTGATTTATGTGTTTTTGCGTGTTAAATCCAGGGAGAAGGGGTTTTTAAAACCAAAGCAACATCAATGTGAAGCATGTAACTGCTATTTATTATTATTACATACATTTGGGTGACTTTCAAGTTCTCGCTGAAATTGATGGATTACATGCCTCTGTGTGACTTTGTGAGAGTTTTTCCATCAAAACATCAAAATGCATTTTCATCAAGCTAAAAGCCCCACGACTGCTTTTTAAATTTCTCAACTGCTGACATTTTAAAGATACAAGGTTTTCAGTTGAGAGCAAAATTGAAACAAGCTGGATGGCGGTATCAATTTTAGAGCAATTTAGGAAGAGATTAAGGCATTCACCGTTCGCTGTTCGCAAGACAAGTGCCGATGGGAATAATCTCACTAAATAAAGTGAAAATATGTGTTCAGTCTTTATCCTGTTCATTTCCCTAAAAGTATTTTTTACGGCAATCCTCTTAAGTAAGGCAGAATACCACAGTAAACCTGCAGCATGCATGTGTACAGGTGCATGCACATGGCCACCGAGGCACACACATCTGACGCCCCCCTACACTTAAAGCCACCAGGACATAATCCAGCTGTGGGAGCGGAGGATCTGTCTGTGTGCGTCTTCGTGCTGGTATTTTTGCCACAGGCATGTGACCCATGTTATTCTGTTTACACTCCACCTGTCCACACTTCATCCCTCTTGTGCCTCTTTTCATTAGTTCTAGTGAAATGCAGTATAACAGGAGCCGCAGTGGAGCAGGTCTGAGTTATTAGAAGACAAATGATACAACGGGGCTGAGTCAAGACAGAGCAGGAGGTTGGTCTCAAGATGGGGCATTTGTCAGATAAAGAGTGTTATGGAAAGTCAAATTGATTTAAGCTGTTTGATGAGGATTTTCTTCTTATTCGAATTCTGTGAAAGAAACTCTTCTTGAGATATTGGAAAGTACAAAGCCGACTTTTCATTTCCACAGGGTAAAAAATGATGACTATGACTATTTCAGCTGGGCAGAAAGATTCACAGTCTGTACTCAAACTGTGAAATGTGCTATCACAAGCACAAGCGTGTTGAAAACCCCCAATCTCTTTAAACCCCTGATCAAACATTTGCATCTGAGACAGTGCCAAACACAATTCATGGGTTTTTAACACACAACTCAATGTACAGTCAGAACAAGAGGAAATCTGTTCCGGAAATTAAAGAAAATATGTACAACTTCATTCTTGGAGGCAATAATGTACCCTCAATACATTACAAGTGAAGTGGAAAAATTAAAAAATACAATCAATATTTATCACATATATAAGCAGTGAGTAAATAACATTAAAGAAGCAGGAAATGGAGAAAAATATTAAGTCAGTTTCTCGTTTTTCTCTTTATGCCAGAATGGCCACATCCCGCACACCTGTGTCATGTAAGTCATACCGTTCAGTATTGCACTGCATGCTGGGAGATGACTTGGCGGCGGGGCAGAGGAGGGTGCGGAAGTGTCTCCTGAATGTGTCGGAGAGGCAGGCGTAAAGGATGGGGTTGGCACAGCTCCATGAGTACGATAGCAGGACCACAAACTCAAAAGCTCTGGCGAAGGTCAGCACCAGGCCAGTTTGATACAGGGAGTAGAAGTTGAAGGTGTAAAATGGCAGCCAACACATCCCGAACACTAACACCACTGCGACCACCATTTTGGTGACCTGTCGCTCAAGCCGGTGGCTCTCATGGTTCGCCGTCGTTGCTCTGACCCGCTGGGACCTCAGGGTGAGCAGCAGCGCCGTGTAGGAGGCCGTCATCACCGTGAAAGGCAAAGCGAACCCCATGACGAAGGTGTAAGACAAGACGCCGAGCCACCAGGCATCCGAAACAAGGTCTGGTATACACAGGCCTCGATCTGCTGTGAAGTGAAGCGCCATGGGAAGGATGGTGAGGAGCGAGAACAGCCACAAGAACGCAGACACGATCTTGGCACATCGTGGCGTTCTCCACCGGGCAAAGCGAAGCGGGTCGGCCAGCGCCATGTAGCGGTCGATGCTCATCACCGTCAGACAGAAGACACTGGTGAACTGGTTGATGCCGTCCAGCACCATGACCACTTTGCACACCAGGTCGCCAAACATCCATTGATTCTGGAAGTTCTGGCTCGCTATGAAGGGAAGACCAACCATGAAGAGTCCGTCGGCCAGAGCCAGGTTGAAGATGTACACCGTTGTGGAAGATGACATTTTGTCCAATTTCAAAATGGCAGCAATGACGAGGGAGTTCCCAGCTAGTCCCAGGATGCAAACCACCAAGTAGAGTATAGCCATGGTGATGTCAAAACCATCAATATTGTCCTCAAGGTAAAAATGTTCATCCGCAAAAGTCCGATTGTATACAGCTGATAAAAGTGAGGTGTCCATTCTGCCTCGAAGCATCAAATGATTGATTGAAAAATAGAATAAAAGTACAAAATGACACTCAGAACAGTGGCAGCTGTGAGGGAGAAAATCTCTGCCTCTGTTTAAATTCCTCTGCAAGCAGTTCAAGAGTCACCTCTTGACTCCCCGTGGTGGAAGTAAAAAGTACTCAGACGGAGAGGAGTAAACAACTCAACCGAAAAACCAGAAAATCAAACACCGTTTTCAGGTTCAAGAACAGCCAGGCTTCAGCAACTCTTCCTCTCCCTCCATCCACTCAATCGTTAATTCCTTTTATGTTTTGAAAAAAAACAACAACCTGTCAGACTTCCTTTGTGGTGGAGACAGCACACTTCTCTCTGATACCCATGTGCACTTTCTCACACGCACACACACACGCATACACTCGCGTAAACACACTCAGTGACGCACAGCAGTAGAAATGAGCAGGACGGCCACTCGGACGCTTGCCTGACTGCTCTTTCTCCCTGGGAGCCCTTTTATATCTCTTCCCCCCACAGTGTGTCTGCTGCTGTGTGTGTGGGAACCCCCCCACCCCCCTTGTTCATCAGTCTCCAGAGATTGTGATAAACTCCAGCTTGGCTCACGCCCCTCCTCAGTGCTCCCCCGGTTCCTCTGCTGTAATACCGTTTCCAAGGTAAATCCTGGCCCCATCTGCTACAATACTTTTGTTTTCATAACTTTTTCTCTCCCTTCTCTTCACTTCTGTTTACTTCACCCCCCGCCCTCCCTCCCTCCCTGCCATCCATTTTGTCGCACCACACTCCACCCCTGTGTGCTCCTCTACTCTTGTGCCTCCTGTGCTCCTTCGCAGTTCAGTGGGGGGTCATGCAACCAAACCTAAACACACACACACACACACACACAGATAATAATAACACAATCTCGTAGCTTGGGCCACCCACTTTTACAACCTAGACAGAGTAAATCTGTCACCAGGAAAGTGAAGTCTGCTGTCTGTTTTTTCAGGGCTTTTGTTTTTTGACATTTGACATGGGATGCTGTGTTTGCTTCTACGACTCCCTCCATCCTCCTCCAACCCTTCCACCTTGTTTTTCTTACTATTTATATATGACAAAGGGAGGAGGTGAAAGAGGGGAAGAGCGAAAGGTGAAAAGGAGACGAGAGAGCGGAGAGGAAGGGAGGAAAAAGATGGAAAGAAAGGAACGGGTAGACTGGAAATAGGAGAGGGGTTGGTGAAGATTAAAGACCCTGGATGAGCGATGACCTCCATCCTGTTGCCACTCCGACACGCATAGCTCGAATACCCCGGGAATATCCCCCAGAAAACCTCCAATGTGTTCCGCCACCCACCGTCAGTACTGCAGGCAAAGCTCAATCAAAACTAGTCAGTTCTTTTTCGATTCAGCCAGTGATTTTATCTCAATTCGAGACCCTTAACGTCTTATCTGAGAGCTCATTCATCAGATGCCACAGATTTCCCCAGAGATTTCTGGAGACATATCTTCGCTCTAGCTTTTAACTGGTTCCAATTACCTAGAAAAAATGCCTTTGTAGTCTAAAGTCCTGATTAGGTATTGGCTTTACTTCTCCCTTGAGACTAACACTTCATACGACGAAGCCCACCTCTCCACCCCCTGTAAAAACATCACTGGAGACACTTTGTTTCATAGCGCTAAATTTGGAGACGTTTGACAGCTTCGTATTTCACGGGCAGTATTTCACTGCAGTGTTCAGACAGACGTGCTGGCATCCACATCCACGTGCTGCCAAGCTGTCTACAGCAAAAGGACGAGTCATGTGGAATCAAACGAATGACATCTTTCACACTGCCAAACTCAAGGCTATGGGCTACTTCACTATGTATGAAAAAAAGGAGCTTTTAAGAAGTACTCTGTTTTCAGGTCTTATTTTCCTCCACTTTCCTTTTTCTTCACCATCCCACAGCATCATTGTGGGGTCACATGAAAGGATTTTTACTTCCACCGTGGGACAGCTGTGCCTTTGAACCTGCCTTTATCCTTTCTAGTCTTCACTTTGTTGCACTTACGTTGATGCTGTAGAAATAGAAGCTTGTTATTGTCTTGCAGAGATAAGATGAGCATGAGATGATGACTGCCTGAAACTCAAAATGTAAGGAGGTCCTCAGGCAGAGGTCTTCTGTATATAACAGAGGCCCAGCTGAAGGGGACAGAGTTCTTAAAACATTCTTTTATTGGAGAGCCTTTCCTGATGTTACTGGAATTTTAATTTTGTTTTAGGTTTTTCTTGTTTTTAGGGTTGAATTTTTCTTTTAAAACCTATTTTAACCTTATTTTTATGGATTAATGTGGATTTTGAAATTTCAACCTGACGATGGCTTACATGAGAAGTCAGGAAATCTCTTGTCAAATCAGCCATTATTTAGATTCCAAACCAAAACTGCAAACTTGTGGTGGTGCTAGCTGAGAAATCAGGGGATCATTAATGTCTTTAGGATTCATCCTCTGGGGACCATGAATGTCTGTACAAAATAATGCCAGTCCAATAGTTCTTTAGGTTTTTCACTAAATAAGTTAAGTTTGATCTGCTGGTGACTCTGGAGCAGGGGTCAGCAACCCTTACAATAAAAAAAACGCAATTTTTGATCTGAACCACTAATGTCAAACTGATGCTGGCTCTATAGAAGAAAAGTCAGGGGATTTGCAAAGTCTGTAGGATTCATCCTCTGGGGACCATCAGTGTGTGACCCAAATTTCATGCCATATAGTTTTTTAGGTATTTTAGTCTGGTGGACTAAAATGGTGATGGAGCAACTAACAGACATTGCCATCCATAGAGCCACGCTGCTAGTATGAATAAAAAAAGCCCCAAATCAAGCACAGAGACCATCTGCAGCTTGCATGCAGTAATTTAATTATTCCAGCAAAATGTGAATCACAGGATGTTATTGTAGCTCTGACAAAATTATTTCATAAGAGGGCATTTCCAGTAAAAGATGTTACATATGGAATGGCACGCTGCACCAAATGCTTTCAGCATACTTGGAAGCGAGAGGAAGCCAGTGAAGAAATCTGGAAACTCTGCGTGTGTTATGTTGTTTATTGTTTCTGAGCATCAGTTTATTTGCTTCCCAGCAACAGTGACTACAAACCCAGAGCTCCCTGCAATTGCAACACAAAAATGTAAAGTATTTAAGGGAATGTTTGGATTTAGAAACATAATCCCAAACTAGCAAACTGTAGCATCTGATCTTTCAGTTAATATTCGTAATGTTATCTAAACGCACCAGTGGATTTATTGTATCCAGGGTGGCATATTAACTGTTATGTTCCCGAATGGTTGGTGATTTCAGCAATTTAAAGCAAGGCACCTAGTGGAAAAAAATACTCAAAAACAAATTATAAAAAGAAAAGGACCAGAGGCACTGTATCACTGTTGGGGATTTTTCCTCCGGTGGTGTATTCCTGTTGTTATCATGCAAAACTGCCCAAAAATATGCAGCGTGATGCCACATTGGGATATTTCCAATGTTGATGTTTTGAAGTTGTATTAGCATAAACACAGCAGGGGTCCACAGCATCAGAGGTAAACATCAGTATTTAACATCAGTTCCTCAGAATCAAAGAGTGAGTGCTTCTTTCTTGAACCGCCATTATGCACAGACGTCCAATAATCCTGCAGGGACAGAAACCCATTGAAGAACAGAGAGGCAGAAAGGCCAGTTTATCCCCTGAGAGATCGTGCTGCACTGGTTACATATGATATGTTTGAGTCATGAACATGGTTTTACAAATGTAAAAGAATTCACCCCTTTCATTTTCAAGAACAGGATTATAATTCTTATCATACATGATTTATTTTGTTTGTTGTTGGTGTGTGGTGGCTGGATATCGTGTTTGTATTTCATTCTCCAAATCAATAATTTATGACTATATTTCTGCCTTTCTACTCACAAAAACTACACAGTGGATTACAACTGACTGGAGAAAATTACCCTATTATTTGAAAATTACTTATCGTGTATTCAAGGTGAAATTCATTGTACCCTCCGTGCTTTTTGAGAATGCGCAAATACTGTGTTTGAAGTTCCTCCTGTCCAATATCTCCATTTTACTAGCACAGTAGATAACGTGCGCATACAGCACTGTACTGCAGATAACAGTATGCACAGAAAACACTTTTACACAATTACTCCTTTAGCACCACTAGCTGATGATGTCTGACACTGAGTTTTTTCTGACATGAATGGAAATTAAAGACCGTGGTTTCACCGAAAAGCTCACTTGTGTCAATCTGTGCGATTGTGAAAAGGAGCAGAAACAGTGCTGGTTATCTTTCCTGGGAACAAATTCAATACAAGAAACTAATGTGTCTTCTCATCTGCCGTTTGGCTGCTGTGGTTAAAAAAAAGCGTTTGGATGGTGAAATATAATGATTATACCATTATTAATTCATTTAAGTGTTATAAAGGTATTGCTAAAGTGCTTTACAGGAAACTTAGTCATGGGTTATGCAAATTCTGCATAGAAATTGTAAAAGGTTAAATTTAGTACTTGGTGGAAGAGTTGAGTTGATGAACTGACGATTGGTCCACAGGTCAAAGGTCAACATGCCTAGGAATTATCACTGCGAGGTGAATGAGAGCAGCAATCCTGGAAATTTCCCCAGCAACATCCCCAAATCTATTCCTTTTCATACCCAGCAGAAAGTCCACACACGCACACACACATGCACCCAAAAAACTAGTGGTGTTTTTTAAAGGTCCACAGTAGTTTTTCTCACATGGTTGGAAAGAGAGGGGGAAACGAGTGAGTTGCAATCTGCAATTATACCACTAGATGCCACTAAAGCCTACACACTGGACCTTTAATTAAAAGTACTTAAGTATTATTAGCACCGGCTATTTTTATGTAGTCATTCTAAATGCCTGCCACCAGAGTGGATTTGGTTGGATTCCACTTGAAATCAATGATTCAGGGTGGTCGAAACACTACCGCTTTTGTCCTCCGGGGGCGCCAGAATCAACACTAAATAAAAGTTTGTTCTGGAGGTTTTAAAGTTTAAAAAGTACTACTCATTGCAGAAAAGTTGCCACTAGGACTTTTATACAATTCTAGGAATTCTAAGGAATTATTGATTTGAATTATTACTGCATGCTTGCATGTGTGCTCTGTATTTATCTGTGTCTCCTCTGTGAAAGCTGTGCTTTCTCTTCTGTGCTTGTCCAGGTCTCCATGGCTGACAGGTCTTGTGGCTCAGGTTCTATCTCAGTGGGGATACCTGAAGTTGCTCAGTGTCCTCCTATTTTTGTCATCAAAATCTAGATATATTGTGCTTTTTTTTTTGCTGATCCATTCTACAGCCTGTTCCAGATGTCCATGGTGGAGAGGAGGTTGTTGTGTCTCACCATGTCTGTGATCATATTATATAGAATCATAATTTGTAAAGTCACAAGTAAAGCTGACAGGTAAATATAGAGGAATAAAAAGTACAATAATTCCCTCTGAATTGTAATGCCATCAAATGGAAATATTCAAGTAAAATAACACGCAATATTCTCACATTTGTTACAGTACATTTACCTGGTTACCATTCCACTCACAGCCGAAAGCAACAACAACACACACACACAACACACACACACACACCACGCTCCCCAGTGATCTGTGGGAGAATGGTGCATATTTTGTAGATTTCAGAAACAGATTTCAAAAACCTCATTTCATTTCATGTTTCTGCACTTTAATATTGTCCAGTGTTTCTTATATTTAAAAGTAGTGATATTTCTCAGCTTTCTAAGCTCCTCTGTGGCGTGATTCATATTTAATGCAGTCTTTGGTGACTGTCAAAGTGTTTGACCAATAGGCTGCAAGGAGAGGCGGAGCTTAGACTGTCATAGACACGTGTACCGGGAAGTAGGAAGTAAATACAGCAGAACCGAGGTGCCATTGGAAAGAAGTGAGTAAACCTGAAACTAAAGCCAAAAATGACCGATAAAACCAACTTACTGTAAATGTAACTCTGCCGAACGAATGCATGTTGTTTCATAATACCACAAATAGAGTTTGAGTGAAATATAACTGTGTTGTTATATAATACCGTGCGAAGCAAGCATTTAAAGTTAGCCGGTGGGCTCTCATTTACAGGTTAGTCACAGTTACCTGTATACATGATGTAATGTGTGTGTGTGTGTG
>NW_023339651.1:16933138-16938932 GCF_004916995.1 Morone saxatilis
GTGTGGTGTGGTGTGTGTGGTGTGCTGTGTGTGGTGTGTGTGGTGTGTAACTCGGCTCACACGGAGACCTACACAATCACACATGCTTAATGCATCCACATGGAAGCAGTTTAAGCAGCGCACTGTGGAAGAATACAGTAAAAACACACTTCCTTCTGGAGTTAGGATCTTATGTAAACTCCACACACTCACAACAGATGTTGTTGGTCTATGGGAACACCATGCCGCACTAAAAATGCTTTTACTCCACATCAAACCTGATTTCCACATTTATGAGATGAATATGTTGTAATATTTGTGAGTTAGTATATATCTTGGAATTCTCCCTAGGATAGAAAAAATAAAATTTTAACGAAAGAGTTCTATCTGTTATCTATCATATTTAACATATGAAGTGTCAGTGCTCGATGCATTATAAAAGGAGCCCCCTCCCAGGGTGCAACTCTGTGGTAAATATTGCCCACGGCATGTTTTGTTTAATTTATGGTTTGGTCATGAAAATGACATTTGATGCCTTGGATGAGAGAACTTTCTACAGCGCTAACACAGTAAATATTTCCACACGTGTTTTTATTTATTGCAAATTGGGGATGTGAAAAGTCTCCAGATAAAGCTAACTTAAGGCGAGACCCTTGTGAATTATACAGGAGGAAAAAGAAATTCTTTCCTGCAAGGTGGAAAAACTGTTTTACGTGGTCTGGTATGAGGCAGTATCTTCTATGTAGTGCCTAGATTAGGCACAACTCCTTCAAGTTTGTTGACTTTATGACTCTTCTTATGCTACATTTGATTTTATCAGTAAAAATAAATTGGGGGATCGACAGTGGGGGGGCCGCTTTCAGAAATGTGCTATTACCACAAATAAACACTAGTTATTTATTTACATGATTGTAAGTATTTTTCAAAGTATGAACGCAGTATGGAATGGACAAAGCCGATAATCCTCAATATTGGGACGCAGCCTACTGCCACAATTACATTATTTTATGAGAACATACGATGATCAACATATTTTTAGGCCTGTATTGCATCATAATTGGAGAGTGAAGATGCGAACCCAACAGGTTTATATGCAATGAAACAGTCCAGGGACATTAAACTCCTGAGCAACAGGATTGTGACTCATTTGTTTTGCTGTGTATTGCAAACAAACACAGCGGGTGTGTGTCAGGACTGCTTAATGCTTGGAGGGCCTTAAAGGCACACTACTTGACAAGGAGTACATTTAATTACGTTTACCCTGTTTTGTATCTGTTTGCTTCTTGTCATTCTAGTCTATAGATCAGATGAATACATTTATTTATTCCCGGGAGGGACATTCAAGAAATTCGAACAAAGATACTTTTGGCCAATCGGAAGGATCTAAACTTTCTTAAAATTTTATACTGGCTCCAGACAAGAGACATTATTTGGCTTTTAGGTCTTTTGTAGGATTATTTAATAGGACACGCAGCTTGGTGGACAATTTGAATCCCATTCCTTTCTGTTTTCCTCAAGGTTTCCTCAAGTCTTTCAGGAAAGATAAAATATGTGCCCACATCTTCCAGTATAATGCTGAATGGTGTCATGGCGTACGCTTTGAGCGTTTTGTGTGTTGTTTGTCCAGGCTCTGGCACGCAATGCTGGCGAAGGCCGTACAGCCTATGACCCAGGCCCTGCTGGGCCGACTCTGTTTGCACGTTGGGATGACTGCTGGCCGGAGCAGCCACTGGGTGTTTGCTTCTCCAGTCGACAGCGTATTGAAAACAGAGCCCAACAAACACGCCAGGAGCTTGAGTAAACACGTTTACACATCGTTATTAAAAACATTTTGACCTTTCAACAGAGTCTTTCAAATAAGATACCCTCCCATATCTGCACGGTAAATGGATGTGGATGGAGCAGCAGCTGGTTAGCATAGCTTTGAGCCATAAAGACTGAAAAGAGATGCCTCTGTACAGGTAGCCCCCCCCCCGCTTCCAATCTTTATGCTATGCTAGGGTTAACCATTTTGGGGCTGTATTTTCATATTTAACAGACAGACATGAGAGTATCTAGTTGGTCTTCTGTCTCACTCTTGGCAAAAAAAAGCAATGCCTATATAGTGGTCAACTTCTTTAAATGTGGGAGGTCACTAATATTACACAGCCCACATAGTGAGATGAATGGCTCCTTAGTAGAGCAGGCTCAGTCAGGCCACAGGTATTGAGTGTTGGGTCACCTGGTGTTTTGGGGGCTGCTCAGAGACGGATAACAGTTTATTCAGCGTTCTCCTCTCCACCACGGACTCAAAAGACTCCAGCCTGAGACCAAGTACACCAACATATTTTATCAAGTCTGTTGGTGTCGCTGGATCTTTTATTGATATTGTCACTGATTCTCAACATAAAAGACAGGAATGTTACTCTTATATATACAGTTTTGAACTCTGCCTCTAAAAACTCTTTATTTTCTGACAGTTTGGTTTGTCAGAAGGCTCTAAATAAGTAATTACCCATGAACCTTAGCTGCCTTTTCTTTGGAAAAGAAGCCAGTCTGCTGTAACCATATAACTATTTCTGATGTCATGTTTATAGAAAATGTAATTACTCTGTCACAGACCTTCATCAGTCAGCAGCATCTTTATAAAGCAATGGAGCCACAAGATGCAACCGCTAATCGAAAGAGTCAAAACACCCTACAGACAATTTATTAAAAAAAAACTAAAATAAGACAATGACGGTCAGACAACAACCAGTCTATGTCTCACTGATGATTTATCCAAGCCTTAGAAGTGCTGCAACTTCCAGACACCTAATATCGTTTGTACAACAGAACTTAAACTCCTGGAACCCCAGATGCCTAAAATATCTCCTCCTGCTTCACAATGTTATTCGGTCTTCAAGATAGACGGTCCAGCACATTATATTTACTACTGCTGTCAGAAACGAAAAAACCCTTTTAAATATATATAACAATCTAATAAGTTCACCAATGTGACTTTCAAGATGTATTTTTTTAATTATTGCTCGCAAGTAAGATGATCTTACTACATTTCTGACTATTTCAAATCAAGTATTCTCAGTACAATTTGTACATGTTGATGTTCATTTGTCCAATTTAACACAGTATAAAAACAAATATAAAAATATGGGAATGGTTATTCTACTCATTATTCATTTTCTGATGACATTTGCTTCTATATCTATGCACTTAAAGATATACTAATTTGAATGACAATGTTGAAATGGCATATTGAATAGAGAGAGAGAGAGAGAGAGAGAGAGAGAGAGAGAGACTCATCAGTCAAATGTTACTGCAGGTAAAAATCTTGAGGTGACTCATGAAGACTGCTCAGAGATGTACAGAATAATTGCTAGTAAGATGAACAATAGGTTAAAAAGTGAGAGGAAAACCAACAGCTAATGGTCCCTACTGTTGTGCATATGCAGATTTCATAGAGCCAAAGATGCAATGCAGTAGACTTGGTCACAGCTCGTCTCAGAGACAGGGCTGGTGCACTTACGACACTCTATATTGAAATACTATTTTCATATATATATATATATATATATATATAGCGTTCACACAGCAGCACAGTGTGCTCTCGCGAAAGCCGAACCTCTGCCACAAAATACATCTTACCCTTCAGGACAGCCATTCTTCGGTCCTGCACAACACTTTAAAGTCCAACATGGAAATTTCAATGGCGTGTGTGTGAGGCTCAGTGGGTGTTCCATGACCTCCGTGTGTCATGCTTTTTGCATCTTATGTGATTCAGATGCCATCTTGTTCCCATGCTTTACATCTGCTGTCCCCCTAACTCACAAGCCCTGAAACCAACACATGCAAACACACACAGAGATTCAGATACAGATGGACACACGCAGACATGCCATACAGGCTTTGTCACAGCAGAAAATCGCGTCATGCTGTCCCAGAACAGAACGTCTCTCAGCTGTGATAGCAGGCAAAGAATAACAGTGTATGATAATTTCTTTTTTTCTGTATCTCTCTTTATATTTTCTTTCTCCCTATCCATCCAGTCCCACCTCTCTTGGCATGTTCTAGGGGCAATGGCGCTGTTTATTCTTGGACAGAAGTGTTAGAGAAAGCAGTTAATGTGAATGACGTTAATGGGCAACATTTAAGCCCCAATCCTCTGTTTCTTTAAGTTAATATCCGGGAACATTTTTCAGGGCTCACTTGGTATAACACAATAGTAATTCCTCCGCAGACAGTTTATGAAGGCGACTCCAGCTGTCTGTTACGAATTACAATCATGAACAAACACTTTTCATTGGCTGACAAGTTTTCACTGCTGTGTAATATCGTCACACTACCTGCTGCACTGGAACAAACTGTTGCCAATGAACGTAATCCGCCCGAGATTGTGTTTCCTTAAAAAAGTATTAGCCAACATAAACCAGTTGTGTTACTGTAGGTGTTTCCTGTCCTGGTAACTGGAAGATATAGCAGTAAACTGGATCAGTGACAATTTTTATTTCTCAACAGACCAGAAACACACCTCCCAGAAATTACATTTCCATCATCAGAGAAAAAATGGTACCAAAGTTCTTGGTTCCTATTTATCAGCAATAGAAAAAAAACACATTGGCTCTGTTTAGATGTATTATTAGCATTTATAGAATATCTGTCTCCTTAAGGATTTAGCACAGCGTCACTCCACCCACAAAACCTCTGTAGAAAATGAGTTTTTGCATTAATATGCATTGAGAAAGAATTAAAAAAAAAAGCTTAAACAGCAGGATGTCACCAATGTGTGTTTATTGCTCAACAGAGCTCTAATACCACACATAATATAATAATTTAATAAAATCATTGGTCTGAGCACAAATGATCACATTAATTAATACCACAGTCTCAACATGTGTAAATGGTTATGCGTGTGTGATGTTCTATCTATATGGCCTGAATCCACATGACGCACAGATGTACATGCATAGACTGAGAGCAGACAAACAGCAGTGCCAAAGGGTCACATATGCACATTAATACAGACCTTTAATATGCAGGCAGTAATAAATGCTGCGCTAGATTGAATTTGCCAAAAAAAGAATGAGTGGAATGTAATTTGTGTGAAGATCATTTTCATCAGGCTAATTCTTTAACCTTGTAACAGCGTGGTAAAACATTCATATCACAAGGTGCCCTTACTTCTTTTCTGGAGCTGTGTCTTTTGCCTTTCATCGGTTTCAATTCCACAGTTGTCATGGAGATGGTTTAGTCTTTGTCACTTGACCCTTAAAGTATGTAGTTTCACTCACGTGATAGCAAAAGTCATAGATGGAGGGAGATCGTAACAAGAGTGATCTCCATGAGTGAGCAAACTCTATCCGCTCATGAATCCCATGAGATGTGGCAGAGAGCTCCAGCAAACCAAATGAGTGGACCCTGTGTTAAGAATTTCTTTTTCACTGCAGCAACAAGGAACTCTCATTTTGGGATGATTCTGGCGGCCCTTGTGCACAAAAGTTGAGTGTTTCCATCACCTCGTTTCATTGATTTCAAGGGGAATCCTACCGAATCCGACACCATGGCAGGCATGAAGAATAACTATATTGACAAAGCCAAATATCTTCTCGCTGACGGTCTCCCATGCTTATGTAGGTCATATAGAGGCATCAGTATTTAATTAAGACTGTTTCATAACCAGTTAAAAAATCCTTGTCATGTAGTATGGATAATATGGATCCTGATAGCACTACTGTTGGAACCAGTTTGCACGGTAAGATATGTGAGATTTACTTTTTTAGTCATAGGTTACACTCTTGTACACTCTTGTATAGATATGCTCGATATTTGCTTTTCTGCC
>NW_023339651.1:16939032-16949303 GCF_004916995.1 Morone saxatilis
ATATTACATTTTTTAGTGAATATTGGCCAATAATATCGGAGGGCCGATATTATCGGACATCCCTACTCTTGTATTGTAATCACACATTATAGACTGTTGTTGCTGTTGCAAAAAAAGATATCAATCTGAGCTCTTTATTCTAAAAAATAAAACAGCAGGTGATCGAGAGCTTTCTCAGCCAGAATCAAAGCAATTACTTTAACAGTTGAGACTGAAGCAATGTGGAGATTGGCTCAGTTACCCGTGGCTGCTAGTAAAAAATACAGTAAACTATAGTTTGGCCCATTTGATGTTTATTGAAGAATGGATGAAGAATCTGAACACGGCAGCTCGCTCATTCCGAAGAAAGTTACTCAATCCAAAACTTTTTTAATGCATGTCATTTGCTGGCTCCAGCTGCCCAACCTTATGGAATACCTAGAGATTTTTATAATATTATTCATGTGCTGAAACAAAACAAACAGCCAGTCTAATGCACAAAGGCTTGTATGCCAGTGTTAGGGAGAGGGATTTGCCAATAAACAACATTTTACGTAATTATACCATGTGGGATTGTCTTAAGGTGTTATATTTCACAGGATTCAGCCCACACCATCCCCAAAAGGCTCTTCAGTGATTTTGGGCATTATGTGCACAGAGGTTGAAAATGAGCCCAAAGAAGCTATAACAGAGGTGTAGGCACCTTCGCCCATGTTGGCATTAGTTCCGTTGCTATGCCGCTGCCAGATACATGTTGTGTGTGAGGTTAATGATCGTCCTGAGGGGTAGACAGTAGCTATCACAAATACTAAACAAGTGTGTAATAATGAATAGCTACTTTGTTTCATTGCATTTCAATGAGTTATTTCTGGTTTGAAAAGCAGCAAATGAGCCATTGCAATAAGGTTTATAGTATTTTGCCCACACATGCATGCACATTTACAGAACATATGGACCCCACAGATGCTCCTATATTTATATATTCTGTTGTCTACAGAATATTTACAGTTCTCAAGCTAAGTGGAACAGTAAGGTTTGTTAATGCTCCTTCAAAGAACTAGAATGAATTCATTACTCCAAGGCTTTACTTAATTATCAAAGTTTTGCTCATGCTCTCAGGGTTCATGTATAGAAATTCAAATGCACATTATTTTCCAAGCCTTCCACTTTTCCATCTCAAGTGTCTTTTTCACTGCATGGAAATGATTAAATTAACCAGTCAATGCCTGTTCGCGGTGTTGAGAGGCTCTGAGGACATAGGAGTGGAGAAGCTGTGATTGAATGAGGCGTGGGGGTGAAGGAGGAATGCAGGAAGCAGAGATGGGGCACAGTTTTAATGTTCACTAAGTTGTAGAGGGGAAAATCTTTTTTTTTTAAATACTGGAGGTGCAGTGTGCTTCGCATGGAGGGTCAGGTGGTTTGGACTTGGGTCTGGACAGGGTAGATGGTGGTACTAGAGATGCTTATTATCCTCTCAGCCAGTCACATTACTTGCTAATTACTTTTACTACTTGGTCGTTGCTTTTCTTTCCTGTATAAATAAATAACTCAGGGTGCAATGATTTATTATCTGTCCAGTTCATTCACAATTCATTCTTGAATTTTGGTTTCATCTGTTTAATAAAAAAGAGGGAATCTTACAATGTCTTACAGACAACTGCAGTATTACTTCCTTAGACATGAAGTAAAACTACATCTGTGCATAAAATATTATTATTTCCGCATGAAAAAGTAGGATATTTATTAGCTGAGTGCAAATCAAACTAACTGAATCACTGTCATTCCTTGTAGGATCCACTGTTTGCATGTGGAACCAACAAAAGTGACAGAATTTATGTAAACATCGTCCCTGTCATCATGCTCAGATATTGTTTTTTCTCGCCACTTTCAATTGTGAGACATTAATTATCTTTGGATGATGGAGAGCTGCAGGCTGTATGCCTTTTACAGCATACTTAACCAGCCTGGGGCTGTACATCCTCCAACTGGAAAATTGGCTGAATGTCACTGATCACATTAGTATTCAGAGATACTGTATGTCATGTTTAACTTTAATTTACATCCCCGCTAGCAAGAGCACAGTGCTATGAGAATAGCTTCCAGAGACTGGTTAGACTTTTACTCCTCTTCCCATGGCATTTGCTCAGTAATCTCTGTTCAACTCTTTACTTTCAGATTAACACTTCTACACCCAAGTGAAAAGGCTAGCGCTGTGAGTTTGTGAGGGAAAGTCTTTGAAACAATCGGTGTCTGAGAAAATTCTGGCAAGATCTCCTTCAATTAATAGACCTCTGGACATGTTCTTTTGGCATTTAATCCCTAGTTGCACCAGGGGGATGTTTGATTGCACTTGACAACTTTTAGGTGTGAATGTGTGAAACTGTCGGAATAATACACTTTGTTGAACTTTAGTTCTTAAGAAATTAAGACTGATGAGACTTGTGTGGGACATTGTAGCCACGCAGCAGCATGACTATTGGAATAGCCAATATTAGTCTGACCTATCTCAACTATTATTGGATGGACATTCATGGTTGCCAGAGGATGCATTGATGCAATGGCTTTGGTTATCCTCCAACTTTTCATTTAGCGTCACCGTGAGGGTTACTTTTTGGTTCTGAGTGAAATATCTCAGCAACTATTGGATGACTTGCTATACAACTTGGTAAAGAGCCCCTCAGAAAGACGTGTAACAATCTAGTGCATCAAGTCAAAATTCCACTTTGTCCAATACTGGTTTATGGTCAGATACCTGCGAAAATGACATTCCCATCAGCCTCCACTGTGCTTATTAGCAAATGTTAGCAAGCTAACACAATAGGCTAAGATGGTAAACATGATAACCATTTACACTGGCATGTTAACATTGTAATAGCATTTAGTTCAAAGGTCCACTTTTCCATGTTCAACCTCACAGAGATCCTAGCATCCTATCTAAGTCTTGTTTAAAACTATTGGTATTAGATATTGCTGAGTGGACCTCATTTGAACCATTTGGATTTGTTTAAATGTCTTTCTCACTGGCAATGGATTCAGCTGCCTCATGATTAAAGGTGTGATTGATCTGTTAGGTTTATTTCCTTTTTAGGTTTTGTGTCATAACATGACAGCAAGAACAAAATCTGATTTCTGTCTCCCACATGAGTCACGCTCAGCACTCTCATTTCCTTCCATTTTATTTGGTGACCTAATTCTATGTTTACACAACCTGCAGAAAAAAACATTATGCTTTAAGGGTGTCAGGAATAGTTTGTGACATCTATTGCAAGCACATTTCGATTTTCTAATTCTCAATTAAATTAAAAGCATTTCTACTGTTGTGCTCACATTGTATTCAGCAGTACTGTGCAAAGGTTATCACCTGTATACTTAGAATGCAAATGTATTTGACCTTCAAGTACTTTTTTGTGATCTTTGCAGGAAAATACATTTTGTGTGCTCATTGGGCAGTCTAAGTATGGAAACAACCTGCACTAGCATATGTTATACAATTACCTAGCACAGTTAATGCTGCTTTCACTTAAGTAGATTTGTAATGCGTGACTTTGACTTTAAATTGAGCCATTTTCCGTCAAATACTACTAGGTCTGGCTTTTTCGGTTGCCATTATAGCTCCTCTCTGTGTACTTATCCTGCATCAATATTCCATTTATATCAGACACAGTTTTCCCTCCTATTATTTCTGAAACATTGTAGATTTATTCTGGTTATTGCGTGTGATCTGTGAAAGATATCATATTGGGTTTGATGCATCTGCTTCATAACGCTGTAGAATTACAATGTCAAGTTTTCTCATGAATAAGGATTAGTGGCAGGCTTTTCAACATGCAGAGTGAACAGCACTTGCTGCTTTTCTTTGACTCTCAATAGGATCACATAGTATTTGATCTGTACCTCAACAGGTGATTGCCTCCTCCTCGGTTTTCTAGTGTCAGAGAACGATTTGTTAATGTATGTCAGATAGCTTTTGTTTTGTCAAACTTCTTGTTTTCTCAGAATGGGGAGGCAGGCAGAGTTTGGTGCTATGATTTAATTGGTTTTGAGCAGAATTTGATTTCAAATATTGCAAGTCTCTCAGGGCTCAATTGACATTGGCTGCTACAGTTCTGTCTGCCATGCTGGTGTGTAATAATAATGAATGTCTTATTGGCTGCTAAGTACATTCGGTTTTTGCTTTTCTGCACTGCTTGACTGAAATGTAACCACAGTTTATTAAAGACATGTTAAATGTAGTGAAGATTGATTCCTGTTGTGTGTGTCTGCTGTATAAAGGGATTATTTTTAGGAAAAAAATAGTATTGTAAATTTTTCTGAGGCAGATTAGTTGTTGTGTTAAATGCTGAAAGCAAGATGAAATATACTGGAGTAGGTTGCTAAGCATACAGCAAATTACCATCAGGGGCACAAAATCATCAATCATTGCAAATTTTCAATTTAGCTAGGTATTTCCAACGACTAGAAATATAAATGATCTGATTTGAGTAAGCTGCTGATAAATACGATATAATGCCACATTATGTTAAGTCTGCTGGTAAATGTTTTAGTTAGAAGGAACATCACATAAGAGGAAGGCTAAATGTTAGGGGAAATTACAAATATGAAACACAATGGGAGAGACTAGATTAGACTAGATTATTGTTGTAAACAGATTATGTAACAGGGGTTTTTGGCTACTTCTACCCATTCTTCCTGGAATAAACTTGCTGTGAACCAGTGAAACCCAGGAAAAACACAAATTCAAGTAGAAAGCCTGCGAGGGCCACAAAAAGTTCAAACTGTGTGGAAAAATAACAGGCTGTTGCATTGGTACTCCTATGTGTGATGGTGATGAAAAAGAAGCTTCTGTAAAATAACTTAATCATAATAACTAATTTGCAGCAATATGTAGGGCCTGTGATGGAAAAACAAACCTCACAACCATACCAGCTGGCAGCACTGAGGTGTATACATAGAACAGTAATAAGAAGAGCAAAAAACTGACAGTATTTCATATGCAGCTATTTAATAGTTTAAATAGGTATTACTGGTACAACTGAAACAAATAATGGACAAGATAAAAGCAAACAACAAACTAAATGCCATTTGCTAACCGGAAATGGACCTCAGGGAGATAAAAAATTATTAACAAAACCAAAATAATCTAAACAACCCTCAACAAAAAGAAATTACAATAGGTAGATATATTGCATTAATACGATTGGTTACGGCACTCATGACTAAAAACTGAAAGAATATCATTTTTATAGCACAAATTGCTTCACCGGCTTAGGGAGGGGTATGCCTCCTTGTTGAGTTCTTTGGTCTAACGGTTTACCAAGCTTTACATCTCTCTCTCTGTATGTGTGATAAAACAATGCAGCTGATTTTTACGCCTGCTTTTCTCAGATGATAAATTGAAGAGTAAGTAATTAAGATTTTTTTCTGCAGCAGTGGTCAGTTGGCAATGAAAAACCAGGCACTGAGGCTACTCGTATAAACTTCCATTACCCCTTTATATTATATAATATGTATTTTATATTGCTTGAGCCCAAACACACAATTATCAGTGGTGCTGCTTTTTTTCTGCTCTCCCAGCACCGCAGTATCTTTGTGTGGTCCTTTACTTAGTGAAGACAAATGCAAATTTACTGTTAGGAACTAACTAAAGGGCTGTAAATCCTTAGTAAATATCCCCCATAGTGGCATAAAATATGCACAGGTATCGGTAGCTTTTTCAGATAGGAATAAATTATTGTAGTTGTGCAAAAACATCTGTTACATTTTAAATGGTGTTAGATTCTTTGCAGTAGTGTTATGTAAAGCAATAGTAGCAACTATGATTTATCAATTGATTATATTTGTGATTAGTCATGTAACAAGTCTGTGAAACATGGCCTATTACAGGATAAATCAAAATAAACTGCTCACTTTGTCTAGCAGCAAAATCCCAAACAGCAATATTTTGTGTTTTTACTGGATGAATGACCCAAATTTAGATCCACTCAGTGGAATATAATATGGACGCATGGAAGATGTGCGCCTCAGTCTGAGTTGCTACAAGGATTAGGTTCTTCATCGACGTTCTCCATTGACAGTTCACGCATGTCTTTCCATCTTCAATCAAATAGCTTTAGACTAATCTCTTTCTTTATCCTTGCACATTGTCCCTTGTGCAATCGTAACGATGCAGAGGGACAGTAGGACAAGAACAGGGTTGAATGTCCTCTGAGGTATAGACGAAGTGAGTAGGACGTAAGCCTTCATTGTAAGAATGGTCCTTTGATCAATGAAGCAAATGGATGCTCAACTCCAGACACACACACACACACAGGCATTATGTATGTGTACATATGCCGAGCTGTCAAAAGCTTTGCATATAATTAAACAAAGCTTTGCATGTGCTTATAACTGTTATGTCTTAACATTTATGGATTTGATCTCCATGTGTCATTGTTGTCAATCTTCCTCACTTTCATACTGGATTAGTTGCTAGATTGCATGATTGATGAAGCTTGTGTAGTGATCAATACAGCACTGATTCTCCGTGGAAATTTCACAACATTAATTGATTAATGTCACATTGGGATTTACTTAATATACGTTTTAGCCAAACACCATAAGTAGGGCCACAGCTTTGATCCATACTAAAATATCTCAACAACTGTTGAATTGATTGCCATGAACTTTTATAATGACATTCATGATACCCAGAGGATAATTTCTAGAGATGTTCCGATACCATTTTTCCCTCCCGGATACCGATTCCGATTACTTGATGGCTTGTGGGTACTCGGCCGATGACCGAGTAACTGATCCGGTATACCAGTATGTTTTAAAAATAAATATTAATAACTAACGCCTGCGATGACTGTGATATTATTATCATTGGGTAATGGCCTGGCTCAGGTTATAAACCCTTTGGTAAAGAACATAGGTAAATAGCAAGCAATTCAAGCCATTATATTCTTTAAACATAAACAGTATAAAAACCAGGTAGTGTCAACAGCAACATTCAATAAATAAATGCTAGGAATACAGTAGAATAATATATATTTAATTAAAGTGGAGCCACAACATTTAAAATGAAGGATATCAGTTAAAAAAGCTTCGGAAGTTTGTTGCTGCGGCTCGTCCTTCTTTTCCCTTTTGTTTTAGAAAATGGTCGTGCTCTTTAGAGGTGACGCATCTTCAGTGTTCTTCGTGCCACCCCCTTGGATTTTTATCTTTGCACACGTTACATGTCGCAGTCTTACGTGGGTGGGGATGTTCCAGTGTGAAATATTTGGCCACACCGCCGACATGGATAGTGTACTTAGTCTTAGCTCCACGGCTCGCGTCAACCGCTCTGACACACGTGGGGTGTGCTGTTGTGTCTCTGGTCACGTGAGTCGATCCTCCTCGCTCCTCTGAAACAGCAGCTGCAGGTTGCAGCATTCAGCGCGACTGTTTTAAGAGCGTCGGAAAAAGGAGACTGTTACCAGAGCTTACACGGAGCTAAACCAGTAATAGACTTACTTCACTTTACATACATTACTAATTTAATAAGATTACGTGTATCGGATCGCTGCCTGGATCCAGTACTCGCCGATACGATGCCGCATTTGTCAGGCAGTATCGGAGCAATTTCCGATACTGGTATCGGAATCGGAACAACTCTAATAATTTCCAAATTAAAGTTTTCATTTATCCTGTGATATACTGTATCTCCACTATTGGATGGATTGGCATCAACATTTTGTACAGACATTTATTGTCTGCAGTGTTTGAATCCCAATGACTTTATTAAGTCCTAAATTCATCTCTGGTGCCATGTAAGGGTAAACGTGTGGTTTTAGCTTAAATGTCTTGACAACTGTTGGATGGATTGTCACTGAAAAAGAAATTCTGATGAATTTTAATAACTTCAGTGATCACCTAAGTTTTAGTCTAGCACCGTCATCAGGTCAAAACTTTAATATGCCAATCCCTTTGGTTTATGTCCAAATACCTGCTAAATCAATGAGACTGCCATTGTACTTTGTTTTTAGTGCTAATTAGCCATTTTTAGCATGCTTACACACTAATCTAAGATGCTTGACATGGTGACTATGTTATCATGCTGATGTTAGCATTTTGCTCAAAGCACAGTTGTTCCCGTTATCTTCTCTGATACATTTTTATTTCCTTCATCTGTAAACAGAAGTGTCAACATGGTTATTGGTTAAATTCCTCCAGCCAAACTAACTAGCCAAAATAAACGGCACTGTGGAATTCCACCATGATGTCGGAGGGAGACACAAAGAACTAAGGAATTTAGGACACTCAAATTAAATGGCTGAAGTGCGCGATGAGAAAGATTAGGTGAGAGATGGTGACAGATAGAGAGGTAGATGCAGGAACCAAGAAGATGAGATCGATTTAGCTTCGAAATGAAGTGGGAGAAAGTGGACAGCTTTGAACGTTATAAGCTCTTAGACAGGGGCATGATGGATGGAATGGAAGATATGTCAGGAGGGAAGATGAATTGATCGGAGGGGGAAAATGAATGGAAGCATCTGCTCCTTAGTGGGAGATTTTGCACTCACAAGGACCACAGGCCATTAAAAAGGAGTGATGAAATTGGCAACACACATGTTGAGAGGATAATCTAAGCAAGCCCCCTTGAGGCTCAATTTAGTTTAATCTCTATCTAGAAAGCTAGTGGGGCATGGACACTGAAACTGTATAGATAGTGAGATGAAGACATGCATGATATATCAGCTTAGCTTCCACTATCAAGTACTTCACAGAACCAGTTAATGATCACTTTTAAAGTAGGATTTCTGTGTAGGGCAGTAATCCAATTGTGTTATGCCTGTCTTTATCTTGGCAATCAATCAAACTATCTCTATCTAGGTTATTTCTCCATTCGCCACAGGCTGTGATTAGATGATAGTGCCGCTAACCACCACTGGCGAAATAAAGACTGTTGTTATTTTAGAAACAGGAAGAACTCAAGCATTCAGAATGCAATGAGTTCTGAGCCCCCTCGTAGGAAAGACTGGAGCTCACCCTTTATTTTTGCTTTACACAGCAAGGTGACAGAAGTCAACTGCAAGCTCATTTTCAATAGTACACTGCCTTTAAATAAATTATTAAATTTACTTCATTCGTCAAACTGTGGGTCCAAGATAAAAAAATAAATAACTAAAAACATTACAAACATATACACACTTCACATCAAACACATAATAAGAGATATAAAGAGCTGTCATATCTCCAAAGTATCACTTGCAGCTTTTGGTGGAATCAATTACGCTGTTCTCTGCTATTTATGACATACACATACAATTCAACCATTTTTACTTTATGCTGTAGGACATTTTATTTGACTGAATCAATGCCTAGGCTTAAATACTGATTTTCAGCTTTAATTTAAAGGTTTCTACATCCACATGATGAACCTGCCCATCAGAACTCCTTTGAAAACTCCTTTGAAATATGTCAGGAGGGAAGATGAATTGATCGGAGGGGGAAAATGAATGGAAGCATCTGCTCCTTAGTGGGAGATTTTGCACTGACAAGGACCACAGGCCATTAAAAAGGAGTGATGAAATTGGCAACACACATGTTGAGAGGACTAAACTACAGGGTTTACAACAGGTGTGTTGTAGCCTTCTTATAATAAATCTCTATTGTTACGCAGGGACCATGTATATCACGTGTACAGACCACTTTATGCAAAACTCAGTGTTGGGTTCTCATGTTGATGTTCATCGCTCACATGGAATCTTCAAAGTCAGCAGGGTAATCACTGATTGCGAGATTGATTACTCCGTGTCATGCATCTAGATGATTGCCCTCAAGCATTATAAGGCCAGAGCACCCTATGGTGTCTATAATGCTGAGAGACACTGTAGAGTAGTTTGATTAAGCTACAACTTTGAGATGTCTGTCTTCCTGTTTATCTTAGACAAGGATAATTAAAATGAAAAGATGAATAATTCTGTGTGTTGCAAGGAGGAATAGGCCATATATTGGTAAAGTCCTGCTGATAATTCTCATTACAATTCGGATGTGTCTGTGACTGTATAAATTGTCCCAGTGTGATACGATTATTAACCCAAACAAAACAGCAAAAAAAAAAACAGTATTTCAAATCCATTTTGGTACTAATATTAGTTTTTGGAAGTTTATTGGAAGATTTCCAGGTAATTACAATTCTACAAGCTATACTTGGTAATCTTTTTGCAAATGACTCCGTATCTTGACAGCCTTAAGGCCTCTGCACACCAACCCGACGGCCGACCGTCGGCAGAAAAGCAGTCGGACTGATCAGTCGGCTCCCGTCTCCT
>NW_023339651.1:16949403-16958804 GCF_004916995.1 Morone saxatilis
GGATCAAGGAGTTGGTAGGCATGGGGAGGGTATATTGTGGGGGGGGGGGTGTTAGTGTGTCCAGCAGGGACCTGGACGGCGCTGGTAATGATGCTGTAATTATATTTGGCATGAAAAGGTGGCCAAGGGGCTACTGTTAATGTAGCGTTAGGGGAACCTCATCAGGCTTTCACATGGCCTGACAGTTTCATTAAAGCCCAGCCGTCCCCGTCTGCCAGCACAAGTCCAAAGTATTTATAAAATAAATCTTTAAGCCTTTGCCGCCACCCCACCTCCAATCCCTATCCCCCTCCCCTTCGCCTGACTGCTTCCTCTTATCAAGTTTGTCTATATGCATATAAAGCTGGAACTCCAGTTCTGGCTAATCGATGGAGAAGGCAAAACAGCTCTCTGTCTGTCTCCGCCTATCTCCCTCATTAGTGTTTAGGTCTCTTTTAATTCCAGCCCCTTATCTATCAGTGTAATGGTTAGGCTGCTATTGATTGACTCTTTATGTATTGCCCACTGTGGGCCAGCAGAAACGCTATGGTCAAAACCTACGGGCGAGCTGCACAGAGCCTCGTTTGTTTCAAACAAGTTTCACCGACGTAAAAGAGGAAGAGGAGTCACATCTTGGAGCAATTCGAGAGGAGGAGGCAATCAGCTCCAGCACAGCCTTTCCCCTCTCTCTCTCTCTCTGTGTGGACACATCTGACTCGCTTTAGCGCTTGAATCGATTACCAAAACCCTCCACACACACACACATGTGCAGCACCTCGCCCTTCTCCTCTCAGTTTGGCTTCTTCGGAGGGCAGTGAGAATGCACCAGTCGAACCTGGCTCTGCAATATGAAATCCGTTGCCGACCTGAGAGGAGCGGTGTCAGATGTTCCGGCAGGGGGACACGCTAGAGAGGTGTTTCTTTTGTAAAATTACTTTATGCCCTGATAGCGATGGGGCCAAAGGACACTTCACACCAACAATAGCAACAGCAAAGCAATGCAAGAGGCTGTATTGCATGTTGCTAAAGGGTAGAAGGAAAAGAAGACTAGTCAAACACTAAGACACTTAACTTTGGAAAGTTAACAGGGGCAGAAGTCATTTTCTTATTTTCTTCTCATATGCACATAGTTATTTTGTTTATATGCTCACTTATAGAATTGGGAAGTCAAGTTTAAATGTCTCATTCATTTTCCCCATAGACAATGTTACATGACTCAAACTTGGAGCTCTTCCACAGCACGTCTTATGAAACTCTCTCATCAGTACAGGAGATGAAGAACTGGTTGTGTGGTTGTTTGATAAAGAAATCATGGACATCTCAGGGGAGACGTTAACTCCCATGGTACATTCCAGCAAGAAACATCCAATCAACATCAGACATTGATGTGCGTCTGTGATGTTGAGTAAAAGCTTTAGCAGCAGCTACAGCAACACGTTCTGTTCAAAAATTAATTGATGAAGCTTCTTGAATTCACCACAGCTCTGATTTATGCCTCTGATTGGCTTCTTCTCTATAGCAAAAGCAGCCAAGGATCATGGGTATTATCTATTTAGATAAAAAAAAATAGTCTTAAGAAACATAGTTGAAATATAACTGTGATCTTTCCCCAGCCATCCACTGATTCCTGGTAGATGACCTTTAACCTCTTCTCAGATGATGTTGTGACTGGTATTGTTCTTTTGGTTTGGTTTTGTAGTTGTTGGTGTTCACTGAATCTCTTTGTTCAGGGTTCTTGCTGTCCCAGTATGTGTTGTTGAAAGCTCTGGAAAAAAAAAACAGTGAGTGAACTTTGAGTTAAGATTATTTTGTCAAAATACATTTCAATTTTGGACAACTTCTTCATAGCACAACCCTTAGGCCACGACAGGGTTGGGAGATTGGACAAATATATCTGCTATTGGCGATTGGCTGAGTCTATCGCTGGTTGGTTTTCCTGCTGGGTAATTAAGGGTTTATTTCAATTAGTTTGACAACAGGGAATACAGTAAAAAGGTGATTCACAGACGCTCCAACCAGGATTGTTGATGATGAGGACACAGCAGGGACAGGAGAGGGACAGGCTGGGAGGGGAGATGTTTTAAGTGGTAGAGGAGCGACAGGGTGGTCAGGCATCAGAGCGACCGCACGTAGACAGTGTTGGGGGTAACGCGTTACAAAGTAATCTGATTACATTTGTCTGTAATGCAGTAATGTAACGCATTACTGTTGATAACGTCAGTAATCACATTACAGTTACAAATCAAAAATGATCGTGTTACTTTTACGTGCTTCTTTGGGAGGATCAAATCAAACGTCCCTTTCTATGTGTGCTTACGCAACGCTCATTTGACCCTATGGTTTGACCTCACTCACGTCACACCACGTGACATGTAGACGTGACCATAGTGTGGACGTGACTCGAGCAGGAGCAGAAGACGTGCGAAAGACGAAGAAGACGAGGAAGGAGAGTAGAGGCGACAGAATGGAAACATCATCATTTGAGAGATGGAAATTCAGTCACTACTTCGAACTTGTAGAAAGGAGAGAAAAAAATTTGACTGTGAAATGTAAGCTGTACCTGGGGCAGAAACAGCTATCCACCACTGCCAACACAACCTCTAAAGGCCTCTGCACACCAACCCGATTATCGGCTGTCGGACGCCGTTGGACAGTCCGGACAGTCAGGCGAGGTCGGTGGCTCGAGTCGGTTCGGTGTGTCCCGTGCCGTCGTCAGTCGGCGTCGGCGTTCATTTTGGCCGATTCGACATGTAGACCCTGGATGTTTGGACATGATTATATCCATCCAATAGTTGTTGATTTGTTTATTATTATTATTATTTCAATCTGGACCATAGTGGTGGACCAATCAAATCTCTTTTTCCAAGTAAATGAGAGCTTAACAGGCACAGTTCACGTGAAATTTTAAGACAATAGGGTCATAATGACATGAAGTAAAAATAGTAATAATGACCACATGTTCATATTATAATATCTTTGGGGCAGACTGATCCATATCTACTTCTAAAATGTGTTGCAAAAGGCTCAGTGTTTGGCCCTGGGTGTGCTAACAAAGCAGTAATTGTGTGCTGGCATCAGTGTAAGGCAGGTGTTTCAATAGCCTTGAGGCTGTGCTGAATTCAGCCCTAATGAGTGAAAGTAGAGATTGTGGAATGGACCTGGGGATTTGCTGCTGGAAATGCAGATCAGAGAGAAGAAACATAAAGGAAGGAAGAACAAAAGATAGTGAAACTGGAGAAAGAAGATGAAGAAAAAACACTGGCAATAAATTCACAAAGAAAGTACAAAGATGGAAATAAAAGCAGATTGCGTATTCCACTATTTTATCCCAAGTGAATTAAGTAAGTAAGTAAGAATCCTCAGATAGTCTGGTACCCATCCCTGCAAAATTATCTTTTGAATAACAGCCAGCAAGGGCTATGTTCAGAGAAAGTTGGGCTCAGCAAAATTAGATTCCTTGTCTCTCTTTACCCTCTGGTATCACAAATCAGCCAAGTTGATATGAGTGTTCTGTGTGGGGTTAAGTGATGTCATGTTATTACGGTATTTCTGGGTACTGAAGTTCAAATATTTCAGACCGTTCTTCCTCACTGCCATTCGGAGGTGCCAGCATATGAAATTGCCTATTGCTGCTTTGAACATTATGTACTACAGAGTCACATACATTTTTATGAAGAAATATGAACTCTTTTCTATTCCAGCCATATTGTTATTAGCCTAAACCCTTTGTCCTCGGAGTAAAATTTGTTTTGTCTCTTTTTTTCTGACTCAACAGCAATTCACAAAGTAGAAGGTCTGAAAGTTTGCTCTACATTTTTGGACCGCTCAATAATTCATAATGAGGCTGCACAAACCCATCCTGAATTTATATCCTAAATTTACTGTAGGCCATATCGTGGCAACAGCGGTATTCTAATGAAGTGTTCAGAAACGTAATGCCTGACATAAAAAACTGCCCTGCAGACAGCCCTCAATTTCGATTTTTCTCAATTTGGGCCTTTTTGTTAGAAGCTGCTACATTGAGAGGCTTCTGAACAGATCAGTCACAATCAGTGAAAAACTATTTTGAGAGCATAAATCAGTTACATGAAAGCAAAATCCATTATCTTTAATTATTGCAATTACCATTTTCTCGTGAAATGATTGAGTTTCCTTTTCCGCTTCCAAAACTCAGGGTAATCGGTGTAGGAAATGGAATTACTTTAGGATATGAAAATCTTCTTCTTTTGTCTTGTACCATAAGAATGCAACAGGGTTGTGAGTTGGATTTTCTTGGCTTTAGGCCACCAAAAAATTTTTTTTGTTTTTATGTGGGGGAGACCTGGGCTGCTGCAACAAGAGCCCAGCCCTGGTACATGCCAGCTCTACATGGTGTGCCATCTGGGTGCCCCCCCCTCCTAAAATGAGCTATTCTTTGAAAAGTGAAAACAGTTATTAGTTACATGCAATTAGAGGGCTGCAATGGGATTTGGATCCTGCGATTCCCAATGCAGATGTCGCGGTAATGGTCGGTTTTGATTTTACTAATCAAATCAAAATTATCTTATGCCCAAACTCTGGCATTTGAAGATGTTTCTCAGTTGTTACTGACATATTAAAATAACATCTTTTCACCTGAGGGACAGGAGAAGACACAAAATCTCTATTGTGTGGGAGAGAATGGTCAGAATGCTTGCAGGAGCGGGCAGGAGTGGACAGACACACAGCAGGGGTCAACACACAGACACACAGTGGTAGTCCAGCGCAGGGCTCTAATATGCATTTCAATATCTATTGTCCATGATACCATTTTAAAAGATACTTTGGGTGTAAATTTGATTTACATTTTCTCTTTAAAATGTATGTAGGAGATGGCTTGATGTCAAAATTGATGTCAGATATTTATTTTATTTCTTTCCACCATCCAATTGTGTAAGTTACATTTATCTCATTTCTTAACAGTAGAACTAGTAATCTTGGAATCTAATTGGTTAACCAATCATGCGAGAGACCTAAAGAATGAATTCCCACACATGAAACACATGCAAGGTTGCGTTTTTTATATTCACATCAGGCTGTTCTGTGCACCTTTGAGGCTTGGCAGCTGTAACAGTAGTGTGTCAAACTGCTTCTTATGTGAGCTCTGGATTGTTGCTAATTAACATGTAGACAGCTCCCCACCTTGATTCAATTGGCACAGAAGTACATGATGTTCCCCAGATTGCAGAATTGCATCCTTGATTGGTAGACGATGGAAACTGGTGTGGAAGATAAAAATAATCCCCCCAAGAGTGTTTTTCTGTGATTATGGGTTGTGCTGCTAGTGCGGCAAAGGTATGAGGCAAAGATGAGAAAATGAGCCACGTCTCAAGTTTTCAAGTTAAGACAGCTGCGTGTATAGGAAGATGTATTACTCTATGGGAAACATCAGTGTGGTTAAACCAAGCTGCTATGTTTGACCAACCATATTGCTTTGGATGAAACAACAGGCTTATAATAGGAAACTAAGCCAAGTGAAACAGCATGGAATGAAAACCAGCTTTGCAATTATTAATTAGACTACTTCTTCTACTATAAGTAGCTTAATTAGACCAATAACACCAGTGCTCCCATTAAGTCAGAGTCCAGCAGTGTGCTTTAAAGAGTATGTTAAGAGTTAATTCAAACCACAGGCAATCAGTTTCACTGATGAAATCTTTCCTCTCTGGTAAAAGGTCCAGAAAGTTGGAGAAACCAATCATCTTATTTGACGCGGAGAGCCAAACAATGTCTCGCTAAGATTTGCGAGGTGTGTGCGCCGGCTCCTCAAAGTTCAGTTTCCAACTTCTGTCTGGCTTTTCGTTGCTCTACTTCTGTTGCCAGTGCAGAAATGAAGATGCCAAAAAGGCAAAGACATAAAGTTTGTATTCCACATTGTGTCTTTTAAATCCAGCTTTCTGCTTCTACCTGTAAAACTCTGTTCCCTCTCCTTGCTTATTGCCTTGCGCTGTCAACTGGGGATTAAGTTGGAAAGCTGATACGCTAAGAATATTTGACATTCACATCATGTAAAATATATAAGTAAATGTAGATTGTTTTCGGTTACTAACATCAAAGTGGCACAAGTCCTCACTGGGGCAAATGACTAAGAAATTCTGTTTGGAAGCATCAAGACAGGTTAAACAGGATTGGAAACATTTTGGAAAGAAGGGAACGGATCATTTGTCCTCTGTGGTTATGGCGAGGATTTAATTGCTGCCAGGCTTTGACAATTCAGCATGAATAAGACAAGTATAACTGTTGAGTTTATTGTAATTCACAAGTAAGTTTTTAGCTCCCAAAGTTCCTTTCTCATCCAAACCAAATGAGTTGCAATCAGTTTCGGCATTGTTTGATTGACAAAGCTGACTAGGTTTGATGCTAGCAGTACATTACTTTTGAGTGCTGGAGCTGACTGCAACTACAAGCCTGACAATATGCCTCCATTACTTTTGATTGGCAGGGATGAACACAGACTCGTGTCTCGCAATTCCGGTGCTGATATTGTGTCAGGAGGCAGCCATTTGAAGAGCTCCGAGAACACAAACGGAATAAAAATTGGCATGTGGCAACTTTGAGGGATAAACAACAGAGAATTCAGATACTTTGTGACCGTACATGAAGTTTGAAAAGACACTCTGGTGTGTTCAGACATATATAACTTTCCCCTCTCTATTTGGACTTTGAAAGCTGATACAAACAGACTAGGCTTTGGAGTGAAAGATGTTTTCAGGGCGAATTACCTATGAGGACGCTGAATACACTGGACAGACACACAAAGCAATAGTACACACATGCAAACACAGACGCACACTCATGCAAACTTGGGAAACTTTGGACCTCTATTTTTATTTAATATCAGAAAAGGTTTTTTTTTTTTTTTTTGATCAAGTAGACTTGAGCCAGATCAACGATGCTTTCACCCCAGCAAATTACTCCTTAGCAGTACAATCAGGCAAACAATGGGCTTCATGTGAGAACATTTTTACATTGTTATCCTACACCTACACTTTCCTTTGAGGTTTGGTCAAATGAGTCTTTCAAGACAGATTCACTCTGTTAAGAGAGTTTCGGACATGGACAAAAGAATATTACAGGCAACAGTAGCCATGATGATGATGATGGAGTGAACAAAATTCAGTTTTTATTTAGCTTGGTCAAAATTCATTCAGATTTTGGAATTTATAATTCTTAAGTTAAACAAGTGTTACCCCCGGTGTGTAAATATTTTTTGTCCCTAAGAGAAAATCTAAATATGTAAAAACTTATGCAACAAGTTCCCTTGAATCACTGAAGGACAAATCATACAAGTGGTTCTTCCTTAAAAACAAGAAAACATCACCTTAAAATTGGCACATTTACAGTATTTATTTAAATAATGATTAATTTTAACATTTTATTGTGCATAATAATAATCAGTGATAATGTATTAGATTGTTTCATGTGCCTTCAAACACAGAAATGTGACAATGCTTGTGGTCTTTTTTGTGAAATGTCATTTTATTCACCAGCTGAAACCTTTAAACTTATGAGCCTATTCTTATTTGGGCTGCACAAAATTAAAAATAAAATCTTTGTTTTGTCTTTTCTTTTTTTAATTTCCCTTCTTTTCTTGCTTCTCTCAGGTAATGTTGGCTGCTTCCTATTGGTCCTTGCTGGCACCGGCAATCGACATGGCGGAGGACTCTGGGAAGTACGGCTCATTCGCCTTTTTGCCTGTGGCAGTGGGATTCACACTTGGAGCGGCCTTTGTTTACTTTGCTGACCTGGCCATGCCCCTGCTGGTAAGAACCTGATATAGAGACTCTCACCCATACCATCACACCATCATCCAGTTACAGCCATTATGTTCTTATTCAGAGCACTAGAAGGACATATAGACAAAGATTTTTAGAGCACTGTACCATTGAGGAAATTCTCTTGGACAAGGGCCAGATTCATAGATAAACTGTAAAGACAAACCAGTATGAACTCGATTGATTCCTTGAAGATGTGTAAGGTCATTGCCGAAGCAAAGAAAGAATGATGGCAAGGCTGTGTGTATACATCAATAAGGAGTCCATTAGTAACCCAATAATTTATCCGATGTTCTGTGTGTTCATTTATTTCTAACTTGTGCAGTAGAAGATGGAAATGGTCAATTTTAAAAGGAGATAAGAAGCTTTTAATTTTGAAAGCAGTGAGTTGAAATGACTGCAGCAATCTGAACTTAGTTTCACAATTGGATAAGTTGAGATATTTCCCAAACCTCCATTTCATTTTCTACCAAACTAGTATATTATTTCATGTTCTTTTCTTAGTGACTCAATTTGGAAGGTTCCTTTCAATGTCAGTACTCAGTTTTTGCTGGGATGAGTACGTAATTATATGATCCTTTTTTGGAAACTTCCTCAGAAATTACTTTCAAGAGAAATATTAGGGAATCAAGGATGCAGACAGCATTACTCAAAATTATTATAAAAGCTGACTTGATTAATTAGGGTTTCTTGTGTGTGACTGTCACATTGACTTGTACACAATAGAATGGGTTAGTCAATGTCTGAAAGAGATAACAGCTTGAAACAAAGTACTTGAGTTCTGAGGAAGTGATTAGCTTCATACAGCCTCTAAATGACTGTGACTTTGTCCATGTTTGCTGTTGTTTTCGTAAATCTCTGACTTGACTTGGACTCTTGGCTTGTTTTGACGTGACATTTCATCGAGCTGCAAATCTAATTTGTATTGCTCTACTTTGTGTTTAGTTTAGTGCTAGTAAAATAGATGATTTGAAAAGATGAAATGTTATACCTGCTAACTATCCACGTGTTAGCATTCTTGCTCTGGCTGCTTGGCCTCGAAATCGATCTTAATGGTTTAACTATCATCCTGGATTCTACAAAATCATGCTATTTATGATCCATTCACTTTGAAAAATGAGGCAAGGTTGTTATTGTTTTAACATGATTATCTGTGCAACCCTGCATATCATGTAAGGTATTTATATTAATGGTCCTTTGGCAGGTGAATGAGAACGTTAACTAAGGGTACTGACATGTCAATATTTTGAGATGTGCAGACCTTTAATTACAAAAATCTGAAGGGACAGATTTAATGATTCTCTTTTGACCCTTTCTAAAATACAAAATCATCATCATAATGTTGCACACGTCAACAATATCTGATGATTAAATCAAAACATCTCTGAGCCTTCTTCTGACCCTAACAGAACAGGAAAGGGTAGAGACGGGACTGAGAGAGACAGAAATGTGATGTAGCCACTACAGCCCGAGCAGCAGAGAACAGCTGTTGCCTTAAGCTCCTGCAGTCACACCAGGACAGTAGCACTGACACGAATTGCATATGAAGGAGGGGCTGACATATCACCGTCATGCACACTCATAAAAGATGACACACACTCATGTAAAGACAACACACACACACACACA
>NW_023339651.1:16958904-16966767 GCF_004916995.1 Morone saxatilis
AGATAATTTTATGGGGGGGTCTACTGGGCAGCCACGTGGCGTGGTTTTATATAGTCTTGGCAGCCAGCCAGAAGGAAGGAACCTACGAAATCTCTCCTTCACACAGCTGCTCAGTGCAGTTGATTGGTGCTCCTGCATTGGGGGGTGCGGAGCATTGTCCATCAGTTTGATTGAATAGCTTGCTATCACCTCCTCTCTCCCACCCACCTGCACTGAGGGTCGAGGGGGCAAACCCAAGGACAGCAGGTGGCCCTTTCTTGATTCAGGATTTGTCGCAGTCTCTTGCCTGCTCGAACTGCTGAGATTGCCTTTTGCTGGACTCCAAAGCAGACTACTCCAAAGAAACATGGCTGATGCCACAACAGTGTAAAGAATGACCCTTAGGAAGCTCAACCCTGCCACTCCCGGGAGTAGATAGAGGTCTGGTAAGAATGCGACCTGTACTTGTATTAGCCGCCTTCTAGTCTCGAGCCACTCAAAGCGCTTTTAACTACGTGCCACATTCACCCTTTCACACACATTTCACTCAGCTGCATGGCAAAGTCATCGAACAGAACAACTCATTTCATACACATTCACACACCGATGTATGCACATTCACACACCGGATGCTATGCAATTGGGGGTTCAGCTTATCTTTGGCCTCAAGGATACTTCGACAACGTGGCAGGAGGAGCCGCGGGGGATCGAACAACAACCTCTGATTGGGCGGGGACGCAACCCCGCTCTGCCTCTGGGAGCCACAGGCCGCCCCCGGGACTGCCTCTGGCCTTTCTGATTAAAGTGCGATGAATGTTTGTGGAGTTCCAGGTCCAGTTTATTGCTTTCAGGGTGAACACCCAGGTACTTGTAAGAGTCCACTCTCTCTATGTCCATACCCAGAGTGTTCACCGGTGCCGGGGGGGCGTGACTGCGCCTGCGGAAATCAAATGATGGACATGTAGCCAAAATAATACTCCTTCAAACCACCTGCTGTGCATTCTCATCTTATAAAATACCTCTGAGGAACATTAAGCATCCCTTGACTCCAAACACTGACAAGATAGCGTATCAGTGTTTCACCAGCATCATTCATTAAACATACACACACAGAGGAGCTCTACAGCCCCGGCCAGACGCCTCAGATAAGGAAGACATCACTTATTCACAGGCCAACATAAATCTCCATAACAACAAGGAGATAACAGATGAACTAGACGCAGGAGAGAGAGGCGACGTGTACTCATTGAACGGTCACAGTACTCCACTATGCACAATGCTGGAAGCTGGAAGTTGGGGCACTGATGACGTATTACGGGGCAGAAGAGACTAATGATGGTTCAGAGATGCAATTATGCTGGCTTCACTTCAAAAAACACAGGTGGAAGAGTGAGTCAAAGAGCAAATGCCAGAGAGGACATTGTTGAATGGATGAGCATGCACAAGGAAAAAAGATGAAAGCCTCCGTGGCCAATCAAAAAGATGAGTAACTATATAGCCTACAAAACAATGAAAAACACTTGTGTGTATGTATGCTGAATTTGTAAAAGCATTGAGCGCATACACACAAATGTTTTTAGAGTGATGAATTGGAATATGAGTGGTTACAGGTCTGTGACAGGTGCACTCAGAGGTTTTCTATTGGTGCCATTCTATAAATAACAAAGGCATTTAAATTTACACAAAAACAGAAACATTTCCAACTATAAGGGTAGTCGGAGAAAACCTGGGGGAAACCACAATGGTTGGTCAAACTGGCAGAAAGGCTGCTGTGATTGGACAGACTTCACAGAGATTGGTCGAATTTGCGTTAACTGTTATGATCGCAACATCGCAACTTCCTGGAGGGACTGAAGTGTTCCAATCAACCTATCTCGCAATGTTAATGAAATCCTTTGTAGTAGAAATCCAGAATAGTGTTTCTTAAGTTGATTTCAAAGGTCTTGAGGGGTACAACTGCACATGTAAAAAAAGTTGTATAAAGCCCTTTGCACAGCCCTCTCTGGAGCCACAAAGTCTGAGAAAATTGTCTCAAGTGATGTTAATTGAGTCAGCGTCAGTCGAGGATTAAGATTAAGTATGAAGTATGAAAATGAAAAAAAAATAAAATAATATGAAGGTGTGGAGACGTGAGCTCTGTAGCCCACTGCTCAACACTAATCTCCAACGGAAATGTTGGCTGTGGAGTTGTGGGTAATGTAGGAAGGAAGAAAAAACGATTGTTCTCATGATTAAAAAAAACATTAACTGTGGATAGGACACAGGATTTGAAATCTCAAGCTCCGATGGCGCCCCATGTTCCTATCCATACGAGCCAGATTGCCTCCCTCTTTGTGGCTCTATAACAAACGTACACAATTGCTCAATATGGACAAAAGTCAGAATTCCTATGTTCGCTAGAGAGCTTTGAATGTAAACAACTGTCATTTTTGAGCATTTGCTAAACGGACTGATGCTGTTTTTTCTTGGGAGGACAGTCTTTAATGGTCTACAGTGCTACCTGGCCACATATGTATCTTCGTGTGCCAAACAAAGATAAAAAGGAAAACAAACCAGAAACCAGTGCAATAAATTATTGAGTCAACTCCCTTTGATTCTGTATACAGCTGGATCAACTTTATTTGCTGTTTAAAAGACGGCAGCCAAACCTGGGCCAAGTTATCAAAATCAGCAAAATATAGGACAATCTTTTATTTTATTCAGTTATATAAACGTTCTCATATTCGCATTGCAATCTCTGCTGCTGTGGTAACGTTGACCGTCTGCATCACACACACACACACGGATGCAGGAGTTGAGATCGGCTCTGTGCGGCTCCATGTGTAAAGGATGGCACTAATGCTACAGGGATTACAAGTTTCATTCCCACTGGGGCTACTCATGTTAAATATGCATACACTGATAATACTAAAAGACTAAGAACAGAGCTCATCCAATTGCATATGCCGCCTTATCAAAGCACAGTTAGGTTTAATAGTCAGACACATAAGCCATTCAGCTAGCTGCAGTGTCTCTTAGTGTCCTTATCTATCATGGTGCAAGGCTCCCAGTGTGAGCCATTTGACAGTCTAATGGGAGACAGGAGGGCTCAATGCAGTCTATAAGGGAGAGAGCAAGTGTGCTAAAAATCCAGTGATCGTAGATTACTCCCTTCAGGTCACAGACTTGTTTGGATTATCTTGAGTTAAATATTGCCTTTATATGTTTTTCTGGATGCTAATCTGACTTTTATAGTGAGTCCACCCATCATCTCAGTCTAAATTCCAAAGTGGTGCTCCCATCCACGCGAACTGAGATGATATAACACCAAGACAGATTGTCTCTAAAATTGTTTTCTCAACAGAGAGTGTGGAGCAGAGCAGATTGTACAAAGAGAGTAGAAAGAGACATTAAATGAAAGAGTGAGTAAGAGAGAATAAAGTTTTTCTCTGTGCACACTTAACCACAAAAACAAGGGCCAACTCTCTCGCTGCCTGCGCCTTTGACCCAACTTTGAAAGTGGTTTGAAAATCCTACTGTTCAACGGTATAGTGAGAGGGGGAAAAAAAAGAAAGAAGAAGAACAGAGTTTGGGCATGATGGTTACATGGTCTACCAGTTTAAAGGTTTTTACAGTAGGTGTGATTGCATGCAAAGTCAATGGAAAGAAGCAAATAGACACGGTTAGATGCAAATTCGTCCAAGGCAGTACGAACTGAGGCGAAGACATGTCGGCCCATTTTTTTTTAAATGTAACAGGTGCTTTGTGGACCTACTTCATAAACAGCTTATAGGAAAAATGAGAGACATTGACAGAGAAAATCACAGAAAGGACTAGAGTTCCTAGTGAGAGTCTGTTTCCAGCTAGCTTACAGCTAACATCTGTACAGTTGGAACAGTTGGCTATCTTGGCCCGCACAAACAATCCAAAGGTTAATTTCACAAGGTGAAAATTAGCTTCACTTGCAGTGTGGAACAGTTCCTTACAGGTGAACCACATAACCTTAAACCCCTACCTCAAATTCAGCCAGGGACCTTTGTCACATGTCATACTTTCATGCTTTCTGTCTGCCTCCTCTCCTATGAGTTGTTATTAAAGAGGCACTGCAAATACTTTACACAAGAAAGTCAGTTTACCAGTTGTGTAGTATTACTTAAACTATGAAAACAGTTGTAAGGTTTCTGGCTCTGGAGAGTTTTGACATGCCTGGAATTTACCCAAATGATGTCCAGTGATGTTAAAATTAGAAAGCCTGTGTTACAAACTCAGAAAGCAAAGTTAAGAGCGCTTTCACACCTATAATTTGGTTCATTTGGTCCAGACCAAAGAAAAAACTGTTCCCAGTGACATTTTACAAGCAAACCAAAGTAAACATGATGTTATACAGACTGACAGGTCATTAATATTAATATTTAATATCAGACTCCCTGAAGTTCTCTAAAAGAGCCAGAACAGCGACTTATTGTCTGGAAATACATTTCATATTAGCAAACCAAATTCAAAACAGTTTTTTTGTTCTTACGGGAAAATATTGCTCGGTGCAGTATTTAATCATGTTCTGCGAGGTATTATAATACCCAAGAAAGTAAGACATTCCCTCAAAGAAAGAAGACAACCATGCTCCAGCATTAAAAGACAAACTGAGCAATAAAAACAGCCGAACAGAAGAAAAAACTTAAATCAAGACTCTGCATAATTAAATTGCTTCTATTGTTTGTTTCAGACAATTGCTACTAATCAAAGCTCAGTGGATCGTTACAAGCTTGAAGGAGAGTGTCAATCACAGCTAGAGGGGTTAAAAAAACAGGACCGGAATTTTAAATCTCCCAACAACCATATTTCCTTTATTATGCAGTGACACAAGTGCACAGTGAACAAGCAGAAGGCCTTTTTCCATTATATCTCATTATGAATGCAAAGTAATGTAATAAAGTCTGCTAAGCTCTTTTGTGTGGAGGTGTAATAAGGCACAGTGTACCGTCAGAACAAGAATAGGACCCGGACCCTCTGATATAGAGAAACCTGTTTGACAGGAGACGTGGGAGGAAAAGTAACGAGGCCATGTCTGTTCAGCACTCTGCTCCAATTTGTGTCTGAGAGCAAGCGACCCAAACAGACAAGAAGAGTTTGTGTGTGTTCATTAAAGCAGGCTTCCCAGATGGCTGTAATGTTTGTGCAATAACACTTCTTCCAAAGAGCTAAGCCTTGTGTGTATGGCTCCAGCGGGCCTGAACCAAGAACTCATAACATGCTGACCAATTATGAAACCAGACTAGATCACATCAAAGAGTAACTTCACAGATTATCTGATTCTATGAAAAGAAAAGGTCTGTCACACACTACACAACACGCTCACTCTCTCACTTGTTATGAACCTGGCAGATAAATAAGGCTCTAACTTTAAATTCTCACTGGGAATAGCACTTTGACCAGCAAAACATCATCACCAGAGTAACTCTCTGGGCATGTTAGTGGTCGCCAAGGGTTGGACTACAAATCCACCTAACTCAGCAAGGGCTGTGGTCATGACTCAGGAGTCCTGCTGACAGCTTCATCTGAGCTGGGGAAGAGAGGTAAGCGTCCTGATCTCAGAGATCCAGGCAGGAGACAAAGATGATAAAATATTCATTTCTTTCATGGTTAATGGGGTCAGAAATCAACCCTATCACCAAACAAAAATGTTAACATTGGATAGTTCTGCAAAACTTAGAATACCACTTAGACAAACTTAGATAAAAAAAAATTGTCTTTAAATGCAGATGCTTTTAAAATTATTAGATATTTTCTACAATGACGGCCAATGGCATCTAAGCAATGGTTGAGGTGAGGGACAGATTGTTAATAATGGTACAAAAATTTATAATTTCAGGTCTCTGCCAGGTTCCAAACTTTGGCCTTCCACATAAAAGGCAGATGCACAACATCTAGCGTCTATAACGCTCCAGAGCTGCTCCAAAAAATACTGGCAGTATAGATTGGCATTTAGTCTCACGATGCCTCACAGTCAGTCTCTTACATAGCATAGACCGATTTTGTTTGTGTTTTGTTAAAAAGAAATTTTAAAAAAGTTTAGATTTTTTGAGGTAAGGTATCACAAAAAGTATTTTAGAGGGTATAAACACAGAATTGTTTTTTTTAGTTTTTAGTGTTTCTCATTGACTTGTTTACAGAAAGCAATGTCTGCTTCGAATTCAAACTGCAGTCTTTGAGTATTTAAAAAAAAAGGCTACATCAAACCATGTTTCCTACAGTATGCTGTACATAATATAAGTCTAGTCATAAGGCCCCTAACAAAAGAAGCTACATTTCTCAATTGTATATGCTATATAAACACAAGAAGCTGTACAAGCCAAATTAAAGTAGAGTTTGTATTTAAATAAGGCACTATGCGATCCCGTCACCTTCTGACAGATTCCAACACTCTGTGCCATGGACGCAATTTGGCTGGTACCAAAACTATTGAGATTTGACACAGTCCTAGCCCCAACCCTGAATACAAATACAGTTCACTTTATATGTGACAGATCCATAGTTTCTAGTTGTGTTTATTTAGTGCTCTCTGTATGAATTTAATTGTTTTCACATGGGCAATTAAAGCAAAGTGATGGAGTAAAGATTACAGAGTTTAAAGAAACTGCTCAAAAGGAGCCTGGCATTATTTTACCATTTTACAGTCCCAGTTACAGAGCCCCAACGGTTGAGACTGGGTAACCATGACCAAACATCTCAGTCAGTCAAGCCAGCAAGACAGCCACTCCCCCAGACATGATAAACAGTGAAGATGTCATGTGTTTGCTGTGCTCTGGTCATTGTTACTGCTGTCCATTTGGCTGTGTGTGTGTGTCCTGTATATTGTGGACAGGAAACCCAGATCTGGTGATATACTGTATTCCAAGATGCATTGCTCCCACCCCAGGTTTCCAACACTTTGCCCCCGATCATTATTTGTTGTTATGGTGATGGCTAGCAGGGTAGGAGCGACAACATAATAAGGTGAGAAAGTAGCACTGTATTTCATTCAACTGAGAACAGACACATCTAGTCTCTGCAAATACATGCAAACACTGTATCTTCACACATATTATCTGTGGAATACAAGTGAGAGTTTGAAAAGAATAAGTGAAAATGGAACAGTCTCCGTTTCTTTTTTTCTCTCTCCCATTACTCTCCTTCCTCTGTCTTTCTCACTCTTTCTATTCTTTTGAGGTACAGCACTCTTTCCTTCCTAAAACCACTTAATCCTGCAAAAGCTTGACTCTTTATCATCCGTCCTGTCTGTGACTTCAACCAAGGGAAAAATTAAAGCTAGAAAATGGTATTACCAGGTTTTAAGAAAGTTGAATTTAGGACTTCTTTATAGCCTTTTATTTCTATTTTTCTGTCTAGACTGATTTAACCACACATAAAAATTACAGCAAAAACTATTTCTATGTTATCATATTGCTAGGCTCTTATTGTGCTGCAAAAGCCACATAATCCTTTCATTAATTTATCCCTTAGAGTACCATTAGTAGTTTCTCAAGGTATTTTCTTGCAATGTGCCACAAATGTGGCAGAAATGTGTGACATAACAACGTAGGGGTTTCGTGCAAATTAGGTAGGACAAGGCAATGTGCTGCTTTTAATGAAAAGTGGCTTTCAAAGTAATATAAAGCATCACTATAAATGGAAAACACAGAAATATGTTTGTGGTGCTGTACATTTGCTTCTTAATTTTCTACACCACTCAGAAGAGAATATAATTTTCCCTCTTGGAGAAGCCAGCCTGAACTTTCCCCCTTCACTAAGCCCCCTTTTATCTTACTACTGTGATCGGCACTGCTATTAAAATTAATAGTGTAACCGGTTGAGGATATACACCGATCAGCCATAAAATTGTGAGCACTGACAGGTGGAGTGAATAAC
>NW_023339651.1:16966867-16971234 GCF_004916995.1 Morone saxatilis
TTTTTTTTCCTTTTGAGCTCATTTTGACATTCCATATTGGGTGTGTCGGAAAGTAAACAAATGTATTATTCAAATATGAACTCTCAATAGATACAAATAGCATCTCGATTTTGCAGTAATATATTTTTCTACTGAACTGTCACCAGATTGACACAAATGTCACACTCACAAATCAAACACATACTCCTACATTGAAAATCAAGTTCCTCTACTGCCTTAAACAGGTGAGTTAACTGAATTTAGAATGAATAGTTCGAAGCCGCCTTACGAGTTTTGGAAATTAAATTTTAATAAATGGAATTATTATTAACATGATATGCAAATACATAAGCTATAAAATTGAACCAGAAACTGTCACAAAAAACATTAAAGACAGATCTACTTTCCATTTATTTTCTCAGTTTGAAGACTCAGTAAACTTGCTGTGTATTAAAGACACGCAGCAAGCCTCCATCATGAATGTTTTCTTCACACTTCAAAAAAGATGGGTGTCTGGAGAGTTCCAGCTCTTAGTGCTTGCTGGGAAGTCTGCTCATATGCTGATCTAGTTTCTTGAGAAACTTTTTTTGATGAGTGTATTGAACTCTGTGCAGTACATTTATATTCAGTATCAAGTGTAGAGTCAGAAGAACTCGTGTTTATTGTTTCTGAAAATAAAAATTTGAAAATGTATTTTTTTATTACTTGAATAGATGATTCCATTAAATTATTATATGATGTTTTACAGTGTCCAACTATAAGAATCTCAGTCTTTACAGTACTGGCAGGATCTTTGATGTCCATCAAAGATAAATGTCCATAAATCAGTTTAGAAATCATCTCCATATAACTTCAGATCTTGGCTCTAAGTCACCTTATGTAGACTTAACAGTAATCTAAAAGCATTACTTGCAGTTCTGTTACATAAATAGATACACATATAGTACAGTTAGTTAGTTTGTGTTCCATTTAGTGTATATTAAGTATGCACATTATTTTATGCATAAATGTTTGCAGCTATTACATGGTTGATGCTGTGTGAACTTTTCATTCTGCCTCACCAGGTATTGACTTGTTAACTGTCAGCTGTAGTCACATGATAGAACTTGGTTCTCTTGTTTCTTAAGCCACTTCCCTAATTTCAAGCTTTTCTCAACTGGTGAAATTTCTCGTGTCAGACCAAAAAAGAGGCACCTTTTGCTCTGAAACTATAATTAGTGGCTGAGGAATCGGCTTACGGGCAGCGGTTAAGATGTACTGTCATTTCCCGCCAAACCACTCAACTAAGCAAGGGCTAATTGGCCAGCTGACCTTCCCGGCCTGGTCAGTAACTGCACTCTATTGGTAGTCTGAGGCAGAGGGAATTCTCTGAAAGAAACTCTGTATTAGTCGTGATGGGCAAACAAGCCATTCTTGAAGCATTTAGGCTTTCCAGCCAATTGTGTCATATGGGTTTCATTTCTCTCGCACATACTGGTCAAAAGAATGTACAGCAGGCAAATTTTTTTTTTTCAGTTTGTACAATAGTGAGGTAAATTAAAGCTCATAAATTAAACTAGTAATGAGTAAGTACATGTAAATGAATACTAAGCAATCACTGCGTATGCCTGACTTGCAGCTGAGTTTGTCAGCATCTAACTCTTCCTTCACTCTTCCGTTGGATCCAAAATTTGATGATCCAAAATATCTTGTTGTACTTAACCTTTAGGGCTTCTGTCAAAAAAGCCTTTTTTCTGAGCGCCAGTGATTTTCTTTAATTGTTCCCAATGAGGGGAGAGTGTGTTCGATAGCATTCGGCTGCCTAGAGGAAAATCTCTGCACCCAGCACTTGTTTTCAGAGAGCACTGCCTTTCTTGTGTGGCCGCTCCAAGCGTTTCTAGTTAAAATCTCAGAACTTTTCAGAAAGGCACTGGTCTCTTTTACAGTATTTTCAGGAAACCAGTCATATATTAGATGGGGGACATGTCATCCTGGTAACCAAGAAAATGGAGAAGAAGCTTGTTCAGAGCGTGTCCTTTATGATATATCAGGCAGAAACTACACAGAAAGAAAAGAAACGAAAGAAAAGAAAAAAAACTATGCTGACAGTTCTCTACCGCATTTTGCTGTTATTTATGGTCGCATTCGCTTCTTTGCCTCCTCTGCTTGCACTGTTGTTCAGCTAATAGCACATTTCTGCCACATTTGAATTAGGAATTGTCAAGATATTATTGTCACAGTAACAAAAACAGCAGTGTTATTTTCTCTCACTGCAAAAGTGAGTACTTTACCATGACTGGGTTTGGTTTTTTTCATTAGCACTTACAGAACTTCAGCTTCCTGCAGTGTTAGTTAAGCTGTACAGGGTCTGCAGGTCTACAGCAGGTGTGAAAATGATAGGGGAATATTCTTTATTTTTTATTTTTCACCATTTCATTGGCAGTTATATTTGTGATGTTTAGTCTCAAGCTAGCCGACTCACATTAGCTATCCTCCTTGACTAGTGTTTTTCTTTCAGTGATGTGATGTAAAATCATTTTATCATCATTCATTCCACTCATACTTTCTATGTCATTTCTTTCTTTTGAAATCCTCACTAAATCCACTTTCAGCTCTGTTTTATTCCTTTTATCTCTTCCCCAGCTGCCTGCAACCCTCCTTTCTTTTCATTTCTCCACATATGCCACCTCTCCTCTGTCTTTCTTCCTCTTCTTCTTCTGCCCTTTCCTTCCTAGCTACTATGGTAACAGCCGTGGAAGCATCAGGCTGTGATAATAGCGAGCACAAAAACAGGGGACTTAGGGGGGTCTTCCACGCACACACACACAGCGGGGGGCCATCAGTGTTTGTACAGCTGCTGGTGCCACTTTTACTGGCTCCTCAACAAACACTAGAACTGAATGGCAAGAACGATTAAGGAATGGCAAGATGGACAGAGTGGGAGAGCTGGGGTTGACGGGGGAGAGAAGGATGGGAGCGATAAGGTAATGGACACAGTGGACGATGGGAGAGCGAGAGAGATTGGTAAAGAGCAGAAGGAGTTAAGACCTTCTGAGCTTGGTGATGAAAACAGGTAACTAAGACACTGTGTTATTGTTCCAGTAAGACATTTATTACCACTCCTATTTCCCTCTTTCTTTCCCCACGTCTCTGTTTTTCTACTCCTCACACTAAGGGATTCTAAAGGGCATTAAATTAACATCTTAAAATGTCTTAAATAAAGTAAATTGAGTTTTTGTTTTGGAAGCATGTAGTGCTGATTGAGTTCTTATCTTTAAACTGCAGTGGTTGGATAGTTTTTGTTCCAAAACAAAAGTATGAGCTGGGGCATTGAAAGCTATAAATCCTTACACCTGGCCGTGTCATTTTGTGTAATTGGTTTGAGTATTAGATCAAAGAGGTGGAGTTGGTACAAACTATTTGTTCTCAGTATATCTGCTTTCATGGATTTTGGGCATTTGCTGTGAAACATCAGTTCTTTCTCTCCTATAAATGTCCCATTTATTGTGTTAGAAATGACAGTATTTTAACATAGCAGTTGTGGAACCAGCACATTGCGCCAGATTAATTATGCCTAGCAGTGTTGGACAGTAAAGCATTACCAGTAATAATATTAATTTTCCCAGTAACTAGTAGTGTAACTAATCAGTTATCCCCCCCAAAAAAATAAATAGTTACAAAATTACTTTTGTTTGCACCCCCCTACTGATTTAAATTCCAACAATTTAATCACATCCTTGGATTTATTTTTGTAATCGTGGAGGATTCTAGCTTGGAAGATGGAAACGCCTTTATTCAGCAGCTGGAAATATTCCATTACTTTGATTTTAACAAACAAAAGTGGATTTTATTCATTGTACCAATTTTGCAGGTTGTAATAGAAAAGTAATATCACTGTTGGCAGGGAGTAATAAGTAAAGTAATAATATTAGTTTTGAAAAGAGTAATAAGTAATAAATTACATTTTTGAACAACACGGGTGCCTAAGCAATGAGGGCAAGCTAAAGCACACCAGTTACATTTTGTTTAACCATGGAATTTTAGAGAAGGATTGGGTTTGATTAATGATCTCATGGGCCAGCCTTCACTCCCTACGTGCATCAATGAGCCTTGGCCACCCATGACCCTGTCTCTGGCTCCACCCCAACTTTTCCTTCTTGGACCCCTTTTGATAGGTATGGACCACTGCAGACCGGGAACACCACCACAAGAGCTGCAGTTCTGGAGATGCTCTGACCCAGATCGTCTAGCCATCACAATTTGGCCCTTTTCAAAGACGCTCAAATCCTCACGCTGCCCATTTTTCCTGCTTCTAACACATCACCGTTGAGGTCACTTGCTGCCGAATATCCCACCCACTGACAGGTGCCACGATAACCAGAAATTCAGTGTTATTCACTCCACCTGTC
>NW_023339651.1:16971334-16985143 GCF_004916995.1 Morone saxatilis
CGGCCGGTCTGAGGAACAAACCGACGACATTCAGGTCACAAACTCGCTTCTCTAAGCTCGAGGCCACCAAACAACATATTGTGATGTTACATAGGGAGATTGTTTTATGGCACAACAGAAGCATTTTATTATTTTGCAGTTAATGCATATTGTTATGCCTTTTTATCTTTCTAATTACATACTTTAATGTTAATGTGACCTTGTATCACCTGGATGCAAAGAGCTTTTTATCAATTTATCTTCATTGAAACACAAAACAATCTGAGAAGCGGAAGAGTGCCCCTCTTCTGTTTAGTTATGCAGCATGCGTTTAGGATTTTTTTTCACCGGATGCTGTATTTGCATTAGCATGGGAGATGGTTTTTATCGTACCAAGCATTTCAAATTTTCCCCCTAGTTGTAAGCAGTGTTTTGCCAAAGTTGCAGAACTTAGGGATAGATTAAACTAATTGTTAAGAGTCTTCCACTGATTGTGGAGAGCATTGCACTCCTATAACATTGTTGGATTCATGATGGACAGTGTTTGGTATCAAAATAGAGGGGTCCTTCATTACCCACAATGCAACTCAACTCGATGACACTTCAGTCGTGATTTGGGTTTGTTGTTCTAGTACCGGCCAATGTAGCCTCAAGTAGAGATGAGGAACAGCTTACAAATGTCTGATAAGCTTGCTTCTTTCTAACTCCTCGAGAGCCACAAAAGGCTTTTTCACTTTTTTCAAACATGCGATAGCACTCCCCAACACCTGTAAGAAGAGTTTGATGTGTAATATTGGTGGAGTTCCCCTTCAAGGTGTTGGAAAATAGATTGAAAACAGATTGATGTAAAACCGTGTTATTATTGTACTATTGTATTATTGTACTTGTATTATAATACAGCTGAAGAGTGATAGGAAAGGGGAGAGAGAGAGGATGACACGCAGCAAAGGGCCTCAGGTTGTACTCCAACCCATGGTCACTGCAACAAGGACTCAGTCTTGGAACATGGGGCACCAGCTCCACCAGGTGAGCTATCCGGGTGCCCCAAAACCATGTCATTATTTAAATCAAACTAAAAGTAATAAAATGTAATTTGTGAAGTCTGTTTTATTGTTTCAGAAATGGAACATTTGAACCCTATTGGTAGCAACTTTTACCTTTGCGTCAAGAAGTAGCCATGCTTATGCAAGTGGTGCTGCCACACGTTTCACCTTTGAAGAAGTGTATTCCCCAGAGGCCTCCGCAGTATTGCGTGTGCATCCGTTTCTCATTTGTGTGGGTGCAGGTGTGCTGTTGACTACATAGCCGTCAGTTTGCACTCAGCCTGCATGCAATTAGCATCTGATTTGCTATGGCAGCAGCTAATTATGCAATCAGCAGCTTTGACTGCCTGTACCACGGGCTGATTACTGAGCTTTAAAGACCCAGTTGAGACACAGCTGTCGGCCTGCTCAGAAGACATTCCCTTGTTTGATTTTGCAAGACAAGATTTAGGCCATCACATCTTGGATGCAAAAATCACCTCGCCACGCTGACTGCGTCATGAACTTATTTCATGTTGGCAAACTTTATTTAGTTGGCTTTAGGGGAAGGCTGTCTGTGTGATATGATGGTAGTTTCATCCTTCAGAAAACAGCAGCTTGACTCAAATCTTGGTAAACCAATTCTGTATCTTAATCCACTTCTCCAATCACTGTCTGCCTATATTTTCAGTATGTCAAACATACTGTCATATTTTAACTGATGTAAAGTAAAGCTAAATTGTTGCATGGGAGCTACAAACAGAAACAAAATTTTTGGGTTATAGGAGTATCAAGTTATTTCCAAAGAAAGTAATTGATGCTTAAGTCAAAATTGAGCAGAAGCCTTTTTTAAAAAATAAATTTGAGGTTAAAGTAGAGCTGAAACAATTAGCTCTTTGAGTAGATCAATAAGTCCATCAAAAAAAACGTATTCGATTTAAAAAAATAATCATTTTTCATTTTTCATTTTTTAGGCCTCAATGCCAAACGTTTACTAACCTTCCAACATCTCATACGTGTGATACACGGCCTAGTGTAATGTTTTGTGGCGTGTTCGCTCTTTGCCCGTTAAATTCCTGAAAAATACAAGGAAATAAACACTTCAGTACCCCTGCGCCGGTTGCAGCTTCTTTTTGGAGAGAGACATTTTCATGCCAATCTGAGCCTCAAAAATTCTGTGAACCTTAATTGTCCATCCCCTATTATTTGTGTGATCCTTCCTTAAATGCATAATGACATAATGACCGAAGACAGGTGAATTGCGCTTTGAGAAAAAACAACAACATCTGAAACGAGGCGCAGAAAGCTTAGTCAAATGTGTCCTGTCGCTGTCAGAGTGAGGGGGTGCGTCAGCAGAGGATGATGCTAGTCAATGCATTAGTAATGGCCCTTTGACTCGCACAAAGACCACCTCTCAGTGTGCTCACGTCATTAGACAGCGGCTCTTTTCTCCTGCTGTGCCTGTGTGTGTGAGAGAAAGAGAGGGCGAGAGCGACAGAGACAAAAAGGAGTGAAAGATGGAGGTGCTGATTAAGGAGAGGTAATTGTGTCTATATACAATTGATTTGCCACTTATCACTCCTTAATTTCATTGGCCATCTTGAAGGAAGCAAGTAAGGACTAGTTTCCATAACAAAATTACACTTATATGTACTTATGCACTTTATAGTTTCTGTTGCAACTCTATCATCTTATGATTGGCATATATTGTATTAATTGGTCAAAATGAAATTAAAAGCCCCCCTATGTGGATCACATATGCATTAATGCTGTCTGTATAATAAATCACTGGACCACATACTCAGAATTACGTTGAAATAATGAAAAGAAATTGCTCTGATTAAATACAATCAGCGCTGGTTAATGCGATAATATATAATCAGGAAAAAAAATTAAACTATCGAATGCGTATTGAGTGATGATGCTGTGTCATTGCTTCTGTACAGAATGCAACAGGAGGCTGCCACCTGTAGTGTTATCATGTGAAACTTTTATCTCTTTCTAATATTTGATATCTGAGATCAGAATCTCTCAGCTTGACTATAAAAGCCTGGTTTGCTCTGGTGTCAAACAGTAGCTGGTAAATGCCTCCTCTACTATTAAGGAAAGTGATTACTGTTGTGTACACATGTGGGTGTGTGGGTGCAAGGCCTGTAATTATAGTATACTTGACTAATTGTTCTGTAATGAGGTGCTTCACCCCAACTTCTATGAACTGTAAATAAACATCTAATTATGTTCGAAAGAGAGACAACTGCGACTTGAGGTGTGGCTTCAGTATGGCATTGAGCTGGCACTACCAGACGACGCCAGTGATTTATTTGTCATTTTAAAAGCTAAAGTATTTGTTGCTGCTAAATGACATGATAAAAAGTGAATCAGTCTAACTGAGATTCAGACTCTCATGTCAAAACACACACCAACTCAGATTTTAGGTTATGTCCGTGAACTTTTTTTCTATACTTTTTTTTATTCAATAATGTATAACATACAATGCAAGGTCTTTAACAGGGAAAGACTTAAAACATTTGAATAAAAGACAAGTAGAGCAACGTACATTACGTTTTTTTTTGTTTGCTGCAATACAGAGCAGTTCTGCTGTGGTTGAAAGCCATTTGTAATATTAGTTTGATATTAGAGTTAAAACCAAACTGTATGAAAACTTACAAGTGTTTATGAACCATTATTTCTGTAAGTAACCTGCTGTCATGGACAGTCTTACGCCATATCCACAGTAATGTGGAAGAGTTTCGTTAAGGTTTGTCCTTAAAAGTGTATTGTAATGTTTTCTGAAAATTTGTCAGTTATACTGAAATGCCAACAAAAAGAACTACATTTCTTTACTTTTAGCATAGTTTATGCTAGTTAAAAAAACACTAATTAGTGCCTTACAGATACTGGAAATGTAGGATAGATGGCCAGATACTGTGCATGGTCTCGAGGCAAAGCTTGATCAATGAACCTCTGCGTTTCTTATTTAGTTTTTCAGAACACATGATCAAATATTACAGGTGTGGCCGTTGACATGTGTATTAGCAATTAGGTATTTGACTTAGAGTCTGCCAACCATGTCAAACTTTTGTGACTTTCTATCAAATCCCTTATACTCTTATGTACACTTATGTTTTTATATTTTAGACCTATTGTGTGTTTTGGGGTTTACTGAAAGAAAAATAAGCAGTCATAAAGATAATGCAATTGGACTGAAGGTCATGCGTCAAAACTACTGCGTCTCTGTAAGCCCATCAAGATGTGTGTCATCTCTCAGCGTTAACGTGTGTAGATACTCCAGAAAAGTCCAATGTGTGCTTCGGGCGTCAAATGACTCAATGCTGCATGACACAGTCAGTACCTCTACATCTCGGTTTGTGCCAGCAAACCCCAGTACAGTGGCCATATTTATGTATTATGTGGCCTACTGTACAGCATGCATCAGTTTTCCAAAACCAGCATTTCTATATCCATGCTACACTACACTGATTGTACTGTACATCTTAAGGGTTAAGAGAGAGAAGCGTTGGAAGCATGTTCATCACTAGACACATTGAACAGTCTCAAATGAATTTCTCATTAATTCAGTGTACAACGTACAGATAAGCAGATGTGTCAGTTACACAGAGCGTTCTTCACCCTTGCAAAAAAAAAAAAGCAGCCATCACTGATTATACAGGACGTGGATGAATTGCCCTCAATGGGTGGCAGTGGTGATGCCTGATGGCCGCAGTGAATGTGTGTGCGCGTGTGTGTGTGCTGAAGCAGTAGTGTTTTCCCAGCGGTTAGATCCTGACAGGCTTTGCAGGTAGCAAAGGTCCGGCGGAGCCCCATGATTCATGCAGCCAACAGCGGTTCTCCACCTCATTTATTCACCGCATGGACACAGAGCTCATGCTCCATGCTGAATATCACATGACAAGAGGCACACTAACCACTGTGTCTGTGTGCGCGCGTGTGGATGTGTTTTTCCTATTATGCTGGCTGCCGTCCGGCTTACCTATGAATAATCATTCCCTTTTGAAATGTCACCTTCCAAACCCAGTGGCCTCAAGCGCATCACGGTGGCGGAGGGGCTTTGGTAACTGTTTGTGTGTGTGTGTGTGTGTGTGTGTGTGTGTGTGTGTGTGTGTGTGACAGAACGATAGAGAGTCTATACTGGTAGAAATTGTAATAAAGACAGAGAAACATAGGGTCTGAGCTGAGAACACTTGAGACTGGAATATAAGAAGGAGACAGGCTTTTTAAATGTGAGTGTTTGTGTGTGTTTGTGTGTGGAAGGTGATAGCATCTCCATAACCCTTGTTACAATCTCTGTATTCTCACTCGCGTCTCTGAGGGGACCATGTCGCCATGGAAACGTCATTTAAAATCCATAGTCCTGCTCTGCTGTTGGACTATTTACGTAACCAATAAAATAAAAAAACAATAAGGTATATGGTGCTGTTAAGTTCGTGCTTCAATCCCGGAGGGGTGTCCAACGCTCTGGTGTCATGTGATAATTAGACATGTACCTCTAGTTTAGTGCATATCTCAGAAGTCTCTCTTTAAAGTTTCTTGGACAGTTTGCGTTTTTTCTGTTCCAGCAAGTTCGATCGAATTACGAACTCTATTAGTCCTGAGCCTGACCACTCTGCTACTCAGATAGAGCAGATAACATCATGTTCACCTCTCTGCCTCTCTGTCAGTATTTAATCCAATCTCACTCACTCCACCCTCATGAAACAATTCCATTTCTCTCAGCTTGAACTGTATACAACAGGCTTTCGTGAATTAGTATTAATTTAAATTAGTTTAACAATATGAACAAATAATTACAGTGTAAGTTGTGTAAGCAATGGTCCCAGATTTTAAAATCCTGTTTTAAACACTTGTATTTAGATATAAAATAATAATTTATCAACTAACTGTTCCAGGATCTAGTCCATTACAGACAGTAGTTACACAAGAAAAAATTCTACGTCCATTTCCGACCCCAATACAGTCAATAGCAGGTAATAATAACACATCCTGTCAATGCCCACACAATTTTCAGTCTTTTCAATTACCTATGGAGCGTGATTTTAAAAGAAATGAATCAGTTTACCTGTGACACCGACTCAATAATATGTATACATTTCCTTGCAGGCAGCTTTTTTCAAGATTCAGCTTTATTTATACTAGTTCAAATGTTCCTTTATGAATGTTCAACCTTTACACGACGAGCTGAGTATCAAATCTACGAAACACTGCTACCTGACTGTGTGTCAGGAGATACATTATACACTAGAGGGGCACAAGTTTTGTTTCTACAGTTATGTTAGAGATGGCTGTTATGTTTCATTGTATGTTTTAGTCATGATACATCATTCACTTTAGTCACGATGCATTTGAGCAGGCGCAACAAATTCTTCATTCATTTTGCCATAGACACCAGTGTTACAATTGACTTATCTTGCAATGTTAACGAAAGTGAAAAATAATTTGTGCGTCCGCCCGGTGATTCGGATTTGCTCAGAGTTGTGTTGGTTCTTCCTTGGCCCACGCTACACCCTTCCACCAAGTTTCATTAATATCGGGCCAGTAGTTTTTCCCATAATCCTGCTGATAGACAAACAACCAAACAAATGCCACCGAAAACATCATCTTCTTGGCAGAGGTAACAAAATAAATACAATGTATAGCTTTATTCCAGTCATTAGCCATAAACATCTTATTGTAACAATTAAAACTATTTCATGTGCATTTAAATTATACTAAAAATCATTTATATACAGGACAACTTCAGTGATGTCTTTGCTGCTCTGGTGACCCTTGAAATCAAACAGCTGACAGCACTTTTGTCTGTGGTTAACACTGAGCAACATTAAGTGCTTCATTAGTTTCGAGGTGTTGGCAGTCTTGACAGTTATTTTCCTGTCACAAATATTGCACTCAGCACTGTTGCTGTCAATTAGATACACTGTTTATGCAAAACTGTTTACTTCCAGACAGCCGGGAGATGAAGGCATGGTGACGTCTGGACAGGATTGTTTTTCTCGCCTGTAGCAAGCAGCTACTTAGCTTAAGATGTACCATTCAAGTATCAGAATTTAGCACCCAGTGCATGTATTTGCATAATAACGTAGTTGGGAGTATCGGTGTGACTCAATAGTGCTGTAAGCCAGTTTGCATGCTTTTAAGACTACTCCACACATCACTGCAGGACAGAGGTTCCCGGTGGTTGATGAATGCATCTCTCTGGTCAGGAAGGGTGCCTTTCAGCCCACACAGGCGCTCTGAGTGAATGCTCCTGGCAGTGCTTTGATGGTAAGGTATTATCAGATCAAAGCTGTCCTCAAGGCCTCTTCGCTCAGGGAATACTTGTCCCATGGCCTTCTCTGGAACTTGTTATCTTTAATCAGACAAGATGGCCAGCAGGTCGCTGAGTGGCTCAGTCAAGACACCAAAGAGACTCACTGAGGGCTTAGTGCAGGGACGATAGACGCCACGTGTGAGCGGGATTTACAAGGCAGCGTGATGCTCCTGATAAGCTCTCAGACACTCACGCACATGATGTACTGTGAAATACAAACCCAGACACAGCCACACACAGGGGCTTCATTATATACATATTCCTGCACTTTTTGTTTTTGAACTGAACTCTTCTGATGTGAAAGTTTTGCACCACAGTTGATCAGTTTAGCAGAGTGTAAATGAGCCAAACAACAGGTGAGTTCCTTTGATCGAACTGTTGCTCAACAGGACCTGACGCTAAACTGTTTAATCCACGTCTTGCAGCCCTTCAGGAAAGCGCTAAAGTGCCAAAGAAAGTGATCGCTGCTACTGAACTTGGAATGTTGGTTGAAAGGAAGACAGTTACTCATGTGTAATCTACCCCAGACGGAAGGCTGTATGTGGGTAAATATTAGTTAAAGAGCCTAATGCCAGGGACACACATGAGGTGGATCTACCGCTAAGCACCCCAAAGTTGTTTCTGTTTACAGTGCAGGCAAATAAACCCAGCTGTGAATAAGTAAGTCAGTCAGTAATTCTTCCATCATGCGATGGTCAACCACAAACACCTTGCTGAGCTGAGATCTAATAGCACACTGACACTAGGACTGACTTAATACAGCTCTGATGCAGTGTAAAGAGAGTGAACAGGAAGCTGTCAGGCTGATATCAGTCCAGATTTAATCAATATATTATACATTATGAATGAAAGCAACCATATATCTCTACCCTGCATCTCATATATAAGTCTCATATATCCCATATAAAGTGAAAGCGGCATAATCTCTTACTTTACCTTTACTTGTACGTTAAGAATATAATGATGACATTTCATGGAAAAAATGAAAACTTTTAAGTCCTATGGCATAGATTCACAGGACTACACCTGATCTGATCAATTACAAATAATACAAAATAAAATTCAAGCAAATGGGCTCCAAAGAAAGCAGTAATTGTGGGGGGAAATAAGGAATAGAAAGAGAGCCAAAGAGCCCAGAGAGCCCAAATATCCTTCTTTTTGTCTTTCATTCTTTCTTCCCAACACAGTGATCCACTTTATTCTTAAGACTTGACTAGAGTTTCATATCGTATCGATCTTCGATGTTTTGATCTATGTAATGACCTGTTTATCATATAAATATATAAAATGAGATTCAAGTTCAGAGAGGGAAGAAAACAGATCAGTGGGACAGACTATGAGCAAAGATAGACGTCAGCATTTGTCTAAGTCACGAGAGGAAGGAGATGGAATAGGGCAAACATGCTCTGATGATGCTTAGAGACTGTGTAGTATTTCCGTTATGTCTGAAAGCTTCTGATTGTGACCTGAAAAGACCAGCCGTCGGTTCTGAAGTTACTGCTCCAGTTGAGCCAACTTATTTTCTGCTGCAGTCAAACTTTCTTTTCTTCCCAGTACACTTGTTTTTGCTGCCTTGTATAATTTATTTTACATTTTCTACTTTCCACTTCTACAGGCACAGCAGAACAGGCCTTCAAGATCTAACAAGGCAGCAACCCCCAAAAATTATGCAACAGTGTTTAATACAAGGAAATAAGACAGAGAACTGGATAAACCTGTTATGGTTGATTGGGCTATTTTTCAGGATAAGTGGTAGATTTTGCACAATGATTTCAGTCTTTTCTAAAGGCTGTTAAAAGTAAATAGTAAGTGTAAATTTATATTAGCAGTATCACACTATCTGTTACGTTTATTATCAGGATATCTAGGCTACTTGGTGCTAAATTCAGTTAGCTCACACATTATTTGAAGTCAGATTATTTTGTTGAAATGATTCACTGTAATTGATTTGAACTAAGATGAGCTGTTGATGAAGACAGGAGAGGAAATGAAGAGAGGGCTGTGACAGAATAGGTTCAACTTACAAAATAATTATCTGGCAGAGTTGAGATCCGTCCCGCCTTTATCTGTTCCCCCAGCAAATAAACACCCATTTAACGGAATACCAAATACAGTATATTAACATATATCAACAAGCTTCGTCTTAACTGTATTTTCCAGGCACTAATTAGCCATATTAAAACTGAAAATCTTTGAATTTGAACCACCTGTGACCCCCATATTGTGTATATGCATTTTTGTGCATGTTTGTTTACTCCTGCACTGGTGGAATTATCTGTGTTTATTCCTAATGGAGATCCACATTTTCTCCTTAGGCGCTTGCTTTGTATGCAAATACTTCTCTGTTGACAACTGTGAAAGCAATGACTGCTAGTTGTTGGCAGGATTTGTATGCATAACAAATTAATTGCATGAAAAGTGCTATATGTGTGATAGCGTTAGTGTGAGTGAGAAAATAAACCTCTTATGTACGCATTAAAGGTGCTTATTGTAGATATATATATATATACTGTATTGTGTTCCTTACTCAAACCTCTCAGCAAGATGACACCTGTCTTTCCTGAAGAGGAGAGTTTGAAGTATTTTGAGTGCACCTCAATAAAGTTTTTCTATGTGTGTACCTTCAAATCAAGGGTGTTAAAACAGCAGAAATGTATCAAGCTGTCTAATATGCAGGTTCAAAAATAGAAACAAGTAAAAAGTAGACAACCTTTTTTTTATTTTTTATTTTTTTTGCCAAATCCATTGCTACATGACACAATTAGAGAAGTGCCAGGCTACAACACACTATGTTTGGAGGTAGTTCAAAAATAAGTTCCTGTTTTTTTTAAATATCTTCATCACACCCTGAAAATATCACTTTAGATATTCCACTGTATGGTCTGTTGAGTCTCCATAGTCATTACATGATATAAGTAACTGTAAGAAAGTGGGTAAAAGTCTTAGTCTTAAGAGTAGTAAGCCTGAAAGAGAGTGATTATTTTACCATTGCTGAAAGACGTCATTTTCAGTGAATGGCAGTTTGCATTTTGCCCTCACAAATCCTTTTTTATAGCTTGCAGCGAATCCCTCTTACATTTTGCATTTTTTAACATCTGCTTTTTCTGTCTGCATGAGAGACCTGATGCTGGTCTTAGTGTAAATCTGCTCATACATTGGAGATTTCGCTAAATTGTCTTTTTATTCCTTGGAATAGTAAACCCTTGCTGAGAGGATGCCTAATGAAGACATGGCCTGTGTATTGGAGTCATGCATAAACATGTCAAGGCACTTTCATTGTCATGCAGTCATTTTGCAGTCATAGAGTATTTGTTTTGTCATTATCCACCACTGATTTGTTCCTGTCTGTTCAGATTGTCAGTGGCAAGTTGTGTGCTTCCCCTCGCAAGAATAGTTGTGACAAATTGACTTTGTGTTGGTGGTTCAAATCTAGGGCAGAGGAAAATCTTAGCCCGAAATCCGGGCATGGCTTTATAATTTGGCTTATGCAACGCAATTTGGCTCTGTGATCCATGCGTCTTCAAATCCCACCAAGAGTATTTCAGTCTCTGTCTTGCATGCCTGTCATGCTGACTTGGGTATTTTGTCCTTAAAAAGGATACAAAATGGAATCTTCACTCTCCACTTCAAATCTCCTCTGACTCATAGACTTAATGTTGATGTCACATAAAATTTGATCCATAGTCTATACAGGGTATTTTATTTTGGAAATTGACTGCCTTCTATATGCCGTTTCTGTGTCTGACTTCCTCCGAGTGTGATCTGGAGCGGAGGGATTCTTCTAGGACGCGTCACGGTGCTTCTGGTGGAATCACGAGCATTGTCTAGAACAGGCTTGATCAATTTACAGAACTTATTGGTTCAGCAAAATCTGACTGGTAAATGATGCACACAAAACACACTCATAATTTGCATGAAGCACAACTCGCTATGCCTTATTGGTTTCTATACCAGCAAGACATTTTCCACTACGGAGCCTAAAGACCTGTAACCTGGAGATTCACAAAACCTTATTTTAAGAGACTTTCCTCACAACAAAATAGTGACAGAATGAGTTTCAACAAATTCCCAAAAATAACATACTCAAGTATCAAAGACCTCTAGTGGTGAGAGAAGAGGAGGTCAGATGATGTTGTTAAAGAAAATATGAGACTTTAACACAGGAGACCACTGTTCATTTCCAGTTTCCAACAAGACAGTCAACCACGACGACAAAGGTCCCCTAACCTTTATGGAGTAGTAATTGTAACCAAAACCACAATGTAAAATAACCATGTCGTTTTTGGGCCTAAACCAAACCTTAACCATTCCGGCACCAGACCAACTCCTACCCAACTGAGCTCAGTGTCGCGTGTCTCTAAGGACATGTGGGTTGCCCTGAAAGATGCCCTGGCAGCTGTTGGTTCCTCCCTCTTTCTATCTCTGCTCTGTATTATCTTACTCGCCCACTGCCTGCTTGATTTTGTCCTGAATCAGTGACTGGGAGGTGAAGTGAATAATGACCTGTGGAATACAGTGCAATCATTGCTGAGATTTTTTTCCAAAAGGATTGAATTCCCACACATGAAACATTGTGTCTTGAATAAACCCATAAACTGAGTTTGCAGTGCAGACGGTATGGGGTGAATTTTTTTTTGTCCTCCAGGTGTGCATTAGATTATAACAACAACATCAGTATAACAGTAGTTTAGCCTATTTAAGAGAAAATAAAATATATTTTCAAATGGTAACATAACCATGCTATCCAAATATTACTGCGAAATGTAGTTTTAACATGCGACGTACTCCTAAACGCTTTGCAAGCAACCTGCAGTTGACGCAGAAAAATGAATAACAAGGCAGCAAAACATGCGTGTCAGATATTCCAAATCACAATGTGGCCTGTATATTGAAACAAATGTATATATGGCACATACATTTCATCCTGTATGCTTATATGCAGTAACAATAGTTGAGGATTGTTATTAAAAGCGTATAAAAAATTAGAAATGGGAAGACATTTTCTCCAAAGTCGTGCACCTTTCCATGTTTGCGAGCCTGCAAAGCTTAGCATCAGAATCAACCATCACCTCTAATTATCTCTAAATCAATTCCAGACCCGACCCCGACCCGACCCGCGACCTGACAAGCTAATTAGATATTCTCCGAGCTGGCTGCTGAGCATAACAGGCAAAAGATAAGAAAAAGAAAGAAAAAAAAATGTAATAAATAAAGCACATCAAGTTTAATAAGAGAAGAGAATAAGAATAAAAGAATAATTAGGAAGTTTAATAAGGATATGACATATAAATTAGATGTTTCAAATATGGACAGGGGGAGCAGAAGTGCAGCGTGTTATTGCAGAATTATAAACGGTGTCAGCAGCTGCAGCAGCATCAGTATGTACATTAGCTGCCTGTCCACTGTCACATTTTCTATGTTGTCACCTCATAGATAGATATAAAAGAATTAGGTAAATATTAGTTATTAATTAACAATTAATTAGTAATGAATTATGCAAGCAATCAGCAGAAAAGATAAACATAAACCCCGATGTGTACTCCTTCTGGCTCCTCTTTCTCCATTTCTTCATTTTTCTTTTTCTCTGGGGATTTTCTGCGTCAATGTGTGTTTTTATCGCTGTCTGTGTGTGAAAATACTCCTCTGGGGCTGCATTGCAGACACATCCCTCTTCAAACCCTGTATGTGCTAGGAACTGACGGTGAATATGTATTTAAGAAGGAGATTTCTTGAAGAGTAACAAATTATTATTTTAAGTGGAACTCAAAGGTAAGATAAGACGTTTAAGTAATACAACCCCTTCTCTCTCATGGCATGGTGGCTTTCTCTCCACTTCCCGTGCCTGGATGTGACTCACTGGCCAGATGGACAGCATGTTGGTGTAACTCACAGTATTGTAGGAAGTAGTTTCTCAACCTGTTTGTGCTCCCTGCCTACTATTTGTGGTTGGCATTTTGACCTGCAATACATCCAGTTATTACCTCTTACCTCTTGGACCCCAAGATTTGTTGCCAACTACAAATACAGTCTCATTAAACTCATTAATTATTCCAGCCGGCATTCCACTAATTACACTTGCAAACCTGGTTCCTCGTGTGTGTATGGTTCATTTAATTTGTTTGTGTTTGTTAAAAGGCTGTGCTTCCCTTGATTTCATCGTTTCATGCTTTTTCTTCAAATCACTCTCCAACTTTCTCATTGCAATAAGTAGAAAGGCTTTAAGTGGCAGATCAAAGAGATGTAACTGCTTGACAGCAGAGCATATTAAAGAGAATGTCTCAACCTTCAGTCTTTGCTTTTCATGTCTATGTTGTTTTTCTTTCTATAACCTTTTCTGCTGGATTGATGAATTTGCTACGCATGTTTTTGTGCTTTTGTGCCTTATTTCATACAGATTTGATATAAAATAGATAGATAGATAGATAGATAGATAGATAGATAGATAGATAGATAGATAGGATAGATAGATAGATACTTTATTCA